>NW_026623335.1:665794-829036 GCF_030028575.1 Malurus melanocephalus
TGAGACACTGGAACGGGTCGTCGGGAGAAATTGTAGATGCCCCATCCCTGGAAGTATTCATAGCCAGGCTGGATGGGGCTCGGAGCAGCCTGGATTACCCCCACAGCAGTGGGGTTGAAGCTAAACCATATGTAGTGTCCCTTCCAACCCAGAGCATTCTGTGATTCTATGRATTCATGGCAGCTGTCAACATATCAAGACTCTAATGTGGTACGTCTGTATAATATTCAATAATAAAGCCTTAAAAATACTGCATCTTCAAGCCCTCTTGAGTGGAAATAACCATTTCTGCCACAGATTCATGGCTGGTAAAACTCTGGTAACAATCATCACTAAAACACTATTGATGGTCTCTGTCCTCTGTAATAGATACTGAGAACAGTTGTATTTGCTATACTCTGAAATATTGAACTCCAACCTTTATTAAAATAAACTCTAATTGAAGCCAAAGGAATCCCAAATTTCCACGCCTTGCTTAGAAGTATCTTAGCTCCTGTCACCCCTTACACTGAATGGCATTATAATCTGTTTATACAGCAATATAACATAGGATTMAGACAATAAAAGTGACTGCCAGGCTTTTTCTATTTAGTACATAACAGGTCGTTTTAAGAGCAATTTTTAAATGCAGTCTCTTTTTTTGGTAGATGTTTTCCTATTATCCAAGTGGTATATGTAAAAGCTATAAAAACCTATGATTGTGCAGAAAACATGGATGCTTGCCCTGWGATACTTTTAAAAAGATAAATACAATAGGTGTCATTTGCATTTGCAACACTTCCTTTAAGTCAGCTCATAGAGAGTCTCTGTGCTCATTTTCCCCAATGCACAGCCACCTGCAACAAAAATAAGATTATAATCAACTGTTTACTAATCTTTTTCCTGGAACCAGGCACTGGAGGACTCTTAATCCATGTGGATTAATCCATGTGTGTAGAGAAGGTGCTATTCTACAGGTTTTTTTTTTTCACTCTCTAATGAATTATTCGGTGCTCTTAAGTAAACATACCCATTTATTGTAATGACAGGGGRCTGTTTGAAACATAATACTGCCAGAGGATTTCCACATTCTTTTTTGCTCCTTCTATGCTTCATACTTCCACATAACTTTTCACAGCCTTGGAGTGCAGCACACTTTGTTTTGTCCCAGGCTTTAAACACTCCTTTGGAAAAAGGCACAAATTGTTCCACAAACAATTCATCTGCAACGGGGTTAAGGGAAACAGTCCACTAGGCAATGGTGATGTTTTCAGAAGGAGAAGGAGGAAAAAGGTGCCAGTCATCCCTAATCCATGGGAGTACAGACATCTATCAGACTATGTATTTAACTTGGACCACTGTAGGTCCATGTTCTCTGCTATACAAGACTATCCTTGGAAAACTATTACCTCCCTTACCCTACACATAGCTACATTATTATATCTCCTGAAGGTTAGGAGTCAAAATGTTTGCTCACACTCAGAGACGCACTAACTCTGTACTTAACACAGCATATTATGTAGGACAAGTATTCACACTGAAGCTGGGAAGCCGGGTACAGAGATCATACTCAGAATCTCTGGAAGAACAGCAGTGTCACTCCTTCCTGGAAGAAGTGACTTGAGAGGACCACTAACAGCTTCCTTTTCATATYTGCAGGATGAAATGTAGCACRCAGTGGCAAGAAAAGACACTKCCTGCCAGCTCTGTGMAGCAACCTGTRTTTCTGAGCCCAACTTGGAAAATGWGACATGCAGTATGTCCCTGTTGGTGAGGCTAAACATGAGGGGGATTTCAAGTGCCATGTGCTAGGAAGAGTTATAATGACATTTATGTATAACACTCCCCTCCCCTGCCAAAGTATGTCAGGCAGTACTTTGTAGTTCATAGTGCAGTCTAACAGATCTTTAGCTGGTGCAAAGCCTTTTCAAATCAGCAGACTTTGTCAGATTTTGAGGTCAGCTCTTATGCCTTACTGGCATGGCATGAGTTAAGCACATGAACAATAGGGACTGTACAGAGTACGGGGAGACATGAGAGGGGGGAACAAAGCATATGGTAAAGGGACTCTTAAAATTACATGACTGGCATAAAAACCTATATGAAAATKGAAAACAGCATCTACATCCCAAATAGTTATCATGGCAGCACAGCAAGTGACCAGGATCTCCCATGCAATATGGTTGGTATTCCAATATTCTAGGCTATAATTAAACTTTACGCAATACAATGGTTTAAATGGAATAGGCACACATGTATATGAAAGAAAAATTAGCTAATATGATACTTGCATACWGCTGTGAACATTCATGTAGTACCATCACTCCTGATTAAAATAGATACATGCTGAGGAGGTCAAGGTATACATGCATTAAGTTTCAAACAAAATACCTATTTTCTCCAGCTGTATTATTTCCATGAATATTCTTTGAAATTCCTGTAAGAAACTTAATTCTTCCTTTGAKGCCATATAAATTTTGGGGTACCTCTCAGAAAACAGTAGGGTAACTAAGCCATAGAAACACTTGCTGTAGAAGCAACGTGCCTTTCTGCACAGTTGATTGGAAGGAGTCTTTGGGTGTGGACACATTTTTCCCCAGAGGAGGAATCCCTACGCGAGGAAGAACCACCACATCAAAGGAGAATGTTGGGCTGGCAAAAAGAAAACACTACCAAAAAAGAATTGCAGGAGCCTGGGAGATGTTTCATTGCCAGAGTAATTATCAGTTAATCCCATTGTAAGTTCTCATCAAGAGCCATTTCCAGAAATGGGGAGTCACTGATGGATTGTAYTATTAAAGACCCTCCATAACAGACATGTCTTATTTTCTCACTCAACCCCCATCTCCCTATTTAAGACAYACTCAGATTTTGATTCTGAGACACAGTTTCCCAGAGAAGATAACTTGAACTCAGCTAGCAAAACTCCCAGTCCAGAAGGAGCYATGGTAAGATTCTGTGCTGCTTGAATGCAGGCTTGAATGATGAAAATACCCTTCCCAGATAAAATTAGTAGTAGTGCTTTCATAATACTTATATTGCAAAATTTTATATATAAGTAAGCTGGGCCTCACAGATAACATAAAAGAGAAGTGTTAAGAACGTCAAATGCAGGTGCTGTAGTTGTGCCTTGAATTAACTGAGTAGGAATTTAGAGGGCAATGCAATTGCATTGTAGTTCCCACTCAGATTACAAATTATTAAAATGTTCCATTAATATTTAAATTAAATAATGTTTAATTAAAGTTACTACAAATGTAAAACACTAAATTAAAATTTAAACTTAAAGATTTACGAATTACTTGCTTTTGATAGGCGGCCACTGGACAACAAATAAAGCCTCCAAACAACTGGAGAGAGAATAACATGAGTTTACAATCTGATTCTTTCCATGAAAACACAGTGCATGTACCAGGCCTGATACAGTCAAACAGAGAAGTGAAAATCAGTATAAAGAACAGTGTAATACGGTACAACAAAAGCGGAAGTACTCCGAGAGGGTTTCCACCAGAATCTGAGATGTCATTTCTTACTTATACATTTGGGCTGTTTTTCAGTTATAGGTGGTGTAAAAAAAAATACCCAAATCTTTTAAACATGGTGGATGAAATTCTAGTCCTGTTTATTACTAAATTTATWATAGTATCTAGGAAATTCAGTAAAAACAAGTACAGCCTTCTCCCAACAGACTAATTCAGTAGCGYTTCAAAGACATTTTTGGCCTTCTTCCTTTATCTTCAGTGAGTAAAATTTCTCTTCTATCAGCCTTCTCAAAATTCACTAAATAGAGCAATTCATAGAGTACAAAAGACTTTTTCATTGCTTACTTCTTTAATGCAAATATTTCTTGTTCTTAATTTTCTACAATTAAATGGGTTAGCCAACAGTTGAATTTGGATTTCTTCGTAGTTTTTGTTTCCTTTTTAAAAATTCTTGCTTTAAAGTCAGGGATTACTATAAATTAAGCCAAAATCTGACAATTACACCCTTACACTTATCACTCCACAGGAGCTTGATACAGGTGCAAGGACTGTAGGAATTGTAGAAGGACAAACTTCTTAATTGTCATGATTTTGTGATTCTGGCCCACACTGACTTATCCTCACAAATGGAAAATTTCCCCTGAAGTTAGTGAAAAAATAGTTTGCATTAACTGGAAGAGGGTGTCACCTCTTGTTTTGCAACATCAGAATGACACAACTCCACCAGTACAGTAACAGTATGGGTGAGGTTTACTCAAATTTATCCTCATTTGCCTTTCCACCTTCTCTGAATAGAATGCTCTCAAGCCATGCGACCTCTCCTTCTTCCAATTAGTTGGTGATATGAATCCCACCCCCCCATTCCCCCCCCAGGAAATGGTGAAAGTTAGCAAGGACTAAGGACTCTTTACTCCACCATTCTGGGATATCACTTGCTCCCAAGGAAAAATAAAAGCAGGGAGATTTAGAAAAGGGATAAAGAGGATTCCAATAAAGGCATTCTCTCCCCTCATAGACCAGGGAGCCCTTTACAGCTCCTTCTATACATCCCAACCTTATTCTCCTCCTCCCTCTTTATGCACAGCATGGTCTAGGTGGAGGGTTGAGTAAGAGTCATATACACAGTAGCACATTCTTCATTACGCCTGGCACAYGCAGGGAAGTGTGTTTCAATCTTTAAATCACACTTTAGCAGGCAAAAGTTACTTTTTGACAGTTGTGTCTATCAAAGTTTCAGTGATGCAGCTTTGTTTCGCTCCTCAGAGCCAGAACAGAATCAGCCTGCCTCCAGCTCTTCTCAGTRTCAACTGAGAAGAAACTTCTCAGTTGACACTGAAGAAACTTCTCCACTTTCTCAGTGTCAACTGCACAGATCTCCATCTGCAAAAATAACAGGGGGTGCACCTAGTGGATCCACAGATAGTAAACTTCAGCTCTTTTCTGACTCCTTGGGCACCATCCCACAGCACTGAGGGAGGAAAATGAGAATAGGCACAGAAATGGCTCCTGTCCTTGCAAACAAAATTCCAGGGAGAGAGGGATAGCAAGTTGGCAGAAAGTCAACAGCTACTATCTAAGTATAACAAGCTGGCTCCTTAGCTTAAAATCCTGCAAGAAGAATTTGAAAACGAGCAAGCTGAGATGAAGAAAACACAACAGCTTTGTGAGTTCAGAAGGGAGAATCAAAAGCTGCAGCAACAGAGGGTGAAAGACCAAGGACAAAACCACATCCTGAAGCTTGAAACTGATGGAGAGAGATATGATATAGTCGGAAAACCACAGACGGCTACAGAATAATTCAGTCTGACACTGTAAGCACTGAAAGTATCTATAATGCACAGAGTTCCTAGTCACCATGTGCAGCAGTTCCCAGCTGCCAGGTGCAGCAGTTCCCCTTCCCTTCTGGGGACAAACTCCCACCCTTCAGATTCCAGCTGAGGGTTCTGTCCAAAACACTACTTTAAGAAYCTTAAAGGTAAGATAGCATTGCTGAAATCCTTTACTGGATTTGAGTCCAGGTGTGGAATTCTGTCTTACACAGATATTAACAATCTAATTTCAGGCACTGATGAAATGCTTTGCAATTTATTATTTCAAGTAAACAAGGGAATAAAAAGATAAGGGTATTTTTTTCTTTTTTTACTTCTTCAAGGGGAAAATGAATGAAAGGATAAGAAAGCAAATGTCATATCACATAGTTTGTTACCTTCTCTCTTTCTTCAACTTCACAGAAGCTTGTAGATAGTTTTGTCTGTATCTTATATGGGTTGGGGAATGCTCAAAACTGGACACAAGATTCTAGATGCACCCCAATACTGATTAGAGATGTAACAGTCACTCACAGAGAAAACAGATCTGTTTTGTTCATTTCCCACAGCATAAAGGTTAATATCTAGAAATTAATCTTCGATTCTTTTTTTTTTTTTTTTTTTTTTTTTTAAATATTGACAAATCTATCTTAGCCTCAGCTGGCTCTCTTATTTATTGATTACTCCATATGCAATCACATGTACACGTTCTCTTACTGGCTGTATTTTATTTCCCTATTGTACAATCTGTAGGCTTAAAATAGAATTTTGCTTTTGCCATATGTGACAATACTCATAATGACAATACAAAGAGATTGAAGGCTGTTTGGATATACTCAGTGCTGCTAATGAATACTGCTGTAGTGTAAAGAGTTCACTCCCTGGGTAAGTGTCTTGGTTTGAGACAACGTTTTCAGAGAAAAATGTTACAGAGTAAATATTTCCTCTGAAGTGAAAAAAATTGATAATTTTTTCCCACCAATATGAAATAGATGTTTGGGCCAAAATGAAGAGAAAAATAGTTTATTAACAAAATAAGGTGCCCACAGGGCACAGATTAAAAATGAGTAACTATTGGATATTTAAAACTCAAAAGTGCATGCCGCTCCCTCCCCACCTCAGCTGCTCAGCATGTGGTGAGGAGAAAGATGGTGKGGCTCCTGTCCCTGGGGGAAAAAAAGAAACAAAAGAAAAGGTCCTCTGGCCACTCGGGCAACAGTGAAAAAACCTGGAGGCAGTYCTCTCCTCACGGTGGATGAAACAGAGGGCTCGGTGTTCTTTCCTCTGGCCAGCTTGGCGTCTCTGGAGTCTGGGACAATACGGAGTGGCACCCACAGCTTTTTCCCTKCYGGCRCCYRGCTGGTCAGCACTTGCCTCCTGGTTCTCRGACCACAGCCCTGCTGATCCSCTCCAGAAAATCACAGGAGTYGCARAAGGGGTGRCAGCCCAGRGAGAGMTGTTTGCCCAAGCTAACAAACCCCAGCTAGCTAAGCAGMARCAATGTAACTCCACTGCAGRAAGTGAGCTGAGGTCCAAAAGCCCGCGGCAGGTGGCAACCCAAAAGCATGCTGCATTCCCAGCTGCCCCTGCCCCTTCTTTTGKGTCACATTTAAAGGCACAKACACCTTTTGGGCATACAAGCTGTCGGAATATAGGAATACAGGATTGGCACAAAATCAACTCAGTAAGAAAGACTGGACTTAYGAAATCCACGTTCACAATGACATGAATCTACCAAATAGCCGACCTATCACTGAATTAGTAGMAATAATTAACTGAGAGTATAGAATAAAAATAGCTTTTTATCTTTTAATGTCAACAACTGTGTTCTGCTCTTCATGCAGAGGGAAGATAAAAAATCTGGTGGCTAAAAATACTCAGTATGCTTTAAAATGTGTATATTGCAAAACCATCACCCCAGCCTTCAACTCCAGTGTTGCAAAGTCTTAGGCTGGCAACTTTGGACAAGGCCAAAGGGAGCTCTGAAGTTCCTTTCCTGCTGCCATCATATGGAGGATATGGAATCCATAAATCTGATTAAGCAATCATGGTTAGCAATGACAAATTTATCTAGACTATTAGTGTTTCCATTTGATTTTTTCAATTTCTCAAAAAAAMCCCTAATTATTTAGTCAAGTTTGTGGAACACCATTTTCCATATATCTCTTTGAGAYAGATCTCTTTCTTCTTTTTCTTTTCCTTAGATAAAATGCAGAATCTCTGTGTGGTTGAGAGTATTTTCTGCAATAGGGTAGCTAAAATTCCTTCCTGAATAAAACTTGGGGTAGTACTGATCTTCAAAGAGCCACKACAATTCAGTCAAAAATTTAGCAGATCTCATTAAGAGCTCCTGTGTACACTAGTTTGTGTCCTGTATTTGCACCCAGTCAGAAGCAGCTGACAGGACTTCCAGGGATGAGGGTTGCTACATGACCCCTTTCTGCCTGCATCAATTTCAGAAAAGTTGATTCCCCACAGTTATAATCAGTGGTGAGAATGAATAATGTCAGCTTGACAGGTCTAAGTGGGAGATTCTCACTGTAATTATTAATAACTGCCATACTCACTAACTGCTTGTAATTTTGAAATGTGCTATAGAAATTAAGAGGAAAAAAATCTCAGAATTCAATATCCATAGAATTATTTCTCTAAACTACAAAAGGTAATGAAGAGATAAATTTTGTTATCTTGTTGTTTTATTTTAAAGTGTAGTATTATCTCTTCTGATTTTACTGGGCACAATAAAATATGGGAGGGTATCAAATCACCAACTATTAGAAGAAAATTTTAGAGTTTTTGACAGATTCTGAAAAGCAGAAAAATTGATGTTATCTGTGAGCCCAAGAAAAGTTTCAAAAAGATAGCAAGCAAAAATRACAAGCTATGTTTTTGGGGTGCACTGGATTAGGGGAGTTACTTATCAAAACTATTACRTTGAGCTGAACCTGAAGAGAATTGAGTAGGATGCACTCATCTGGGAGATTCATTTAGGAAGTTCAAAGTGGAAACATCAGGAAAACATTCCTTATAGATCACAGACTAGGAATGCTCATTCTTTTTTTAATACAAGTTATGAAACCGAAAGCACATTTTCTAACTGGAAACCTTCTTATAAATGCAAGGATACAGTGTCTGTATTTGATTGCAATCACATTCCCATGGGCAGCACGAACTCCCAGTGAACACCAGTCTTCTCAGAATGAGCATCCAGCATAAGAGATGTGAAACCTCAGTGTCACAATAGTGGCAAATACTGTCAACACTTATTTTATTATGCCTGTGACATGGAGCAATCCATGCAAAAGGAAAAAAAAAATCTCTGCTGCTTGTTTCAGGTTTTCATCCTGATTTTTCTTTCAAATTATAACTTGTTTCATATGGGTAGAGTACTTAGCACAAAAGAATGCAGCCTAATAGGCTTTTAGGTACAGCTGTAATATTGGAGTCACTCTTGGCTTGGGGTGCTGCTGAAGCTAGTCAAGGTACTGCAGTTATTCTCAGATACACTTTTAATTAATACCTTTCAATGCCCCCACCACATACAAACTCAGTATGAGCACCATACAGGTTAATTAATTGGTAACATCAAGATTAGTTCACTCAGATGGAAAAGCAGAACATAAAGTACATAGTCACTGTGTAGAAGACACAAAATGTTTCAGCCCCTGCAGTGTTATATAGGAAACCTCCTACAGCATGCCAGTATTCTCTTACTTTCCTGAAGGAAAAATAATTCACCCCTCCCCAATAAAACCTCCTGCATAACAACCAAACCACAACTAGGAGAAAGACATCACAACCTGGTAAAAGACCTTTCCAGAAAGAATAATATTATATCATKGAGTCAATATTATCTGACTAGAAATACTTTTAAGTGGCAATGAATGTTTTCCAGTTTTCATAATCACTTGTCACTTTCAGTCAATACTCAACAGCATTTCAGTGACATTTTTAGTATGTGAAAATAAGATCAAGCTTAGCTAGAATAGTTACTTCTGATAATTTTTTGGTGTAATTTGCAGGTTCAAAATCAAATGAGTGAAAATTAATCATGATAGCCTCAAGATTACATTTACCATTGCCCTAACAGCAAGTTGCATATGCCCAAATGATAAAGTCACCTCAAAATATAGAATGTATCTTAACACTATTCTTGTTTYATTGTACCTTGTATTCAAATAGCTGGACAAGCTGTGGGAGAAGAGAAAGCGTAGAGCTTGGTTTTGGCCTTGGCATTTTTATTTTCACTGAATGTTTTGAAGGTAGGTCTTGGGAAAGCTTTCCATTTTAACATCCCTTATACTGCTTTTAACAAAAGGTCTACTACCCACAGAATCACAGAACATTCTGARTTGGAAGTGACCCACTGTTGTCCAGAAAAAATTGCACTTGTTACCTGGTTTGCAACAAGGCAATCATTACACACTTGAGAGAGACATTGATCATTTATTTCTGAGTTGCACCAGTCTGGATGTTCAGTGGTATTCCACAAACCAAGCACACCAACTATCAAAACTTTTCACTATTTACACATTTTAGCAAACAAAGGCATTGCTGTTCATTATCTACAAGTTACATATTTCCCATATTAATTAGTATTTTATCTTTTATTSGTTAAYGAGTYTCTCACTTCTCATTAATTAATYMAYATGCTCAGTTTTTCTCTGCTCTGGAGTCAGGGGGTTTCTGTGGTCGGTGGTCCGTGAGTCGGTGGCCGTGATCACCTGCCGGAAYTACCTTTTATCCAGTMAGAGCTGATTCGGYGCAGTTGCTGAGTTGGGTTTAATAAGTTTCTTCCTTATCTTGGGAGTTCTGCCAAATGTCCTTGYGGCCTGTAAATTCTGCATTCTTTGTGTCCMCTATTAGTGCTACATCCTTCTACACAAGCTCTACGGCTGAGACTACTGTAGCATGACAAGCCCTAAACCTCARCAAAGCACTTCTACCGACAAGTTACTTGTCTTTCTAACACCTGAACATCACACAGAGCTTGCTTGGGAGCTGCTGTTTTACAGATTAGATCTTCAAATTCCACATTTTGGAGAATGGTCGGAGTCCAGCCCCCAGCGCTGCGCAGAACCAAGGATCACCGAGGGGCCCGAGAGCGCTATCCACAGGTTCCTCGCACGGGCGGACAGGTCGGTGCTGCGAGCCCTTTCCTGGCACCGAGGCGCCGCGCCGGGAGCGCAGGAAGCGCCGGGAGCGCCGGGAGCGCAGGGAGCGCAGGGAGCGCCCGCCCCGCCGAGCGCTCACGTGGCCGCCGCGCCTCCTGCCCGGCCGAGCCACGTCCGCGGGGGCGGAGCGGGGCGGGCGCGGCCCCGGATGGAGCGGCGCGGGGAGGCGGCTCCAGCTGCTGCTCCAGCCCCAGCGCTCGCCGCCGCCGCCATTTAGACATCCCGCCGCGGCAACCAGCGCCGGGACAGGCTGTGCAGGAGGGCTCGGGTCGCCGCGGCCGCCGCCATCACCGTCGCCATCACCGTCGCCATCACCGTCGCCATGAGCCGCCTGTCGCAGCTGCTGCTGCTCGCCCTGCTCGTCTTCCCCGCCGCGCTGCTGCTCGGGGGTGCCCGCGGTGGCCCAGGTGAGGGCGGGCGGGCGGCTGTTGCTGCCTGGGCTCGGGGAGCGGGGCTGGTGGGTGGGGGGATCCCCGCGGAGAGGGAGCCGCTCCCGCCGGGCCTGTGGAAGCTGCGCCGGGAGGCGGCGGCGGGCGCTGCTCATTCATCGCCCCGGCCGCCCGCGCACGTGGCTGCCGCCGCCGGGGCTCCGGGGCCCGGCCCGGTGTCTGCGGGGCCCCGGCCTCGTCCGGGGGCGCCCCGGCGGTTGCGGGGCCACGCTCCGGCCCCTCCCGGCGCAGCGACCCGCGGTGTCGGGCAGGGCCCAGCGGCTGCCGCCTGGGCACCCGGCTCGGGCCCGGCCGTGACAGCGGCCCGGCGGGCCCCGCCTGAGGCGGTGGCAACGGGTCTGCCCTTCTCGCCGTTCGCCGGCCGTGCTGGTGCCCACATTCGCCAACAGATGCGCTGGCTGCCACCCTGCCTTCCCACCTCGTCTGCCGCCACCCCCCGAGTGTCCTTGGCGACACCGAGGAGCGCTAATCTCTGTTTACGCTGTGGCGTTATCTGATTCATGATCTGGAAATTGCCTCCCTACTACTAAGTTTGGGAAGGCAGGAGAGGCGGGGAAGGCTTGTCTCCCAGCTCCTGCGGTGGGCTGCAGCGCACACCGTGTGCGAGTCCCTTCCCAGAGCTCTCCGTTCCCGCTATTGCCACATCATCAGCCCCTCTGACATCCATCGGAAAGACCGTAAGGGGTCTGAGGGTGTGCTGAGCAGCTGATCGCAAAGGGTGCCTATCGCTTACCTGTACCCTGTTCGTTTTTAATTTAAAAAAACTCCACCTTTATTTATAAAGGTATTTTTTCGTAGAAATTGCATGTTTTTATACACTTGCAAGTTTAAAACTTCAGCAGATAAAACCGTGGTAGTTAAGGCTCAGGTTAAGTATTG
The DNA here is from genome assembly GCF_030028575.1 of Malurus melanocephalus. Classification (NCBI taxonomy): domain Eukaryota; kingdom Metazoa; phylum Chordata; class Aves; order Passeriformes; family Maluridae; genus Malurus; species Malurus melanocephalus. The sequence goes on from NW_026623335.1 coordinate 677,566, forward strand.
CATGTGGTCRAGCAAAAGTCTTTGAGTGTGCCTTCTAAAGACACTTGAGAGGAGGGGTTATATTTGCTCTTTGTAGCACTGACTSACAATTCTTAAGTCCTTGGATATACTTGTCCTGCTCAAGGATTCATATTTCCCATGAAAATTTTTWAWWWTTYYTTTWRRWTTTTGTATTTATAGARTTAGATTTTTTCAGACTTACATGAATCAATCATYCATTCATTTCTACTCTTTCATATTTGGAGATGTTATGTTTATTAAAAAATCCAAACCTGTCATTTTGTGCACGTGTTTTAGGAGATCTCAGCCTTCCTTTCATGTGCTCATGTGCTCTAAACTGCAAACAGACAGAACTTTGTCCCATGGCCAGTATTTTCATTAATCGTATTTGCCCAGTGTTTGAATGTATGAGGCTTGGCTTCGCACAAGCAAAGAGGCAATGAATTATCAGATTGTGCTTGTCTTGGAGCCTTTTTGTAAGTCGGGTTTCTTTTCTGACTAATGTGGTTTTGTTGAATATAGGGATAAGTAGTATAGGGTATTGAGGAGGTCATACTAAAAAGGACTTCATGTTTCAAAATGTGAATGAAACTAAGTACAAAAAATAGGAACATTTTAGCTACCTTTCGAAGTGTTCTCAGTGTGCTAATAACTTGTTAGGCTTGCTAGTCTTAGCAGAAACAGTGTTACTAAATTAATTTCCTGGCAATAGCAATGTTTTATTTTCATCTTCGAAATTGCAAAATTAAATTATTTCATATGTTAATGTGTTCAAAAAGTGCATTGCTRTGTGGATTTGAACTTGGATTTGAAATTTTTGGGTTTGAACTTAGTGGCAGATAAACGAGTAAGTGAGAARGTTTTTAGAGAAGTAATAAGGCTGAAAGATCAACACAGACATCATTTGAATAGGAGGTTTTTGCAGCTGAGGCTTCAAAATKCTGTGTTGGACAGGTTTTTGAGAAGTTCCTCAAAAACCTTAGTTTGAGAATTGTACTTCAGCACCAGTTTTCTGTTGTTTGACTAGAYATTTAAAAGACTTTCTTGTATCTGTATTTTGTTTTGGTAGGCTCAGGTTTATTAGTTGCAGCTCAAGATGCTACAGAAGATGAGGAAGCTGTGGAAGATACTGTAGTTGAAGAYGAAGATGATGAAGCTGAAGTTGAAGAAGATGAGCCAACAGACTTGGTAATTGTACATGAATATTCCTTCAAAAACATGAATTATACCAGAAGTGCTTGAAGCTGGATAACTTAAATAAGGATTTACTAACATTACTATTTTCAGATAGCTATTTCCATGGGTCTGATTAAGCCTGTGCTCAGTTTGAAGTGTCAGAAGGATTTAYCTATTCTTTCTGAATCACCAGYTGAAAAACCRCATGGGRACAACCTGTTTTCTGACTACCATARCTGTAGGGCACAAAAAACCCCACCAAGGGAGACAATCAGATTCTCCTAAGAGCCCTCTGTAGTCCTTTTCTGTCTTAAGCTTCACCTCAGTAAACTGAGAAAAGCATTGGGGGATAGAACTACTTCTTTCTGACTTCTTTGTTATTTATTTCTAAGTCRCAGCAGAGTCTTGGTTCTTAGTTAAGTGCAGTATGAATTCTGAAACCCTTATTTTGTAGCCCAGTGTCACGTGCTACACGCTGAACTCTAACACTTGTTGCAGGTTATACCCCTGGCCATGTTGCTGTTCAGGGTCACTTGCTTTAGCTTGACAAATTTTTAAAAAATTGCTTTGCCTGGGTTTCCCTCAGGAGAGTCTCAGATGTCCATTTCCAGGAAGTAATTCAATAATTGAGTGGTACCACCATAGGGACACTTAGGCTGTCCCAGAACAAAGTCCCTGGGCTTTACACCCTTACAGCCTGTGTACCCATTCTTCACATGCCTGGCACATGCCTCTTGGTTTAGTGGTGATTTTTGTTCTGGGTTCTTCCTGTTCCTTGTTGAATTATTTTTCTGTGGCTGTATTTATCTGGATGGGTTGCATCTTGTATTGACAGTTGTGGCTTCCTAGTTTCACAGTTTGCACTGATTTCAGAGCCTYCCTTTACTTACCTAGGCAACAGTTCATGATCAGTTCAGCTTTTCAAGGTGAAACTTTGCAACTTGAAACCTAAGGCTTCAGCAACCTCATGCTAAGCAAAACTAATCAGACAAGACAATTTGAAAGAATTCAGCTAACTAAATTTACAACACAAATTCAAAAAACTACAAAAAATAATTTTAAAAGTGAAATGTTTGATATAGTTTTGTGATCTGCTTATAGCAGTTAAGTGGTTGGCTTGCCAGACACTTAGTGTTCTCAGATTGGTGCAATATTTTCTCAAATCTGTGATGTAAATAAAGGAAGTTTGGGATATTGTAGGATAAGACATRCATAATAAAAATACAGATTTGGAAGACTGTTACTTGATTCTRTCAGATTTTCCTGATGCTGTTAAATTGGTGAGCTTATGGTTGACCAGCTTTTCTGAGTGGTAGAAGGCATACTGTGTCAGTACTGACAGAATGTTATTAAATAACCTTTTGGATGTAATTTGCTTTTAATAGTCAGTGTGTCAGGTACAAAACATGATGCTTTTTAGATGGTTTCTGTTATTTGTCACTGAAATGAAAGATAGAGTTTTTAATGGCATCTTGGAATCAAGATGYTACACGCTCAGCACTGGTTCCCTAGTTTATGGTATGTGTACAACTGATCTAGTAGGATTTGCACTGCTTCAGAAGGCTGTTAAGCACTGAAGTCAAATGATCCAACTTACTCGCAAGCAATTAGCTAAGACTGTTCTGTACTGGGTCAGCCTTGTTTTTGTGTGGTGGGGGCAGTGATGATCCCATGATCCCCAAGTGGAAAATAAGCCCTTAATGCTTGCATTTGCCAAATTTAAAAGCGAATCATCACAAGGTGAACTTGAACAAGTGAGTCCATGGACTTAYGTAGTTCCAGCAGCCTAACCATTTCCAGCCATACATATGCTGAACCAATTAAAACTGAATAGAAAGCTGCTRTAAGGACTCCCTGTAGTGAAAGTAAGTCGTTTGTCTTATGGCTGTCTTTATTTTGGAAATGCTTGTTTTTCTAACTAGAAATACCTTGCATGTGAACACTTAGCATTTAGATTCTGTTCTTTTCCTTCCATCCCCAAAAAGAAGCCTTACTGATGCTTYTTGATTATAAACCCTTCAGTAGAGCTAAATGTAGTTCAGATTAGTCACTGTGTCAAAAGTAACAAGTAGAAACATGAATGCTGAAAGGGATGCTCATCAAATCTAGACTATGTACTAATCCTGCAGGAGCAGGATTTGGTATGAATACTTGTCACTGTTGCATGCTTTGACACATGGGATTCTCATGAACCAAGCATGGGTTTTGCTTCACTATTCATTATAGGATTTTTCAAAAAAGTGTTTTGTCTTAGACAGAAGAAAAAGAGGAGGAAGACTTGTCAGGAGAACCTAAAGCCTCACCTAGTGCTGATACAACCATCTTATTTGTGAAAGGTGAAGGTAAGAGTCCTCTGCTTATTACCGATCTCTTTACTGTTGCTTAGACTACATCAGTGTGTGCCTCAAACAGTGAAGCTCTAAAACCACAGAGTCTGTTCTTAGATGTTCTCTGTTCAGAATTGGCTTTGTGTGGGGTGCATGAGGTTTCTAATGGTTGATTTTTTTTTTTTTTTTTTTTTGTGTTTCAGACTTTCCAGCAAACAACATTGTAAAATTTCTAGTGGGCTTCACCAATAAGGGTACAGAGGATTTCATTGTCGAGTCTCTCGATGCTTCTTTCCGGTACCCTCAAGACTATCAGTTTTACATCCAGAACTTCACAGCTCTCTCTCTGAACACAGTAGTTCCACCACAGAGACAAGCCACGTTTGAGTAYTCCTTCATCCCTGCTGAACCTATGGGTGGCCGTCCTTTCGGTCTGGTTATCAATCTCAACTACAGAGATGTAAATGTAAGCCTGATGCTGTAATTCATTTGAATCATTCTAGTTGATGTGGAGGTGTCAGGAAGGARCTACTTAGTCAAGTACCTCTCCAGAAAGTGAATGCCTCTGTATTATTTAAGCAAATCAGTAGCTACATATGCACAGCAAGTGACTGCCTACATGCACTTAAGGTTATATCAGCAGTGGAAGCTGGAGTGCCTTAGAATTGTRTTGTAGTTGGCTAAATCCCTAAAAAACCCACCTAGCCAACAAAATGAATGCTTCCTTCAGGAGAACCTAAATTTCCCTGTGCTTTTCAGATTGGGCTTTGCTAACAAACCCTACAATCAATGTGAATGCCACCTGCAATGCACTTAAGGCAAATGAAAGTCCAGTAGTTGCAATCTGGGGAAAGACTGTCCAAAAGCATTGATGGGGATCAATTTTATTCTTTGCTCTCTAAGCGCAGGGCAAAGATTAACAGATTTCTGTAACTTTGTGTCTTGGTAGTCCTAATTGGAGCTTTTCGAATGCAATGCCTCTTTTTATAGAAAGTAACATACTGAAGCCTAAACGTGACCATCTTGATAATGAGACTTTTTCTTTGTGCTTGCAACAAAACATTTGTGCTTTTATGTGTTGAGTGAAACTAGCACAATTTATAAACTTGGGAAAGTCTTGTGCATGAGTTGCTACTTTGTAGAATTTTTCCAAGAAAATAGAAAAAGGTAAATTTTTGTGTATGTTAAAATTGATTTAAAATGTTGCATGCAAAMTTTGTTCTAGGGCAATGTGTTTCAAGATGCTGTCTTCAATCAAACTGTYACAATTATTGAAAAAGAAGATGGGCTGGATGGAGAAACGTAAGGAGACTGGAAATCCAGGTTTAGTTGGTACACTGGTAGAACATTGTACTGGTGGTGCCAATGAAAATGGTTCTTGTATTGTCATTTTAATTGAATGTTAGGTCTGCTGTGTTTTGTTGATGGTGTAACAGCATTTGACTTACACAGTGATGACAGACTGAAAATATGAACTTTTCCCAAAATAAGGATCTGTATTAATAGTGGGGATCTTCAGAATTGGCACTGTGTCAGTGAGAAGTTTACAGATGTGCTTTAGCTCAGAAGGCTTTAGCCTGGAACAGGACCTGATGTTATACAGCTACATAGTAATTCAAAGCTGTTAAACTTTTGTTATGTTRCTGTACTTTTTCCTAGGAGTTGAAAGAATGCAGAGGGTCCATAGTATCAGGCTGTGGGTCCTACTGTCAAGACTGGAATAGCTTGCCTCTGGAAGACTGCAGTGTAATCTAAGWTTACATAAACTAAAGAATGTATTTGGAGTATGAGATAGAGAAACTCAGTCYTTTGTTGTTGCACTAGCTCCTTCTGTACTAGGTATCTTGCAGGAGGGATTTTTTTTCAGAGACTTACATAGATCTGACGCACCAAATAGGTTTTAAGCATATGCTGTGCTAAAATAGTTTTAAATATTGTAACACTGGAATGGAATTTTAAGTGAACCTGTATGTTAGAAAAGTTAATCTTTAGAAATATTTGTAGACAATGCTGAATAGCTCAATTGTCCTGCCACAAGTAGAAATTGCCTGATGAGAAAACGTCCTTTTAAAAAAGGTCAGCCAAAAAAAATAGCTGTAGCATTAATTTGTATTTCTCAAATAGAATAGTATAGATGAAAGAACAATTGGTCCTGTGAAAATATGTGGTACACTGAAAAAGGAGCTCTCAAAACAACTAAAATACAATAATCAGTTCATGTGAATGTCCTGTGAACAGATAATTACCATTTCAGGGATTTCAATTAAGTATCTTCTTTAGTTGAACTCCATAATTTCCTTTTTCATAAATGAGAATTCAGATGTTCAGCTTGGAATAGGTTCTTTACCTGCAAACTCCCTAAACCCTAAACTTAGGTTTATCTCTTGCTAAATATCAATATTTCTTCAGAAATATAAAAGATATTTCAGATAAAATCAAAAAGATACTTCAGATAAAGTTATTTAAAGCAAACMAAAATGCACAGATTAAAAAAATTACTGATTTCATAGATAGAATTCCAAYTGTGGAACACAGAGCAAGATAAACAAGGTCTTTCGAAGCTCTGTTGCAAATTAGTAGTGTCCTAGCAGTACTTGCTTTGCAGTAGTGTGCTAAAGGCATGTAAGAGATGTTTAAGGGTTTTATAAGGGATTAAAGATGTCATAAACAAAAATATTGCCCGTGACCCAATGTCTTGAAACTTCATGATAGTGCAAAATAGTTTGTGAAGTTACTAAATTTCTGTATTTGTRTCTTATAAGTTATCCCATTTATACTATATACACCTTCACCATTTATTCTATATATATAGTATAAATAGTATACTGTATATAGTATTTTATATATTTTTTGAATGTTCTGTCATTCAGAATTAAACTTACAGACTTAAAAAATTACATTTTTCTGAAATCCAAGTCAGAATAATTACATAATAGTTGTTAGCACTTTAGTTTCAGATTCATTGGGTATTTTCTTCACTTGCCCCCTACAAAAGTTCTTGGGAAAGATTAAGTGGACATGTGGCCAAAGCTAGGCTYAATTCCTATGCCTCTTCATAAACTTTCTTGAAAAATTGACATTTTTAGTTAATGGCTTCTTAAACTGTTTTTTAAAGGATCTTCATGTACATGTTCCTGGCTGGACTTGGTCTGCTGGTCATTGTTGGCCTACATCAGTTACTAGAGTCTAGGAAGGTGAGTAGTGTGTTTGTCTGTCTGCTTGTTAATACAAGACCTTTCTCATGTGAAAACAGTTTAATAATTGCTTCTGACATATGATGGTACAGGTAGAAGATTTATTTTTAGATCCTTCAAGGTTACTGGGAAACTAGAGAGCTCTTAAAAATGTTCATAATTGAAGATACTCTAATTGCTGAGCTCATGCCCTTTTGGTCTGCTCTTTGCCTCCACACTGAAGTGGTTGAATTGGAGTACCTTCTAATCACTGGATGTGTGTATCTACTCATTCAGTCCCCATGCTCTCTATTTTTGCCTGTTAGTTTAATCCAGGTCAGACTTCAGGGGAAAACAGCTCTCAGTCCTTTATTTAGTTATTAGCAAAGCTTTGCCATAATGTTGATGATTTTGTGAGGTCAGGTCATATGAGAATATTTTGCTAATCTGAGAAAGCAGAAAGAAACTGGTCATCACAAAGTTTGATTCATAATCAGCAAAAAATATAATGAATTTGCCCAGGTGTGCATGAAATCTTGGTGCCTTTATGTGGAATAAGTGTTGTGAGGCATTAGAAGTGGTAATGTAAAGCTTAGGGAAATAAATTGCTAATGGGAAAGACAACTCTGTACATTGACTAGTCTTACGTTTGTGCCTTAGTGAAATAGTTGTAATTCATTATACATAGCCTTTTTAGTAATTTCTGATATTTGTGCTACCCAAACCTTGTTTAAAATAAAGATCTTTTTTCTTTCTTGAATTTTCAGAGGAAAAGACCGGTACAGAAAGTAGAGATGGGAACATCAAATCAGAATGATGTTGATATGAGCTGGATTCCCCAAGAAACTTTAAATCAAATAAGTAAGTAGTCTGCCTTTCACAAACTAGAGCGTAACAAACTTAYGTGATCAGTGAATTGTAACTGAGTAAGTAGCTGATACTCATTTCTTAAAACAGCGTGTATCTTCTAGGGAATAACAATTTGTCTCAAGCACTGTGCCTACGGATTAGATTATTACTTTAGCAGCCTAGATTATTACTTTAGCAGCCTTGTAGAACAAACTTCACTGGTTGATAAAATAATGACTATTGGTGACTTTTACAATTTATTCTGTAGAATATTTTTCAACAGTCTAAAATCTCTACCCAAAACCTGGATCACARAGGAGATTTAAATAGGAGAAAATAGCTGTCATCTCAAAGTTTCTGTAAGTCGTTCGGAAGTTTACCTATGGACCAGAGTAAGCATTAGAAGTGTGTTTTAACTAAAGCCACATTAATACTTGATGTTCACGTTCTACACAAATSCAAAAGTTCTTCTTGATACCTGAAATGTCAATAGTAAACAAATAGCTGCATTTCTTTAGACTGTGGATATTTCTAACTTCTCTTACTCTTTCTTCTCTTTTGCTTTCCCATGGCTTCAGTGCAGAGTAGAAGAGGTGAGGCAGACCTTTGTGAGCTGAAGAGTGAAAAGTKCTTATTGTGTTGTCCATGTAATAATTAGGCATGGATAGAACTACAACWTCCTGCATGCCATGACTGGTGATGTAGCACGAGCAGTGAAAGATTGCAGAACAGATGCACGCAATGGCACACATTCTATATATTTCTAAWTTTATGTTTTCGTGTATTTTGTAGATACGTTTCTGGTTATATTGTAGAAACATAGTTTCAGTAGAATATTGCTGAACTATTGTTTTCTCTCACGATTCTGGGAATTCTTTTTCTAAAAGGCAGATGTTTATCTTGCCTTCCCCACTTACCTTGGCATAGTATCAGGCTGATAAACTCCTATCATCAGTAACAGTGACTGGTGTGAGGTGAGAAGGCCTTGACAAAGTGCATCCTAGACAAGATGCAAAGTGATGTGCTTTGAAAATCCTTTGCAGGAGCTACCTTTGCTTGGCAAAGATGGCTGTTTTGATCAAATAAGCATATTCTGAACCTCATTCAGTGTAGAAGGTCTAGAGGCCTTACCTATAATATGAAGTTGTGCCAGGAGTTGATGACTTTGTGCTTTTTTAATTTCTTCACCTTTTTAAGTGTACTTACACAACACAGGTAAAACTATTAGTGCTGTACATGTGAAGATAAAAGCTTTCTTGTACACTTTCTTCTGTGAGACACAACAATAATATAAAATGCAGACACACGARTTTGAAAAGCCTCAATCTAGCAAGACAAACTGAAGGTCTAAATGCTATTTCTCTCTAAAGAGCAAGCTGTCTTTAAAAGGATTCAAATCCTGGTAATGTTTGGGCCCTGCCACCATCCCTTCTTAAGCCAAATAGATATTCCTTTCTTAATAATTGAAGGAAATAATAATTTAAGAAATACTAATGGTTAAGTTGTTCTTAATTGTAGCTTTCTCATCTCCAGGTTAGTTTCAATTAGAACTCTACACTAGAATTCTTTAAAATACATGACCTTCAAGGTCTCAGATATTCTTGACTTTTTTATTGACACTTCATACTGTATGGATTGGCCTGTGAAGGCACGATGGCTGCTTCTTATGTTTGCACATACTCTAAACAGGGAGGTTATTGGAGGTTGTTCTGTTGAAGAAAATTAGTTATCAGATGCACTTAGCAATCACTTGAGCACTTCATGAAGCTTTTCTGTAATAACTGTAGAACAACAGAATGGTTTGGGTTGGAAAGGGCCTTAAAGATCATCCAGTTAAATGCAGATGCTTCCTGGAAAAGTGCAGTTTTTCACAACAAAGGCACTTTTCTTCTGCTGTTAATTGTATGGATGTGGCAATACTGCATGCAAGACAAAGCTGTCTGAAGAAGAGTCAATCTTACATTCTTCAGGCAGGTAAACTCAACCAATAGTCATCAAAATAAATAATTTAACTTTCTAAGAGTGCAATTACTGAACATGAAATTTTTCTAAACAGCAAAGCGTGCAGTTTCACGTGGGGGTGGCATAGGGGTTTGGGTTATTTTGCATTTTAGTAACTGGCAAATAGAAGAAACCTTAACCTTGGTGTTGCATGTTGTGGATTGGAAACTTTTTTGTTACTTTCTATTTAGGTTGCAAATAGTTAAAAAGGCTTAACAAGTTGTTAGAACTGGCTTCTCTGTGGTGATGCATTGCACTAGAAGGGTAGCTTGTCTTGTGTTTGGGAGGAGGAAAATACATACTCATGTAACAATTGCAGTTGATGTGACTATCTCCTTTTTTTTTCTTCTCTTTTTTTTTCCTTAAAATCTAGATAAAGCTTCACCGAGGAGGTTGCCCTACAAGAGGGCACAGAAGAGACCAGTGGGCTCTGATGAGTAATGTTAACTAGTGCAACAGTTGAACCTTTACTAATTCTGCCTGTTTGGTTTTTTTGGATTGGAGTAGTGCAGARAACCCATATCACCATAAGGAAAATACTGCTAAACATTTGGACTGAACAGATTAACTGAATGGTGTTAATATTTCTGAAAATGCACTTCTCTTTTAATTTTTCCTTTTTTTAAAATTGTTGGGGGTCGGGGGGAGGTAGCCATTAAGATTTGTGCCTGCGTGTGTCAGCAGTTGGTCTTAACAGAAACATGTTACCTGAAATGTGCCTTTAGAGTTCTTTGTAATGCTGGCTTGTCATCTGTACATTGTCATTGAAGGATTTTTCTCCTCTCCCTAATCTGAATGTCTGGTGACTTTAATCTGTCTTGATTGTATCATATCTGTATCAGAACCTGAATGCATTTTTCTCATTCAGTAAGTAACATTACTCTTTAGGGCATGCACACACTGAAGTTTGTGTGTATGTGGTCCTGTCTCAGTGGCAAGGCACTGATCATCTCAACTTCTGTATAATTTTCATTCTAAAGGCACAATTGGGTATAGCTGCTTGTAGTGGTAGATATTTTTGCTGCTGTTTTGATCTGGGCATGCAGTGACCTAAAAATCTGAACTTAGCTGCATAGATGTTAGGAAGACTCTTGCACAGCAGCAGAACTTGTGAAGCATGGAATTTGTGTGCTGAATTGGTATTACTACATAAATTTCTTTTTTATACCCAGTTTGTTAAATGGTTAGTTATTGTCTTGTGCCAGCATTTTAGGTATTCAGATTATAGTAGTAGTTCTGCAATGTTTACTKAAGAAACTATTGAATAAGCCAGAAKAACTTCTCAKTAAGTTCTTGGTTCTCTCTCCTAAGAACTAGAATGTCATATGTATCAAAACATCCATTTATTTTTTCAAAGCTTTRCAAAGATTTGCTGTACACAGTTGAAACTGAATTTGGAAAACAGTTGGCTTCAAATAATTCCTTTTACTGGCAAATTATTTAATTCACCCTTCACAGTTTTTAAATCTGAGACGTCTTTGCATTGGTCAGTACATTGGTCTGAGGTTTCTTTCTTTTCTTAACTAGTAACACAGATGTATATTTGTCACTAGCTGCATGCTGGTTCAGTACTCAAGCAGAAAAGCTGTATGCAAAATCAAAATGAGATTTCCTCTTGTGGCTTACATGATTACCAGRTACTGAGGTATTGATCCACATCCACTGTGTTCAGAAATTAACTGATGGGGAAAAGAGCCAATATGCAGAACATCAGTTTGCTTGGACAAGGCTTGAATCGTTTGCATCTCAACTGCCTCCCTTCTTGTGTCTGAACATTATCTGAAAGCTTGTTGAGTTCAGGAAGAGGCATAGGTTTGAGGCCGCTGTTGTCTTCTTTTCCTCCCTTTTCTGATCCCCACCTGTGAAAATGCCCATTTAGCTCTACGTTTGCTCTGAGCTTCTGAGTCAATGAATGCTACTTTCAAATCCTGCCACAGTGTGTTTGAAGCATCTAAGCTCTGAAACTACTCCYGTTGGCACTACTTTCGTATATATTTTGCCAGAATTAACTGTGAAGATGTTCTTAACTCATACTCCTATGGAAGAGATGCTTTGTTCAACTTCCTGAAACTACAGCTAGTCCAGCAGGCACAATATTTTTTGTGGTTAAGGTTGCTTAATTGTCACACAGATCATTTAGCAAACAATTGAGTGCTGCTCTCATGAGRGGTATCTTCACTCCAGTTGTGTGGAACAGCTTTGTTTGTCTTTAGTGATACAATCTGACTGGTTCTGTGGTAGATTTGCAGGTTTGTATTCAGTTTGCATTGATTCAATGGAGTGTTTATGGATTAAAGGGTTCCTGTGCTAAAGCCCTATAGTGATTGCAGCACCTGATGCATTGAACTTGCAAATCTCCCCTCTTGGATTGTTGTCTCTAACCTGGCATCAAGAGGGTTTTTTTCACCTTCTTGTAATAGGTCATCTTGAACTGTATGCTCTTAATTCTTCTCAAGATTTAAAGGTACTCTTTGAGGCGGTGGTGGTGATACATTGGTACGCCAAGAAAAAAGACAAAGGATCAGAACAGAGGATATTAATTTGTAATATCCTGGTTTTATTTGTTGAGATAAATAGATTAGGCCCAACTGAGTGCTGGAACAAGTAAAGCTTTTAGAAGCTGAAGGACTGTACAAGTAAGTATTTGAAAGTTGAGCTCTTCTGTGCWCTCAGTGGTTGATCCCAAATGCTTAAGTTCTAAGTGTGAAAGAAGAGRAGGCAGCTTGCGTCGGAACCAGCAATGGGAAAGTCTGCTTGTAGCAAGATTGTCTTTCTGATGATACAACTYGGAATTCACTGTAGATGGTTCATAGTGACTTTCTCAGCCAGAAGCCATTCATAAGAACAGGAGCCAGTAGACCACTACTGCTCATGATRAATGTCATAACATTTTTGAATTACTTGTTTCTCAATAATTTGCTGCAATTGAAATTTAGCAGTAACATTGCAGCATGCAGTGGTAACTGAACTTTGGCATCTCTAGTATTATTTCTAGTGAATAAGCCAGTCTATTACACTCAGTTTTCTTCAAATGGGAAAACATAGATGTTACTTTGTCCCATGGCTTAGAAACTTTTATTTTGGTACTTGAATTTTCTACTCAGTTTTTAAACAAGTGTGTTACTGGATATCATTATTATCAGCTGAGTAGGGTATAGTTTTGCTGACTTAAAGATGAGACAGTAGCAATTCTGCCTGTCTGTRCCACCCCTTTCCATGTGGCAGCACAAGCATTTGTATAATCCAGCATTCTTACCAATTCTCAGCCAGCTTACTACACTGCCACACAACTGCTCCTGGGAGGTTTTGYGAAGAGTGAGAGCTGGGAAAGGAGATGTGGGCTAGGGTTTCTTCTTTACTAATAAGATATGTTAAAATACTTCTAGAGAGAAAATGAACTATGACTTTAAAATCACAGAGGATCTCTGTGAATTCCTTTCTCATKAACTTACTAAAAAAATTGTGAAGAGCTAACAATTCTACACTTGGGGTAGGAAAAAGCCATCTACAGAGGTAGCAAAGCATTAATTTAGCTACCATTGAACTGCACGTGATACTCTGCTGTCTGCTTTGTGGCAGCAGTTCATTTTTTTTCCACAGTATCCTTTATTTGGAGAAAGAAGAGTGGCTGCTGTCAGACTAAAAGATTGAMGTTTACTCTCAATGTACAAAGTAATTAAATTGTAGGCTGTGGAGCAGAACGGAGCAGATTAGAGATGGCAGTGCTTCTGCTTGTTCTAAAACAGTTACACTGAACACGTTACCTGGGAACAGGTGCAGTCAAAAGTATCATTCGCTGGTTATTCCTGGAATGCAAGGTGCTAAACAAAATGTTGCAGGTGAAAGCTCTGAATCCGGAGAAGTCAAATACTAAAGTAGGCTGGTTGTCCTGTTYTTCAGTGTGCCTGATGTACTGAGCAGTAGAGAGTATGTTCTCTTTTCTTCTCCAAGGGAAGGACAGTACCTACCTCATAGGAGTGACATAAGGGCTGTTTCAGGAGTGTTCTGAAGTTATTTGAGACTTGCACAATACAATTCCGTGGAAATAGTGAGACATAGCAGTAGTGTAAATGGTTGGTAACTGTATACATAGATCTATACTATACTAATTTAATCCACTCACTGACCAGAATTTGGCAGCTTTACACTTAGACATTTCTGAAATACACAGAGGAGTTGCAATTAACTTACAGAGGAGAGCAAAGCCACAAAGATCTCTTAGTTTCTGCAAAAGTTTGTAGGTAGGCTAAATAACATTCTCCTGACATTTTTCCATTTATTTCTATATTTTCCCAGGGACTTTTTCTAATCAATTGATACAGATGATTGTTTGGGTAGCTACAATCAACAGTCAATTTAAGAATGACTGATTATTTTGGATGATTGAGTTCAGATGATGTWCTGCAACTGAAGTGTTAAATTATCATTTAATTTCTTACCTGCCAACTCGCATTTATAAGTGAGATCAGATCTCTTGAAAAATAGCTGCAGGGTTTTTTTGTAAAGTATACTTGATTTTTTTTTTCCTTAGCATTGTGTAGCTTTTTTTTTTTTTAAATAAAGCATGAGTATGGCACCAGAAAAAGGCCTTTTCCTTGACAAACAATCCATAGTAGCAAATATGCAAAAAGTGTGGAAAACATGCCATTCTTTAAAATCTGCCTTTCTACATGCATAGTTGGAATGGAAACAATAATTGAGCAAGAATGCTGATGTTTTGGACAATGGACTAATAATTAAGATTAGAATGCTTTATAAGAGTAAGGGAGGGCCCTAGGGAAATGTTCAGTAAATTCTTGAATCCTGATGGGCTAAAAGTGAGCCATAGTGCCCTACATTTCTAGAAAGGATAACCTCTTGTTAGACCATAGGCAGTGTAAAAAGTATCTGTAAAGATGCTTAAAGGTTGCTGAAAGACCAGGTTATAACAAGGCCAGATCCTTAGAGCTTTTACATGCRTGCTGTTTGATCAAGCAAACACTCACATTCTGTGGAGTAATTCTGAAAACAGTTCCAGCAGCTCTTCTGCATCCAAACAGAAGAAGGTAAGACTTGTTGGAGAAAAAAGGGAACAAAAAACAAACAAAAAAGGCTTAAAAAATAAAGGATGCTGGGACTCCTGTATCTGTGAACTATATCTGTGGGTAAAAAGGGGAGAAATTAAAAGCAGATGTGTTGATGCRTTTTTAGTTCCCAGAACACATAAAAATAACTCTGAAGCCTGTCTCATCTTTCCTTGAAAAGATCAAGACAGGTAAGTTGCAAGAGTTGGCTTAGAAATAACAGAACCAAGACCAAGACGAGGTCTTATTTTGCTCTCTTTTCTGTCCCCTTGTGTAAGTAGTCTTGGTTATAAATTTATATTAACCAAGATGCAGTAAAATTCCAGGGTTACAACATTCCAGTCCCTTAGCAGGGGATGAAAAGCTGAAACTTAACCTGCCTTTCCTCATCACATTCAATCTGTTCAGACTACATGGAAACTACAACTTGTCCTGCCTTAACTGTGTTCCCTGTGCCACTTAAATTCACATAATTAATCCATCACTTAAGAGCTGTCTCTTCCACATAGCAAAGACAACACTTGGAGTTGGTGCTCTTGGTGTCACAATGTCTGAAAGGAGATTTTCAAGATGACCTCACAGTGAATGTTCTAGTGAAGAAGGTTCAATCGTGCCCTGCAGGGCCAAGGTGGAGGGACACAGGGTATTTTTCATGGTGGAGCATGTATGATCAGAGCATTTACTCTGGAGATAAACCACAATACTAGATTCACTGGATGGAAAYTATTACAGCCAGCAATTCCCAGATCTGCCAGCTGAGGGATCTCCTAAGCCCTTATCAGCTGCCTCTTGGAMAAGCACAAAGAGAGCTTTAGGCCCTTTTCAAAGAGCAGCACCTACATGGAGGGGCCAGAGCAAGTGTGTCTGGCCTTTCTAATAGAATCATTCTCTGCTATAGCTTSGTCACTGAAGTATGTCTGATCACTGCCTTTTTCTGTGCTCTTCAGAAAATAACTGACAAATGTGAAACTTGAACTCAAAAAAGCTGTAAAGGGTAGTGTCCTGTATTTGCTTCCAAAAAATTCAGGGCTGTGGCCACCTGCAGGGTCAGCCAAGGGTGTTGCAGAGATAGAGCTTATAGTGACACACTGACTCTGCCACCTGCCGTTAGTCCCCACTGTCAATTTCCCTTAGAAGTTAAAATAAATGGAATCTTCGAACCCCATGTGCACCTTGACCACATTTAGACACAGACAGGTTGCCATTCAGCTTTTCTATGCCAGCTGAATCCAAGAGTCGAGGCTGTTTAGAACAGTGAAGGAACTCCCTTGCCAGAGCCTGGCTCCACAGCACTGCAGAAGTCAGCAGGGGACAGGACCTTGCCATGACAGTGGGCTTGATCCCAGCCTCACCTGGCAAGTTTTCCACCCCTAAGTTTTCAAGAATTAAAGAAAGAATGAACAAACACTGTTTACTTCAGCAGGAGTCTGCACAGCAAGGAGGGAAATTAAAATACCCTATTGCAGATCTCCATTGGAAAGGAAAAGYTAGAATTTAAAGAGAATCTGATGACTGTTGAGCAAAGTATGGCAAATATTGCCACAAAAATAACAGGTTATATTTAGAAGCAAGTTTAAATACCTTAAAACACTTGATTTGGAAGTGTGTAATATTTTCCTTAGAGGCAGTATTTAGGACTTGGTTAATGTTTAGTTATTTGTAATTGTGGTTCATTCATAGAGAGTGGAATTACTTCTCACAGCTGGAAATGACATTTTGCCCAACTAATCCTAACTTGTTGCTGCTGTAAAGCAAACTGGAAGGCAGGAACCACAACTCGCTGTTAGGCACCACTGGAAAGAAAAAAAAATGAAGGAGGATTTTGCTTGTATTTTAAAAAATACACAACACAGGGACCATCTCTTTTCCAGCATTGCAGCCTGACAGATGGCAGTTCTGCAGCATTCCATTACCACCAAAGGTACTCCAAGGGTGAAGTACGAGGCATCAGTTGCAGTCATGCAGCCAGAACAATCACTGGGTAGTTTTACTYTGTGCTCATTCAGGGCAAGACATTCCCTCAAGGCCCTCCTGAGGCTGAACTGCTCCTGTGCAAAGCGTCCCTGTGGGTGTCATTTACTGTTCCTTTAGTCAGTTGCAGCACTCTTTGTGGTTACTCCTGTTCTTTCCGTGGCAATCCCCAAGGACCATCACCCCGTCATTCCCATTCTGCTGAATTTATAGAATTGAATGGAGCCAGATGTCACTGATGCACTGCAGTGGGAATAAGTACAGGCCACCAAATACCTGCTGACAAACTGCAAAACATCCTTCAGCTCCATTCAGTAAAACACTGCCTGAAGGAACTGGGAGAGAAGCTGCTGTTACTTGTAATTCAAGTATTGTTCAAATTAAACATCTTCATTTTTAAGCAGGTGTKTTGCAGCTGCTAAAGAGACTCCTAGGGTTCAGAAAAAAGTTTAAAACTGTCAAAGAGGTGCATACACCAAAAAGTAATAACCAAATGCATTAAAGGCAGCATGTGGCTCTGCATCCTGTGTCAAAATGTATTACCATGGGTGCACAGCTTGCTCCCTTTTCCAGATCGTTCCTCTTCCCTCACCTACAGCCCCGACTGATTTTCTAGCAAGTTCTGGGTCTTGGGCAGCTGTGCTAGGCAGCCTCTGTGGGTTCAACTCCAAGATGCTGACAGAGAGTTATGTAGACATGAAATCAAAAATCAAACTCTTGTGCAGACTTCATGGTTGCTGTGTGTATGCAGGCATGTTGATACTTTCATTTTCTTCAACTGTGGAGTATCCTGGACCTGATGCATGTAACCTTGGAACCTGTAAAGCTTCAGACATACAAGCATCTTGAAGACAGCAGATTAAATGGTGTAAAACATCCTGCCACCAAAAAGGGAATTTTCTGGCAAAGTGTGTAAATTTAGGAGTGCTGGGTCCCATTCAGCAGCAGTGAATACAATAGGATGTGGGAGGACATGTGCTGCCTCCTTCCCAGCTGCTGCCTGGGAGCTCCGTGCATCCAGGAGGGCTGTGCTTCGGTAGAATTAGAGGAAAACAGCTATGACAAAGGTTACAGGCTCTGTTTACAGCCAGGTTTGCCCAGCACTTTCCTCTTCCCAAGCACAGGTCATGCAGTAAAGCTTGAGTTGCAAATACTTGGGAGGAATATTGGTCCAAGGGGGCATGCCAGCACTTCCCAGAACCTGAGTACTGGAGTAGCCATCAGGGAGGGAAGTGAGTAAAACCTGTACAATGCACCAGCATCTTCTGGTGTTGTGGGTCAGCTGAGCCCTCCAGCCGAGGAGCTGCACCTCTCAACCAGCACTGCCATCACCCCAAAATAAAGTACAAATACTGCTTTTCAGTGCAGATTCATCAGAAGTCAGATGCTGCTCATTGGAAACAACAAACCTATGCTGTCATTCTCTGCAGCATGAGATAACAGGAGATGGGAGGGAAGGCTAACACACCAATTGCTTTAGTTGCCCAAATAWAACTCCTGTGTGTGGGGACAGGTGCTGATAGTTCACAGGACCATTTATTTCTGCTGTTCCTCACCCCAGTGCTCAGGTCAGGCCCTGCCTGTGGAGCCACCAACCCCTCTGGCTGACATTCTGTCCCAACCTTGGCACATTTTTACGAGCAGCAGGGCCGTGCTCCACGTGTGGTTACAGGCTAAAAATTACTGATGGAAAGTCAGCSCACAGCAGTGCTGGCCTTTACCACATTAACCTCTGCCTCTGAGATTGTGAAAACAGATCAGGCCTTTCATGATGAAAAGCCTTTTCTCCAGCAGATTTCTCTTATTTACAGCCTCCCATTAACTGATGTTCATAAACTGCTTCACAACCCTCTGCTGAAAGGCTCTAGAGAAGTTCAAGTGCTTTCACAACATTGTATTCCAAACACCCATCGTACACAGTTTCTTCATACACTCCTGGCAGTTTTCCCTGCCAAACAAGAGACAGATCTGGCACAAGTGAAATAAACAAGCACAGCAAAGGAGAAAGCTATTTTCAGTTCATACTAGTCAGAGGATTGCTACATTTTCTACTGCATTACGCAGTGAGGTTGGGTGAGCCAGAAAAGTCTTCCCACTTACTACTGTTTAATATATTAAAAACTCCTGCTTCCTTTTTGYGAGGATTTTTTTATTCTGAGAGTGGTCTTGACAAATGAAAGTAGGAAGCAATACTAGAATTTTTGAAAAGCCTCAACAATGCTTCTCAACTCCATTCAGTTTCACTTCTACAGGATGATTTCAGACACATCTTAAAGGCATTAAAGCCCCTTACCTGGCAATACTCTGGTTTACTTCTCCCTAGAGACTTCAGTCAAGCTTGTCATCTGTCAAGCAGCTCATTATCATTGGCACATGTGCAGGTTATATGTCACTTACCTGAGGTGACACTTAYATACAACAACAGCAAGGTAGATGCTCCTGTATCTGTTGGGCATCCCATTCTGTGCTGTGACCTGCCAGCGCTCTCTGTCCTCACAGCTGCCTTTGAGCCAACTGCCCTCTGCCTCTCCACYCTCTTCCTCCCAGGTACTATTTGGCTCATTTTTTTTAAAAAGGAGACACTTCTGGATAAACAGCTTCACAAACATCTTTTTACAGTACAGAACTTGCTGTTGCTCACAAACACARCACCCTCACCCACAGCCCAACTTTCACCAATCCCCCTGCCTTAAATATGCCTCCCTGCCCAGGTGGAGCCACTGATGAGGCCTGGCAGACCACACAGATGGTGCTCTCGCAGCTTTTGCACCTTTTGTAGAGTGCATTTGGTGAGAGATCCTAAAAACACCAAATATRATTCTGTCCCAGAGCACTCCTCCCTTTGCTGTTCTCCCCCAATCCTCTGCTGGTTCCCAAGAAACACATCCATGCCATTGGACAAATGAGTCCCTAATTTGTCATAGGGCCAAGGGCACACCCCGTCCATGTCTGACACCCACTCATCATGTGGGAGAAACACCTTGGGCTCACTTGGCATAAATCATCCTTTCAGGACTGGCAAGAAGGGGTYAAATCACCTGAAACTGCATTCCCTGAAACTGCATTGCACAATCCTCAGGACAGACCACTGTGGAGGCYGTCTTGAGGAAGGCCAAGAGGTCTGAACTTGCTGAGGGCAAGACCATGCACCTGCAGGAGATGCTTTAGGCTCTGGCAGGGGCTCCRTGAACAAACTTCTATTCCTGGTAATGTTCAAAACCAGAGGAACCGATTGTGACCATACACAACACCCTGAGCAGAGCTGTCGGCTCAGGAACCCCACCTGTGCTGAACCTCCTGTCATTTTAGGGTTGTTTCCAGTTTTTCTAATCCTGTGATCCAGCATGGCACTAACTGCCTAAGCATAGGGAAATCCTCTGATCCACCAGCACATCTGCAGGTACCAGCAGTCACCAGTTTCCAGACAGTGACAACAATATGTTGAAGTTTGTTTCCCATTCCCTGACTGCACATGAGAACATGAAGCAAGTAGGGCAGCTCCAGTGTGGAGCTGGTGGCCAAACCCAGGAACTCCAGAACACACCCAAGACTCAAAGTTCAGGGATCACTGCAGTGAAATGGTGCTACCAACCTGCAGAGCACACACAGAGCCAGGTGACGTGTCACATCCCCAGCTCAGACACAAAACCTAGGACACAGATACGTATGCACCTCATGCCATCTCGCAAGTTAGACCTTCCCTCACACACACGCTTCCCCCTTCTCATGAAACATTCAGCTCCTCCCTGACATGAAGGAGGTTTTCAAAATCTAAGTCAATTCCCTTATTCCCAAACAGACTGGAGCCCAAATCCCAGCATTTCCCTCACTGCTYCTTTGGCTGTTGCAGTGTGGGTGCAGCCTCACCCCTTCACGGTAATTACTGCCAAGGAAGGGGATGAGAGGGCAAAGTTTACACAGCTCCTGGGCTGGAGGGTTCAGCTGACCCACGACCCAGAAGATGCTGGTGTGTTGTACAGGTTTTACTCGCTTCCCTCCCTGATGTTGGCTACTGCAGTACTCAGAATCTGTGAAGTGYTGGCCTGGCCCCTTATTCCACAGTCCACCAGTTAGGAGATGTTCCATGAACAATCCAATGCATTTCTCCATCCTTTTTTTTGCATTGTCARAGTGGGTGATGAAAAATGGTGCCTCTTTGACGTACAGCAAGTACTATTATTGGGTACTGGGGTCTCAAATCCCCCTATTGCAGATAATCCTAAACTTCAGGGTTTCCAAATGTGACATTTTCAATCCCATCTTAACTCTACAGAAATGCTGAAAGACAATGGCATGTATGATTCCACAAACTGGAGACTCGTGAAGAAGGAAAGGTTTCAAGTAAACTTTTGCATCTTGGTGCCTCTGCTGGTTGAATTGTGACTAGTTTTGTTTGAGAAARGCTTTGTTCAACAGAACAGACCAAACCACTGTTAACAGCAAATCATTTCCATTTGCACTCTCTGAAGATCTTGGTGTAGGAGTACTACTATCCTGTCCCACAAATGCTGGTATTTTGAGACAGCTGGATAATGAAAAACAAATACTTTTATTCCTTTCTCTTTACCTGCTTGCATTTCAGTAGCAGCAAAAATGCAGAAGGTGCTCCAGCGATGATCCACATTCTGTTTTGGGGCAGCCAGTTTTCACCCAATCCTACTATCTCCTGCCCATCCCCACAGCTTCATTCTCCACACTTGGGGAAAAAAACACTTTCCCGGTGCCCGTCACCACCAAAGCATCCCTGTGGTGGCAGAGGGCTTGGGTCTTCCCCAAACCTTAATGCTCTGAGCACGTGGCCTCCATGCCTGAAGCACTGCTGCGAGATCCACTGCAGTGCCTCACCAAGGGGCTGCCACTCTCCCTGTCCATGTCAGCCTCACCCTCGCCAGGGTAGGAAAAGAAGCTTTAGGGAATGAGGCAAGGAAGCAGCAAGTTGGGAGGCCCATGGAGACACCAGCACCACCTCCCCACCTCTCTGTTAATCCAGTGTTTCAGGCCAGCTCTAGCTATTGCTGCTGGAGGTGTTAGTGCAGGGAGGAGTGGAGGCAGGAAGAGGGAAAGGGAAATGTCAGCAAGGAGCGAAGTTCAGCTGGCCCAAAGGGTATTACCCCATCCAAAGCAGGAAGAGCAGGGAAATTCCCAACTTGGCAATAGTCACTGTCAAATTGAAGTAGGAGAAAAGGGCTGGGCACAGCAATTATACCCTTCCATGGCCAAGAACCAAGTACTTTCTAAGCCATCTGTTTCGCAAGTAATTAGTCACGATCACTTCCTAGCCACATAAACTCATCCCATATGATTTTACACCTCCTGACAGGTCTCCGGGCCACTTGGACGCGAGCTTCCCATCAGTCTCACGAGAGGAGAGGAGATTCAGGTCAGTGGRTGGGAGAGGGAAAATTATTTTCTGCAGGTTTCCTCCCTCAGAAATGATGTTTCCACCCCATGAGCCCACCCAGAGAGCCTTCACAGAACCCCATATCATCAGATATCCTCGGTTTGGGGCACAGCTGGCTGGCTCACTGCTCCTCTTTTAACATGTCCCTCTCTGGGGGTGCAGGACCATGTCCTCATCAGAGAAAGTGAGGAATTSTGACCTCCATCAGGAAGGTGCAGGAGGCTTGAGGGAGGAAAGCAGCAGCAGTTCACCCCCCCCGAGTCTGTCTCTCATTCTGAACCTGGTTCACTTCTCTGCCAGAAAGCACCATCGCAGCAGGACTTAAGAAGAAAGGATGCTTCAGCTTCACTGCAATTCCCTGGCCTCCAGAGCTGGATATACAACTCAGATGATTCTTTGGCTCACTGTCCTGTGAAATGTATTTTATTTATACGAAGGCATACAAAATGCAGCTAAGGCAGCTCTGACAAGCTAAAACAAAGGATTTGTCTCTTTTTGACACATGCACGTGGCGTTTGGATACATCCTGAAGGGTTTGTGGCCATAAACATTTATGCAAGAAGGAAAGTACACTGGCAAAATCCTACTTAATTTATACAAAAAGTGACTTGAACACTATTAATCACCACAGCACGTTGGGAGGATGCTCACMTATGTGACCATGGGGCTACAATTAATTAGAAAAGGAAAGAGAATCCCAACGCTGCCTTGCCAGAAAATCAGCACTTTTCTGCTGTCTTTGGTTGARGAACTGCACCATGAGAAAAACAGCGTTTCAAAGGGGCCTGGCTACCAGAAAACAGCGGTCAGAATGAACATGAGTTTTCAGAGTGCTGCAATCATCTCCAGCTCAAACTCAGATCAACCGAAGGAAGAGGAACAGTGATCCATTGGCACAGATCAGCTCCGGCTTGCAYGTTGTCCTCCAGCAGAGCTAAGTCTGAGAGCAAGTCACCACAAACCCACAAGAAGAGCCATGTCCATTTTGTAACCTATAATTTTTAAATATAACATTTTATTGCTTAGATGGTTTGATACAGAACAAGTTTTACTTTTTACTTTGAATTTGGAAGTACTGTACAACTGAAAAAAAGAGGAATAAAAGTACCAAAACAATGTGTGATTCTCTGTTCATGTGGCATAAACCAGTCTTGTACACAATTCATAGCAGCAGTTTAAGTTCCCTTTAGAAAAACATGAATTCTACACATTTATTACTGTTTCCTGCATGGGATGAAATCACTAGGATTAAACTTCCTTCGTGGAGAGAGAAGAGAGAGAAAGGAGACATATAGAGAGGAGAGAGAAGATGAATCATTCTGAAAATGGAATCAGACTGTCACATAGCCCCCTAAAGTTATTTCACAACAGCCTCAAACAAGGTTCTCTCTTTTTTTTTTCCTTTTTTTTTTTTTTGCGCTTTCACAGTCAAGTGCTTAATGTAGTGATTGAATTATCTCCATGTTAAGTCCATTGCAACTCAGGCAAAAGAATTTTAGAAGATTTTTTGTTTTCTTTTGTTTTTGTTTTTTTTTTTTTTTTTTGTAAAAGCCCTGAGAGAGGAAAAAAATAAAAAGATTCAAACGAAAATCATATAGAGACAAATTAGCTGAACATGCAAACTAAAGCCTAAGATTCACCCATAGTTTAAACATATTATAAATTTCACAGTTTAATATTGGGGGAGGAGGGGAAACAAAAAAAACCCCAACAACAGCAACAGTTCTCAGTCAAACTCAACTAATAAAAATGTCAATAAAATGTGGCAAGACCTTATACTCTACTAGGATATAGATAAAGGCTAAATAAAGCTTTAAATCAATAGTGATTATTGCTAGCAGATGTCCCGGCAGGCTGCTGGGAATTAATTACTTGCTACATTGTTCTGCAGCATATAGTTTAGTAATGGCTTCTCCCCCACAGTATTGCGCAGTTTAGTGTGGAGAGTTGCAAAAAAAATCAAAATAAAACAAAACAACCCCAAAATAAACAAAAAAAAATTACAAAAACCAAAAAATACCCCAAATAATAATAATAATTATTATTATAATTATAATAGTAATAACAATTTAAGGGATGCGTGAACTGGTTTTAATTAAGTAGAATGCACCTGGGTAGAGTTTCAAATGAATCATTGGTTGTGATTGATTTATCTATATCTGGCGTTAGCTTTGTTTCTGAACTGGTTCAAACATCCCTATTTAAAAATTAAAAAAAAAAAAAACAAACACAAAAAAATAGAAATCACATATACCTCAACCATTTTTTCTTATTCTATTTGCAAGAATATTACTCAAGAACATTTCTCTTCCTCTGAATTCTGGACAGTGAGATTTCAGTCTCCAGAAATTTTTCCGAGAATTTTTAATATATAGATATATATAGATATATATATTAGATAATATAGACTGGGTCTGAGGCCCACTTCCTCCATGTCTGGTGAGAGCAGGAAAAACAACTCTGCGGCGGGAAGGAGGGAGGGTCACAGTGCGGGCTGGGCTGGGGGGCTGCAGTGGTGGAATAGCACAGTGAGGCTCCGGCAATGCTATTATGGCTCTGTCTGTCCCAGAGGTCATGACTGAAGGACAATTAACAAACAACAACGACAACAACGACAAGGACAACAAAATGCTGGGCACTCCTAAAAATGCGCAGCTACAGTAGGATACATTTTGCTTAACCCCTTCAATATTGGTGGCTGGAGTGTCACCTGTTGCCGGCAACAGGAGCCATACGGAGAAATTCCAGGTGCCAGCATTAAAGGGGTTAAATTACTGATATGAAATTTAGACACACTCCTCAAGTCTTCAAGCATCAACCCCAAAATCTCAGGAAGAATTTCCTTTTCTTTTTTTTTTTCTTTTTTAAAATTAATTTTATTTATTTTTAACATGTCGTATATCTGTAGTTTTATTACCAGTAGTATTTTCTTGCTCTAGAACACGACAGAAGCAAGACGAGGGTAAGGCTCACATTTCTCTCTTGCTTTCTACTGGAAGACGGAATAACTTTGCTCTATGAGCGACGCGGGCTGTCACCGACGAGGCGGCAGCGAGGTCACCGTGGCACTCGCGGTGCCTCTCTCACGCACGCGGGGCCCGCTGGCCCCGTTGTCGCACACTTGTGCCCACACCCGCGCGCTCCCGCCACGAGGGACATGTGCCCCTGCACGGGGGGACGATACCTCGCCGGCCTCCACGGCACGCTCGGTCGGAGGAAGGGCTTCATGTAAAGTACAGTAGAAGAGCTGCAACAACAGGAGGAGGAGCTGGTGAAAGCGATGAGTCAAGAACACTCCGAGACGGGATCCAAGCTGCGCTACGCATCTCCGTGGGCAAATATTGCCCATTGGCTTCTGCTGACTGCAGAGACAAGCGAACTGATGGATTTATAAAATAATAATAAAATAATAATAATATACTGAAGCAAATCAAACATATGTAACAGCGGGTGCATAATTTCCATAGGTTACGTTGCTATGTAACTCTTCTCTGTATACACGCTCAGTCCGTGATGGCCAGAAAAACCCCTAGGATTTAGAAGACCACTTCTAATGCTGAAAAGTGGAAACAAGCATGAGGGTGAAATTCATTTGTGTTTCCTGCTTTTGGCTTGAACCACTTTGAACACCTTCAACTGCCACATTGTTCAGGCCTGGAACAGGCTTAATGCTCCACCATGTGGCAAATGCAAGAACATCTAATGAGARAAAAAACAATAAATCAATGTCTCCTCTGCATCTCCTCGGACTATTTCATATGAAATTCACATCATTTTTCTTCCAGTTATTGGCTATGGTATCCAAGGGCCTCCCACCCCACTGCCCCATTTCCAGCTCAGAGAACAAACACAGCGACTATCACAGATATACAAGAACAAGCTCACGCACACCAATACAAAAGGTAACATTAATGTTTAAATGAAAAAGGGTCCTCTCCAAATAATTCTTTAAAATATTAAAATCATTTTTGAAAAAATCTATAATACCAAAAGATCTAATAAAGTAGTAAGGCACTCAAATCAGTATATACTGTAGTCTCTTGCATTATTATACTGAAAGGCATATGGCACCACATCCAGTCTGCCATACTCTCCCCGTAGCTGTAAGGTCACTCTTCCAAAACCAGACTCCAGAAACCTTGCTCTGCTGGCTTCAGTTTGCCTGCTGGGACGGGTCCAACCTCCTAGCAAGTCATTCCACCCCCAAGAGCTGAGGCGCACTGTCTGCGGAGGCCAGGATGTGATTCATGGGAGATGGYGCGTTGTGTATCTCCAGCAAGTCTTGGATGAAACCTGAGGGCCTCTCGTGCTCGGAGCTGCCCCGCTGTTCCTGGTCTTTTGCCGTCTGTTTCTGCACGCTCTTGCTGGGCTCAGTGAGGCAGGTGCTGCTCCTCTCCTCTCCGCAGGGGGAATCCATGCCCATGCTGGCCAGGGGCTCATTTCGGCTCCCCACAAGGGATGAATGGCTAGCAACGCCCCCGGCAGAATCGCACTCGCTTTCGGAGATGGGGTTGGCGCCACTGTGGCTGGACTCATTCTCACTGTCTTCTCCACACCTCGACTGTGTCTCCTCCTTGTCACTCTCTTTCCCGTGGTTTCGGGCATTTTTGACTTTCTGGTGGATGCGCTGGTGACGGACCAGGCTGTGCTTCAGAGTGAAGGTCCGTTCGCAGGTTTGACACTTGTAAGGTCTTTCACCTGGAAGAGAATTACAACACAAAGTCACCAGTGAGGTCACACACGTCCCTCCCTCTTGTTTTAAGCAGCATAAAACACTCTGTACTTTGGAAATTCAGTACCTACATCAAACATCACATTTATGCAGGTTTTTTGTTTCTGTACTAACAAACCAGAYGATGGAGTGCAAGAAGGAATAGGGGTAAATCACCAATGACACAGATGAAGTATCCAAACTAARTGTCTTGAGATAGCTACAAGCTTGGCCAGGCCCTGCACTAAGGARTAAGGAAGACCATAAGCACCAGGTGCTCACTAGCATTCTGTCTAATTTAGTCAGCAGCTTTTTTGGAGAAAGTTTGCAGTTGATCTCTGGAGCTCAAAAGTCTTTGTGAAACCAGCTCACCATGTGGGCTCCCTGCTGCAGGTCAGCCCCAGACACATGTGGAGAGAGAGAATTCAGGAATTCATTGGAACACAAAGCAAACGCACCCCCACAGACAAAATTCCCCCAAAGTACTAACCACCMACAGTGCCTCAAGGTGCTGGTCTGCCCTGAAGAACCAAAGGTCCCACCCCAACCTGTCCACCCGTTCCAACTGTGCCTCTTACAGACTTTGAATGCTGCAATTCCATCAAGATACCATTGAGTCAATGAACATCAGAATGAGACAAGCACTAGGCAGGCAGAGGTTTCTTGCACACTTCAGTGTCTCCCAAATGTTCCTCTTCTGAGTAAACCAATCCCAAAACCTTGCAAGTATCTTTGAAAAACCTCACACATTAAAACTGAAGTATAAGCAATGTGCAACCTGGCAGCATTTTGCAAATAYGGCTGAACAAGTGGGAAGACGACAAGGTGGAGAGTTAACCCACAGCAATGGTCCAAAATCCTTAACTGAAAATACATTGATCTGACAGTGGGGGTAGATCGATCGTAGTTACATCTATTAAATTTGAAGAAAGCCCYGTGCCAGGTTCCCATTCCACGCCTATTCTGTTATAACATCCTTCAGTGTCAAGTAAGAAAGAAAAAAACATCCTGACAAYGCCCACATAAGCCAGCATTAAATCAAAACAATTAAAAAAGAGAGTATGGGGATGTCCATGGGCACACACCATTTGGGGGTAAAGCTCAGTACTTGAGATATTGGCCTTTTCCCAAAGCTTCTGCTTGTACGAAAACAGGCTTAAGAATAGGACCTGTCCCATTTCACTTGAGGTTCAATGCCAGAGGAAAGCGGGTCAGTTTTGCACTCAATATGTGAATATTTATGATTTAGAAGGGCTGAAGTCTAGTTCAGGCATCACTCTTTGGTGTAGTTTTCTAAAAATCACTGACAATTATAGCACAAATATTTTGTTAATGACAAAGATCTCATTTTCAGCAGAGAGCACCTTCAAAAGACACAAAATGTCAAAATGAACCAGTTTTCCCATGTCAGAGCACCTTGCTGGCAGGTAAAATACATAATTCATAAGGATAAAGGATTAATTCCTCTTTGAGCTGGCTCACAGCTTCATCTCTTTTGCAAGGTACTGCTGCAATCTGCCTATCACAAGCAATCCCACTGACGAGTCAAGCCACTKGAGCAAGCGTTTCACTACCTATGTTCCACCTTCCCTGCCCAAGTGCCCACAGGATCTTTGCCTTCCACCAAAGCAGCAGGTCACACACATCACCAGTACATTATCCATATTCAGCTCCGTTCATCAGACAAAACCAGGCTCTTTCTATCTCTCTCTAAACTTTCACTCAGAGGTKAAGTTTCATCATACACTGAGAAGTTTCTCCACTGCTGGTCAAAGTATTGGGAAGAGGTAAAGCCACTTGGTAAGAGGGGAATCAGAAGCTGCCCAGGAATCTCCACACCTGTCCTCAACTCTAAAGTCTGCAAGCAATCATGGGGAAAARCTGTTTGGGAGTTGAAGATAAGGCAATGGTGGCACTTCCTGCTCCCTCCATAGGCTTTTTATGTAGCATGGGGGACTGGGGCAGAGAAGACACCTGTAGGACTAAAAGCAGTGTCTCCAACCTAAGTGCCACCAGCAATTATGCCCCTCCAGAGCAGACACCTCAGTCTGGTGGGAGACCTGTTCATGGTCTGTTCTGCCCTCAAGCCTCCTCTTACCTGTATGAGACCGCATATGTCGCGTCAGATCTTGCAGAGACCAGAAACGCTTGTTGCACACAGTACAGACTTTCTTTCTTTTGTCTGCTTTTGCAGTACTCTTAGCCCCATCAGTCTTTGGTTTGTCATCACTGCTCTTCTCAGTGGACTTTCTCTCTGTGCCTTCCCCCTCAGAGATGCTTTCGCTCTCTTCATTCTCCTTTCCTGTTGCCTCAAAGTCCACAGGAGACTCCACTACCTTCAAGTCCAACGGAGACTCTTCCTGCTCAAGACCACAGTCCTGCATCGAGGGAGCTCCTGCATCATCCTGAATGCTTTTGCTTTCATCCTCACTGCTCCTTTCATCCTTTCTGTCCTCACGAATGTGGGCTTTTTTGTGACGGCTAAGAGTGCCAGCAAACTTGAAGGTTTTGCCACAAATGTCACAGGCATGTTTCCTTTCAGTCTGAGAACTGCTGCCTGCACTCTGGTCACTCTCTGCCAGCTTGAAGTCCATTAATTTGCTGGCAAAATTGAGGTCAAGACTTTTGTTACTTACAGAATCTTCCTCAGGGCCCTCTTCATATCCATCCACTTTTTCTTCAGCATCCTCTTCTGCCAGAAGGGAGTCAGCCTTCTGCTCCTCCTTGGGGCCACGCTCACTCTCTGGTAGCTCTGTCATTTCCTCTGACTGCTCCTTCCCTCTATAGGTCAGGTTCAAGACTTTGTTTCCTGTAGCTAGTGTCTCTGCATCAGCCTGGCTCTCTGCAAGGAAACAGAGAAACTTTCAGTGGGATGCTCTCCGATAATTCCCAACTACCAGTGGKGAGCCTGCACAGGGACCCAGGGGCATCGCTTGTGTTCAAGGGCCCCAGCATCTGTTTCTCCTGTCTGACCTAGGCTAGTAATTACAGCTGAAAAATCAGAACACCACAGAACCCAATTAAGAAGACAATACAAGACCTTTCACAAAATGSTTTTTTTTTTTCCAAAATAGACTCATAATCGCAGCAGCTTCTTGAAATAATTTTTAACATAAGCACTTTTAACCAGAGAACACAACATGCTGAGACACCAAAGAAGAGCTGAGATCACTATCACAAACAGACCATTCCAGAGACACACGGATGTATTACTAATAAACTCATGTATGAAAAACATGAACATAAGACTGAAATAATTAATGAAACATTAATCAAACTATTTTTTGTGTAGCAGGAAATGCTTTTCAAAGGAAATGCAAAGGCCTCATGCAACCAACTGGTACAATTAAATGTGAGCCGTTAGTGTAGACAATAACACAGAAACTGTCTTAAAAAGCTGCGTATACACCATCAAAGTAGAAGATGCAGAAGTTAGTTTGTCCAATCTGAGTCTCTGATACGCCACTTGGAATCAAAACATAAAGCCAAGGGGTAGTAACAGGCTTTGCTGTTTCACAGTTACCCCACAAGAAGGCAAAAATTACCTAAGATAATGGTAAGATACCTAAGATGTGGTCCTTAACGGTATCCTCTGCTTACTGACCTGTCTGCAGCATTAATGTTGCTGAAGATGTAACATATGTCCAACAAACTGAAACAGATAAGGTGCTTAAGGAGAACAGAGGGCTGGAGCTGTTTCCCTTCCAAGCTCTACATAAACAGTGCATTTGTAAATAGGAAATAAGCTAGACTGGCTCTGGAGGTCAAAGCTGCTGCTGATGCACAGCATGTAACTGCATCCCCAATGCCACTTCCCAGGAGTTGTTCCAGGACATGAACTTCACAAGCTGTGCTTTCTGAAAGCTGAAACTTTCCTTTAAGTCCTCTACCCCACCTCCTTCTTACTGACAGCATGCAGCAAAGGGAGCCCACAACCTAGCCAGCATTTCAACATTCATCTCCAGGCCCSAGAGCTGCTGAGTAACTACAGGGATTTAGAAATTCTGGAAGAGCAGTGCAAGTTCTCTGTTTGACACAGTACATGTGCTTGTCCCCAAATTGCCTAAATTTCCTATTACAGGCCTTTTTTTCCTAAGCAAGGAGTAAAAACAGAAGATAAGAAGATAGTTTTCAGGCACTTATTAGACTGAATGTAGTTTTGCAACATGACTTGCACTGACCCCATCTCCTCTCACCAGTGATAATCAATGGCCATTAAAGAAATGTCAAAGCGTAGCAGTGTTTCTGGTGATAGAGAATGATCACTTMATAGTGCACAATTCTTGATACACTTTTTCTTGGGGAAGTGTAAAGTAATCTCACCTTTTAATCAAAACAGATCTGTTTACATAGACAGTGGATTACACAAAGTTCATTCCTGTTCTAATTATCTGCCCGTTAAAACACGCAAGCAAGCCCTAATCTGTGCATAAGGCTACAGAATCTGAGGATGGGAACGTCTGAAAGCAGATGTGGGCTGCCCTGTCTCATCCCCTGCGAGGTCAGGAAATGCTCCCCTGACGGGATGTGTGTTTGGCCAAAGAAAGGCTGCCAGCACAGCACAGAGGGGGCTCATTAGAGAGAGGGGCAGGAAACCATGTGAGCTCTGTTAGGATGGAGATGAGTGAAGAGCACGAGGAAATCAAGATGGGAGAAAGCTCCTCTTAATCATACCCAGAGTTATTCTGTAACTCTTTAGTGACCAAACAGAAAACTGTGGATAAAGAGAGACTTTTTCCCTGTTTTTTCAACATGAAATATCAGAAGCTAAGTGAGTAAGGAAAATATCCATGAGGGGCACTCAAGGTAAGAGCAAGCCAAAACCAGTATRTCTTAAAACTCTAAATTCAGAAGCCCCAACTTTGATATATAACATCATATATCATGCATGATTTTCCAGTTTTTCCTTAACTTTTTCTTCTTCTGCTTCTAGTATTTCCAGAAATATATTATTTTTCTTACAGTGTACTAACTTTTCTGTGAATTGTACTTGAACTCTATCTCCTCAGTTTCTCTCCTGTGTGCCCTGGGYCCCTTCCCAACTGTTATACTGTTCTTGCATGCCTGGCATGCAACTACATTTTCCTGTACACAACAGAAAACACTACAAGGGATAGGTGGTCCCCAGTAAGTGGTGTACTGACACAGGCAAACAGATGAGGCTGACATCAAGAAAAACAAACTCCTAAGTTTAACAATGTGCCTTCACAATGGGCAAAGCCCACTTCAGACCCTGGGAACACGGATCTACACAGGCCTTCTCTTCTGAAGCTGGCCTGGCAACCCTGAAGGAACACATCCAACACTCAGGTAGTGACATAGCCCGGGACATGTTGACACGTGTTCGTGCTCAGGGGAGCGCTCTTCCTCCTCACCTGCACAAACCAGACCTGCCCTTTTCCTTGTCGAGAAGGAGTTTCACAGGCCCCTTAGGAAACTTCATAAGTAACTTTACTTCACGTAAAGCAGCAGTTCCTGACTAGCTGACTGCTCTCTGGTTATCCCCAACCTGTACRGTTGGTTCTGCAGCTGGTGAAAAAGTGAGCTGCTTCGCACAAATCATGGTTATCTGGTGAAGGG
This sequence comes from Malurus melanocephalus, assembly GCF_030028575.1. Taxonomy (NCBI): domain Eukaryota; kingdom Metazoa; phylum Chordata; class Aves; order Passeriformes; family Maluridae; genus Malurus; species Malurus melanocephalus. The sequence goes on from NW_026623335.1 coordinate 709,818, forward strand.
TGAKAATCAGCCCAGCTCTGCTTCCAATGAACTGGAACAGCAGCAGGGGAGCTGTGAAGGTGTGTGGTAAGCACAATGGCAGTGAAGACAATCTGGGGCAGGATTTCTCCTGCAGAGCAAGGGATGAATGCAAGGGTAGTCTTGCACTGGCAGTTGCTTCATCCACTCCAGTGGAGGTTAGGCCTGGCCTGCACTACGGTTTTCTTCTTGCTTACRTTCCCCTTGCAGCAACAGAAATTCTGCTGGCCACACAACTCCAGCAGGTTTGTATCTTACACAAGGAGAATTTTGACTGAGCCTTCAAATCTGAGGAAACATCCCTCCAGTGAGACTGAGCTTCTCTCAAATGGGTAATTCCCATCTCCAGAATTTGGCTGATTTATGTTGCAGAGCAGTCACTTGACTCCAGGCAGTGAGGGAAACAGGATGCACGGGAAAAGCCTGGTGTTTCTTTTGCCCCTTTCCCATCTTTCACCTACTAAGGCTGTAAAATGCTTTCCGGTCCATTTGTTATCTCACAGATATTTACACTTGGTGAATCAAGAGGATGAGTGGAGAAATCCACTTGTCAAGGCTCCCACCTACTGTTACTTCAACAACCATGGGAGCAGAAGATGTTACCTTGTCATCTTCAATCAGAGTTTGTGTCACTCCCCAAAATGAAGAGAAGAAGGTGACACTATTTGAAGATCTCAATTCTGAYAATGGAGTCAAAAAAAGATGCGCAGGATAAGGGAGAAAGAGAAGAGCAGCGAGGTAAGGAYATAGGGAAGAAGGCGACATTGAACAACCACCAGTAACCCAGTGGCTGCCTCGTCAGCTGCCGGGGAAAAAAAGAACTTCTCATGAGATATATTCATCAAAAAAAACTCATGGACYCCATCTGAGAATCCGAAAACTTTTCTGCTCGCATGAAAGAAACCACTATATAGATGTAGCCAAAATAATTTTTTCTATGAACTGTGGGAAGAAAAAACTCTTTTGCTGAAGTCTATTTACAAATCAAGTTCAGTCTTTGGTTAGCCCAGTCAGAAGATTATACTTAATCTTTTATTGGTGGCAAGAAAGAGAAAGAGAAGGGAACTGCTTTCCTACATATGCAAACACAATAATGAAGAGTGACACCAAATGCAAAAAAAATTTAGATAGAAGAGTAGATACAGATCAAGGTGGAGAGCTTGCAGGTTTGATTCTTTTTTCCTGTATTTTTTTTTCCTGGAACTATGGTAGAATAGAGAATAAAGCTTGAGATGCTACGACATTATTAGACAAAACAGGATATAAAGAAAAATATTTTGTTGCTAAAGCAAGTGTTTATTGACAAACATTCCTAACATCTCAAGAGAAGCATTAGAAAACCTATCGCATAAATAATCCTCAAAACTGGAGCAAACAGAGCACTGGAAATGGATATGGTGCAAGCAGTTGGCATTATCAGTCAGATGAGCTGATGATTTACTATTTTCCCTACATTAACTGAAATAACCCCAGCTTGTTTTATATTCTGCAATAGAAGCAGCCACCACTAGATGGTAGCAGTTCTAGTAAATTTGGGTGTCGGTTTTTTGGACCCACACACAATGTTTCTTCTACTTCCACCCACAAACTGGAGAACATCTTTTAAACGTGCAGAGTCAACTCGCAAAATATTGGGTGCTATCTTTGTCCATTTTTATTGTAAACATTGTAAATACTAAAATTCAGCCACCTTCATTACATCACCTGCAAACACAAAAGTTAAACATTTAATCAGCCCACAGTTGAGAAAGCTTCAGTTGTATCTCCATGCCTTGTGAAATGAAAATACCCAAGCTAGAAAAGGACTATTTACAGTAAGCAGAACTGAATATACCTGGGGAAAAAGAAGAAAACCTATTCTGGGAATAAAAACCACTTTTTGTCTTTAACACAAGGTATGATTACCCAGTACCTTCAACAGAGCAGCTGAAGTCACAAACAAAAGTTTTCAGGACTAGTTCTGACTGCACCTTCCATGGGAGAATCTCCACTGAAGGGAGCAAGGGGAATACCGATACTTTGAGCTTGTGGAGAATTGCACCATTCAGCAGAAAGCCAGTCTGATGCAGAGCTGACAATACAACCAGCAGGCTAAACTCCATCTCCTCAGTATCTTCATACAACAGCTCTAGCACTCGGGACCACCCTCAGCAGCAAATAACTCTTGGTTTACCCTGAGCTCTGGCTCTAGAGCAGCTGTTAAACTTTGCCTGACATTGAACATATTATTTCAAGCCCTTTGTCCTCTAAGAAGTACCCACAAATGTAGGTCAGAGGCACAGACAGCTACAAGAGTTTGGAAAAAGTCCCCCTCTATTTCCAGGGCTCACATGATTTCTGGAGGGATCACAGTGTGGCAGATATCTAGAGCAAAGATGAATTCTGCTAAATGCTAATCAGAAAATTCACTGTTGAGTATACTTACTTTGTAAATATTTGCCTAGTTAGCACAGAACAGTTGTGTTCAGCCCTCTCACGTTAGGGGCAAGTCTCTTTATGAAAGCGATCTTTCCTTAGCAAGTTCTCCTTCTCTATTATGTAAGATATAATCCCTTACCCCATTCCTATCCCACATCTCTGTMAACGGTATTTTGTTGCAAGAAGGGAGAATTCAGACAGCCCTAGGGAGTCAAAGGCAGGGCTGATTTTAACATGATGAAAGTGGGCAATTCATTAAGCTGCTCCACATTTTCCTTGTTGYATGCCTCTCTGCCAGGACATTTCTCCCCTGGTCTGACTGCAGTGAGTTGGGCAAAATGTCCTCAGTGTGCTTCAGGTGCTTTAGACCATTCCTCTCCTCTCCATGTAGTAAGGATATGTGCAAGTCCCATCACTTACACACAGCCTCCTCATCTCTGAATCATATTCAAAAGCACCATCCTGTTTTTGTTTTGGTTTAAAACAAGACCAAAAGAAATCCTCTATAAACTTCTTCCCAGCAACACTCTATAGAACTACACTTCCTGTCTTACACCTCATCCTAAAGTTTTGCTTCATTTATGGCTGACCAAACACCATCCAAGTATTCTCTCTTCATTCAAGGAAAGAGCCCTTTCCTTCTGGCATACAGTGAAATCTAGATGACTACTCACTTCCAAGGATGGCCMTCACAAGGACTCTGCATTTGAGCCCTGAGCATGCTGCTTACCCACCTTTTAAAGCCCGCACCAAAAGAAACCMCCCCATTTAAACTTACACAGTTTCRAATTCTTAATTTACTTCCACAGGTTTGGCAATCCCCTTTTCTTGGACAATGGAGGGAGACCACAGGTYCAAAGCTGTTGAATGATTCTGAACCGTGATTAACCACTGCTTGGTGAAGCCAGWTATAAATGCTAAGCTGTGCTGTAAAGTGCACGTGGTAACTATAACYGTGTGCACCATCGGATCTGGGCTCCCTCCTCGCTGCCTAAAGCTGCTATTTAGACACAAAGCACTGACAGCAAAGCCAATTTCAACAGCATCTATCCCAGTGCCTCCCAGAAGATGCTGCCAGCTCCACACCTCAGCTGCATCAATGTGCTCCTTTAGAGCTGTACTGCCAGCCAGATCCGGGAACTGATCTCRTGACTGCCAGTCCCTCCCCTTGCCCTTTAAATTTTTTGGGCAGCTGGGTCAGCTACAGCTGCAGGGATGAACAGTTGGGAACAGGTTGAGCCAGTACTGCCAATAAGTGCTTTGTGTTATCCAACCATGGCCCAAGGCTCTGTCTGCCGGGGTCAGGTCGAACCACTCTGACCAGCCTGGCGCCAGCTGCTGAGAACAACATCTCCCTTGCTTGCACCCAAGTCGTACCCACCCTACATGCTGCCCCAGCGCTCATCTGAGCGGCTTTAGAAATACTTTCGGAAATCCTTCCTCACCCCACTGAACAGCTGAGCTGCTTCAGGACCCCTCTGACTATAAAGAAAGTGTTCAATTGACTCAAGTAGGACATTTCAGTTTTATTTTGCTGTGAAAACTATCAGRGGTGAGCACTTTCAGAGCCATTTCTGCAGACTTTTGTTCTAGGAGGGGATCATGTCATAACATGACACGCTGTAGCCATCTGCTGTCTGCATAGGCAGGATGGGCCCACGTGACACCTCAGATACCGCTGAAGTTACAGGCTGYTAACATGGTAACAAGGCAACTTCGTCTCTTCATGATAGGCAAGATCAAATCGTGTCATAACAGGTCCCCAGCATGGAGGATTGCAATGCCAAACTAGTACTGAGACCTGTATTACCACATTTGAATCAGTGCAAGGCAACCTGCTGTATCAAAAGAAGAAAGGATGAGAGGGGCTGGCAAGACAGCAGCAGACTTTCCCAAATGAACTGGTGCATTGAGACGTAAGAAGAAAATCCTGTGCACACTGTGCAATCTGATCAGCAGCTACCTTGAGGTTGAGAGTAATAACTCATTTGTAATTTTAACTACCCTGAAACACAGAGCAAACTTCTTGTTGCTTTTAGATTTGTTACTTCAACAATTCTCCCATGAAACCAACTCAAACTGACACAAAGTGATGCTGTTCCGACAGAGGTGTGAATTAACTTTGAGSAACAGCTCTTGTAAAAGCAGTTTTCAGGCAAGGGATGTGCACCACCATTTGCTGAGCCTCCTTCTTGCACCCATCCCATTTGGTCAGCACTGTAAACCCTGAGTGCTCAGCCTTGGTTTCGTGAGCTGCTGGCCACTCACCTGCCTACAATGAAGCCTTCCATCATCTGACACCCAAACTCTTTCACTACTGTCAAGACAGAAGGGGCAGTATGATGGCAGGAGAGCTTCAATGCTGGTTAATACAAAGTAGAACAGTCTAAGCCTTGCCTATGTGATGCCCAGTATAGAGCTGGCAGGTTCATTCAGGCAGAAGGACTCAAAGCCATCACTGATGTCTCTCCAGGACCACTGCCTGGCCTGTAGCAGCAGCCAAATTAAAACCAGACTGAATCAGCAGGTTCAGAAAACCACTGGAGAGACCTGCAGACAGCAGCTCCATAAACAGGTAGCAGAGGGAGCAGGTAGGAATGTGCCTGGAACACACAACCCTAATGAGGGATGCTGAGGAGCTCGAAGAGCAGCAGGCTGGAGGAAGTGGCCGTGTCCACATGTTCACACTCAATAGCACATCCAACAGCAGTACCACTGCTCCAGCCTGGAAGGGCACATCTCACATCCCTATGCTTTGCTTGTGTGCAGCATTCAGCCTGACCAAATACAACTTGGCCTTGCTGTTCTGAGCTACATGTGCCACCCTGATATCCATTATCCTCTTCCTCACACTGTGGGATAAGCCTGCTTCTCCTCAGGCAGCAGCTGGCTACTCCAAGTTTGTTCAAATTCTGCTAGATTAGGTAGAAATGACACCACATTTTTGACAGGCAATAGGCTTCTGGCCTCACACAAGATCACTTGAGTATAATGTGAAAGTTCCTTGGTTTTCTTCCTCTTCCTTTGTTATTGCTTGGTGACCAGCCACAATATCCTGGCTGCAAGCTCCCCAACAGCAGGCTTTCTCTGGAAAAGCCTGTCACCTACGTGAATTTGACACAATTTCCATCAAAGCCACAGGGCACCTCTCCACTGACTTCAGTGAAAGCAAGTCCCATATGTTGAATAAGCAATWAATTATTTTCCCTTAGGAGAAAGATTTTCATGTCTGTAATTCATTTAAATGACTAGAACATTTATCCCTGAGAAGGGACTGAGGACAAGAAAAGTTGAAAGAAAAGCCAGGATCATGCAATGTAATGTGCAAAGCAATCCAGCAAGACATCTTTGTGATGAAGAAAGAGATCGAGAGGTTAGTTACTTGTAACAGGAGAGCAGCCCCTATCACACCTTGTACCTCACACCCAAAACCTCTGAAAACGCACACACCGCCCACCGCCTGCCACAGCCAGCAGCCTCTTTGATTCAACACTGTSAGTATCTCTCTCACTTTCATCTTCCCAAAGTTGGTTCTGTTCTAGTTAACATCTCAACTCGTACCAGGGGTTCCCCACATCTCGCAGACATCTCAAGAGCTGCTTCTTTCTCTTAATTTAGATGCATCATGGTACTGCTTTTTGTACACTTTCAAGTCACACTTTCTCTTTAGATGCCTGCTAATTAAACCATAAATTTATGGCTACAAATACCACCACTTTTTGCACTTCTATCTGGCTTCATTCACAATGCAAATATGAAACTTCAAAGTTGAGCAGAAATCCTTTTGCTTCAGGATAGCCCAATTCCTCTCCACATTACTTTTCAAGCATGCAATGACAGGATTAACGAAGGATTAATTACTTGAAACTCAACCTGCATCTCAGGTCACAATTTTCTCATCTTTTCAGCCTTTAAAATGTTTGTATCAATCAAGTATTTGTCATAGAAACCAATACCTGCAACAGATAAAATGTTTTTCTTTCCATACAGATATCCTAGTTGGAGGTCTCAAAACCTAAACAAAAATTCTGATTACTGCGCACACTCCAATCCTCCCACCCTGAAACCAGACTGGTTTCCAAAAATGTCACCTTTAAAGGCACAAAACCAGAACACACAAAAGACCATTTTTCTCTGCATTTGTCCCTTAAAGGCAACTGCTCTCCTGACAAAATATACTTACTCACTGGAAGGTAACCTAAAAAGTCAATGCGATTTGATTTTTTCAATTATTTTTTTTTCCATATGAATAGTCATGGCCTGTATTAAAATACATCTGGGCCTAAATATTGACTTGGGACTGACTGTAAATTTTGGTTAGCAGCACAACAGGACTAGTCTAGTCTGGACATTTCATGAAGCCAGTCATTTGAAGGGTGTCTTYTTCAATATAAAAGGTCATCTGAATAATCATAGCATGTAAGACCAGTCCTTAAGGCATCTCCTGCCACTGCTGTCCTAGCAGAAACACATTATTCACCATGGYAACTACAACTATTGCAAAGTAAAGATGTTTACAATTTCACTTTGACTTTAATCATACAAGTAAAGAATAAAAATGCCTTCAGTCCTTTTTTTTTGTGACTCCAATCAACAGGAAACATCCAAGTTCATGGGCTAGATATAACAGTATTCTATTTTTTTTTTTTTTTTTTTTTTTTTTTTTTTTTTTTTTTTTTTTTTTTTTTTTTTTTTTTTTTTTTTATCGATCTTTCCTTGTACAGTTTGTTCCTGTTGCAGCAGCAAAATGAAACAAAACAAAACAAAAAAATATCCTCTGCCATTAAATCTCACTTTTTAGAAAATTTAAACTTGGGCCAAGTAAGACCTGCCAGCACCCCTCTGAAAATATGCTCAAGAGATTCTGTGCAAACCAATTAGGATATCTATAGCAAACTAGTGCTTAAAAAAGACCATCACTGTAATTTTATATTGAACCTAGCCTGATTCGCACYCTATAAAAACAACTGCAAAATCAACTGCATCACCTGCAGGACACATCTGAGTYACTGTTCTGAGAATTTAAGAAAGTCAAGAGCAGAAGGGAAGGGAGAAAACAAAGGCAAAGCACGTTGAACATAGAAAAGCAAATTATACAGTAAAGACATCAAGAGAAAGAAAGTGTTAAAAGCAAGTGTTCAAGCATGTTCAAACAAAACACAACTACTGTGTAAGGCACTGTGCAAAACTAAACTGTGCCAAATTCCCAGTGTCCACTTGTGGGCTCAACATTAAAACAAAAACCACTGAGGAAGGTRTATGCTTCTCCATGAAAATGGTTTTTTGAATTTAAAAAAAACACACACACTGGTGCTGAGGCAAGGATAAACAGAGCAAAAGCTTCCACAAGAGAGCCTTCTGGTCACATGAGGGATGTGGGTTACTGGTAGCATGTGCATTTTTGCACTTTCACAGAAGGGAAATATGATCTTGACGTCAAATGGAAGGAGGCCTCTGTGTTGAAATTTTATTGAACATGAAAGACACATCTGCAAAAATCTTTTTATGTCTGTATGAATGCATCAGTTCAAAACTCACAATACACAGATAACACTTACATACTCAAAATTATATACCTTTTCCTCATCCTAACGTAGACCACTTACATGAAYTATATCTCAATAACAACAACTTACCTACAAATGATGTAGAATGGCTGCTGCTTTTTATCTCAAACAACTACTTTGGGGGGTTTTGATAGCAGTGTTATACAGACCAGCCTGCCTACTGTGATTGCCTATGGATCACATATCCAACATACACACTTTGGAAGCAGATCACCAGGACTCTCATCTATCCCATTCACATCAGCCTGTTAGTCCTTTTTCTACCCAGGTCAGGGAGCAGCCATCAGGCCCAGGCAATAATAAAGTTCCCCTTTTCTCTTTTCAATAAGATTAGCAAACAGATTTTTTTCTTAACTCCTTTTAGAAAGCAGAGCTATCTAACAAGTCCCTGCCTGTGCTATAGGTGGGGACAGGAACGCTGCGCTGCACTACAACACTGTAGATTTCTCCACAAGAAAACCAATTTGCCCACCCAGAAGATAAAGCCAAAAAACTGCTGCATCTACCACAGAGCTGCCAAACTCCTTGCATTCCACCAGCACCTGACACCTACCACAAAAACACACGGCTCGCTCCACCTGAACGCATCCTTGAGCTGACTTTGGTACCGCCTCTGTGGCCCAAATTTCTTCCACCTTCCCAGCTTACTTTTCCCTCTCCCCTCCAGTAGGTCTCATTGACACTGTTGCCACAGGGGAGCTGCTGGATACTCCCAGGTTAGAAAGAGAATGCTCATGCCACCTGAAAGCAGATGTCCCAAGGCCAGCCAAAGCTTGCTGTGGGATAGTCCTCCCCGTAAGTCTCTCTCAACACTGAGATGATGACTAGAGAAGAACTCAGTATTATCACTGCCAGAGCACACCAGTTGGAATCTGACTATTGCCACTGCTGTAGTATCACCAAAAATCCTGTATCTGTGGTGAGGATCCAGACTTATTACGGTCACAGCGGCTTGTCCTCCTTCTGGGGACTGCAGCGCAGGCTTTCTAAAAGGACGGTGTCTCCTTCCAAGCCTGGTGGTCATAAGGGAGACAAGTTTTACCACTATAATTCATGGCTGAGTGCATTTTCCTGTCTTCATTAAGGGTTTACACCAATGCTGCTACCTTGGAAGTCTGCCATCAATAAGCAGGTCAAACCTCTTAGTCTGGGAAAAGCCTCTCCATTGTTTTCTGTCTCACRAACAATTCTTCAGTAACTATGTATTTTTTTTGGAGACCAGGGTGTTGGAAAACAATTCAGATACGAGTAAAGAGCTCTCCTTCAACATTGAAAGTAAACTGTATGCTTAATAAGATGAAATAATTTGGTCTCTGTGGACCAGAAAACAATAGCTTCACTGTTGCACTGATACCTTCCAAGTTATGTCCTCGTGTCACCCAGAGCAAACTGTAATGGGACTGGTCCACAGCTCAGATTCCCTTTAAACCTCTTAGCTAACCTCTTTTACCTCTTCAGGTTTCCCTCTTTAGCACACACATGAATCAGTCACTTCAGGAAACCTCAATTTCTTTAAAAAAAAACCCCAAACTTTTATAAGGCTATACTCAAATCCCCTATGTTTCTTAAAAAATCCCTGATTTTTATTCTTTATGCCATAAGTCAAGATGCATAATGAAGTAAATAATATCAACAACTGTGACTGACTTAAAAGGGAGCAACTGCAAGTAGAGCTTTGTCCTCTCTCTCTCAAGCAGGATGAGAATCTACTAATTACTTTATTACAGTGTGGGTGGAAGAATGAGTGAACTTCAAATCAGCACAGCATTCAAAGCAGTACTTCCTTTATAGTCAAGAATGAAAAATAACCCCAGACCTAGAATAAATCTCCATACCCAATTCCTCTTTTTGTTTACACCAGGTCTGAGGTTACTCACACAGCGGCACAACACTAGAGATTCCATACACATCTCCACACCTTAGGGCATGTGCCCACCTTCAGTTGTCTATCTATCTCTGAGGAGAAACTTTTCCTAGAGGCAAGCTATTACATAATGCTCAGGATGAGCAGTTTCTCGCATCCTCCCTCTTTGATCTGTCAAATAAAAGCCACCGCAAGGAAAAAAACCACTCTATTATTTTATTTTCCTGACACAGTTCTACACTTACTGGCTCCCATTTTTAGAGATCTTTTTATCATTACTGATGCAGACAAACAGCCATCAGAAGCAGACAAACAAACCACGTAAGGCACAATGAAATATTCAACACACATGTTCCCCTTCAAGACAAGACAATAATAACAGAACAACTGAAACCTGAGTCTTTTTCCAGCTACGCTAAGTTATGCCACTGAAGTCAAATGAGTATTAGCACTTTTATTTACCCTCTGATACTCGAAGGCACAGAGATTATTCCACTTCTGAAAATTCTACCACCACCATTATGCAACAGCAACAGCTAGGGATTAGCAAAATAATAATGAAGAATACAATTCAGATATCAGAGAAAGGAAAATTCCTCTATGGAGAGGCCCTTCCATAGCAAACAACCTTTGGGAACGACCTTCCAATCTACTGTGAGCACAAAGCAGTCTTACCTGTGTGAGTGAGCATGTGCCGCTGCAGGGCATTTGCCCATGGAAAGACTTGAGGACAGTAAGGACAGGGGATATTTTGCAGACAGTCTGAATAAGCGTTCCTCTTCCCTCTCAGCAGCTTATCCTTGGCAGTTTCCTTCTCATCCTCACTTGTTCCATTTCTGCCGCTTTCTTCCTTGAAATTGTCAGTGGACTGCAGAAACGGGCTAAATTTGTTAGTGTCTGTGGTAGCCAGCATCTTCTCTATGCTGGCAAACTCCCCACTTGACTCCAGATCCACATTACTGCTAAGTTTAGGCTTATTTTTTGTTCCTTTCTTTCTACCTCTTTTCTTAGTCAACCCAGCATCAGCAACGGGAGACTGCTCTGGATCACAAGCCTGAGACAGGTCACTGGGCAGGCTGGCGTCTCTCTGAACGGTGGTCACGATTGTCACTTTAGCTTTGGCGTTCCCTGATTTGTCACACCCAGTAGAGCTGCTCACTGCCTTGGGACTGGCATCTGCAGCCTCTGTTTTCAGTAAAGTGGGAGCAGAAGACACAGAAGAAATGATCTGTGCAATGGAAGCCAATGGTGGCAGCTCTTTAGTTACTGAAGGCTTTGGCAAGAGAGGTGGTGGTGGTGGTTTAGGCCTCAGAGGTCTCAGCAAGGCAGAATTGCCAGGGAGAGCTGGGGAAATGATCGGGACAGTCAAATGCAATGAACCTTTCAGTGGCTGGGGATGTCTGACACCCCGGTTTGTCTCTGAGTTCCCATTGGCACCAAAAACCAAAGGACACTGCAGACAGTTATAGGCTTTATCACTGTTCCCAGAAGCAGCCAACTCTTGACAGGGGGCATCATCTTTATCCTTCTTCAGGATTTTGGGGATGGACAGGTCGATAGGCTCCATGGAACAGTCATAAAGGGACAGAGAAGAGCCGAACAGGTTCTCCTGCTTCACTTGCACAGCACTCAGGCTTTTGCTCTTCTGAGAGAAATCTAACGGCTCATCAAAATCCATCGGGAAGTTGCCCACAGGTTCACGTTTGATGGAAACGTGAGATGATGTTGCCAGCAAGAAGCCATTTTGTGGCTCCAGGAAAGGCGTCATGGGCTTGTGGTCCATGTAAGTGCTGTCCTCCAATAAAGAAGGGTCTGTCTGGCTTTCCTGGGCGCTGCAGTCCACCATTAAGATGTAATTCTCAATCTCCTTTTCTTGCACGTGCAAGTGTTGCTTGAGGATGTGGTGAATGCAATTCCTCTTGGCCGAAAAYGCTGTGCCACACTCCTTGCACTCGAATGGCTTCTTCTTCTGGCAGCCACTGTGAGTCCTCATGTGAATGCGGAGGGCCCGGTAGTGCTTCAGGTCCTCCCCACACAGCTTGCACACCGTGTCTGGGGAGCAGAAAGCATCCACCATCTCTGCAGCATTGCTGGTGACATATTCAATGTTCTTCTCAATATCCTTCCTGGTCACTTTGAGGTGCTTCTTTCGCAGRTGCCTCTCACAGTTGGCTTTCACTGTGAATGGGTAGTGGCAGATTTTACAGATGTAAGGCCTCTCCCCGCTGTGCGTCCGCAGGTGCCGGATCAGCGCCGCCTTGTCAGCCGCGATGTAGTCACAGATGTTGCACTGATATGGGGAAATACCCAAGTGAGAACGGATGTGAGCTCTCAGGACACCAGAGAAGGCAAACACCTGGTCACAGAAACGACAGGGGTACAAAACTTTCCTCATGGTTGGGGCCTTCTTGTTTGCTGCCCCTGCRATGATGGCTTTGAGGTCTCCTTCTGTGACTTCTTGCTTGATCTTGGTTTCCATACTCAGAGGCAGGAGAGCTTCAATGATGCTGTCCTGCTCCAGCTGTGTCTTCATCTCATGCTGAGTTAAAGGCTCTACTTTGGGTTGGAGGAGCAATTGTGAGGAAGGACTTGATTTGGCTCCTGGTTGGGGAAGATGAGAGTTGGAGGYGCACTCCACTGAGTTCTTGATCAGCCTCAGAGGGGGAGGTGGGAGGCTTGGGCTGATGCAGCCAGGGGAGGCTTGCTGGGCACTGATAAGAGGAGGAGGTGTAGAGGTTGCGACAACTGTTCGGGGCGTTACCAAAGGCTTTGGCTTCAGCGGAGGCATATGTTTGAAAATTGACTGCACCGGGACAGAAGGTGCCTTAGAAAGTGGAGGAAGACTGATTTGAGGAGGAGCAGAAGAAGCCATCTTCAAGATCTGCTGAATGTCTGCCAGCTCAATGGCAGACTCATTGGAGATGGGTTTCACCACAATACTGCTGTCAGGCTGGATAATAAAACCCTTCTGGAAAGGCTGCAGTGAGAGAAGTTTTATATTTTCTTTTGTAGGGGGAAGGACTGAAAATGACCCTCCCATGGAGGCAGCTTCCAGAGGAGAAAGACTGAGCAGGCTGGTGCTGCCGGGTTCCTGAGGTAGGTTACTCTTCAGTGCTCTGAGCCGCATTTCTTGGACCTCGTCTTGTGTATTGTCCTCCTGCTTGACAAGCTTGATGTCTTTGGTGTACTGCAGGCCCAAGGATGCCATGAAGGCTTTCTGGTCTGGGTTCTCACCGGGTAGGGTCGTGGACTGTGGCTTGTGCTTGTCTTTTCCCTGATCCACCACATGAGTTTCTGTGTGCAGTTTGAGCGCCGAAAGCATGGGGAATGCCTTGTTACACATCTCGCAAATAAATCGATGGAAGTCACTGATGCACCTTCGCAAATTTGTTTCACACCAGACCTGCAAGACACGCAAAAGTATTTACAGTGGGTATCTCAAACTGGAAAGGAATCACACGCTACTGCAAAACAAAAACAGATCACTCTCTCTTCCACTAAGTTAAGGGGTTTAGAGTAGCCACCACCTGGGTGGCATGGAAATATTCCTGCTCCACAGCCCCTAGTCTCCTAAAGRGTGTATCTGAATTAGGGGCTGATTCTCCAAAAGTTTCCTTCTATAAAGGCAAACTCCTTCAGAAGGCTATTCAGACTCTCAAATTCCTTTCCATCCTACACTTCCCTATTAGAAAATTCCCTTGTGTCATTGACAGGACAAGAGCCTCAGCAGACTACAGAGCAAGGAAGCTGGGCAGTAGACTACCTCCTTTAGCTCTACAACAAAGAAACCAGGANAAAAAAAAAAAAAAAAAAAAAAAAAAAAAAAAAGCCATCCAAGAAGGCAAAACAATATAAACCAACCAAAATAAAATTCCCCAAAAGCAGATCAATGAAACTCAGAGCCTAAAGCAGAGCCGTTTTTGATTAGGGACGTCTGATTACATTTAGTTCTCCCAAGAAAAATACTAGTAGAGGGCTGGCAAGATCTTTATAGACTCTAAAAACTTCACAAGTCTTCTCTCACAGTGCAAGCAAAATTATTGCAGAAGGAAAATACTATTAAATGCCTTAATAAATTTCAATGTTTGACATTAATTACAGAAGAAATAAACTCAAGTTGTTCAAAAAGTGTTTTCTTTTGATTATGTAAGTTTTATACCAAAACTGTAACAGACTGACAGAATGACCTACATGCTCCCCTGGACCAGCAGCAAATTTCGAGTCTACCACCCTGCAGTCAGAAGAGTTGGAAATCAACGCTTTAAACCCAGAAGAATAAGTGCAGAAACTAAGCATGGTCCTGCTGCATTTTTTTAAAATAGATATGCAGCTTCTTCCAGGCCCAAACTAAGGCAGGCAAAGTTTGACAGAGGGAGGAATCATACAACCCAACAGAAAGCATCATGCCTCTCAGAAAAATATTTACAGATTACCTCTGTGCCTTTCCCCAGCCACTGTCCCTCAAAGGTGAAAAAYCTCAAACCTTACATGAGGAACACTGTAAAATGTTTTGTGAGGAAATCACTCAAGAGGTCACTGTTTAATAAGTAAGGCAACTGCTCAAAGCCTTTTGTAATAAAAACTTTCATACCCCAACTACATCCTTGTTAGAGTAAACTAAAATAAATAATGTCTTCCTTACCATGTGCACTCCCTATTGATTTCAGGTGCAGGGTTTTTTGGGTAGGCTCAAAGGGGCAAGGATCTAATATGACCAAAGTTTTCTTTTAAAAATTTTTTATACATCTTTACACTGATAGTTATCCACTGGAACGGTGAAAAAAACCCAGTGCCAAGAAAAATAAAAGGCAGAAAGTGTTTGAAGCCTACACAAACACTGGTGATGTGCTTTCCACAAAATATTTTMCATGCAGGACACATCTTTCAATGACTTAATCAGATAAGCACTGTAGCAGCTGGTACCTTAAGCTATRAAGAACAGAGAGTACCTGAGAAATACGAGGGAACTTCCTACARGAGAAGTCCGTGAATCCCAAGTCATGGAAGCCTGCTGGAATCGAAGGGTTGTTCTGAATGAAAGGCTTTCCCATGGGATCTCTGGGAAGCTGCTTGTGGATAACTGCATTATGGCGCAGTAAGCCCCGATGAGTACGGAAGGTAATACAACAGATGTCACACCTGGAAAGGAATAAAATAGAAAGTACTTACTGACGGCTGCAAGCTTAAGAACTAACATTCTTCTTGCACTAGGACATCCTCTTTCCTCTCACCCCATGATACCAAGAATCTYATAAATGCAAAACAAAGCCACAGCGCGTCAGAACCTACCACCACAAAAGGCCATTTCGGTCACARTCACTTTCTACCAGCTTCTAGCTAGTAAGTCCACTGGAAGTTCAAAGAATATGAGAATTGACAAACTTACACAGGCAGATGGTAAAACGGCAGCAGACACCAAAGCCTTGTGAAAACCTTTTCATCGTCCAACCAAAAATATTCCAATGRCCTTATACCATTTCATATTAACTGAAAAGTACCATTAAAATAAACGACATTTTTAAAAAATGACAAGGAGGCCACATCTGACCTAAACAAGCAAATATACAAATAGCATCTTTCATAACCACTGCTTAAAACACACTACTGCACACCACTCAAATACCTGTGTGTGAATCTTCCTCAAAGACGGAAGATTCCATCCATAAACTTTCAATTATTTTTTTTTCAATGCTGTTATGAGAAATTGACTGTTTTAGAAGGAAAACTAGTGCTCCATGAAGGGGAGAAAGGTCAGAGGAAGAAGGCCTGTAACAGGTTCAACACTTTTGACACTTTAAACCCYCCTTCACAGCCAGTTTGCCATGAAGAAAAATGCAGAAGCATTGTCTTTTCCTACTCACACTTTATTGCTGTGATTTCTTGTTYTCCTTAAGTTCTCAAATGCTAAATTCAGCTAAACAAGGCTTTCTCACATAAAGCATTGAATTAAACAAACAAAGCTATGCTGCAGGCAGTAAGCACTATGCAGCACTATTTGGCCAACACGTCAACAAAGCCTATTGCCTTTTAACTATTCAGAATGTGAGTTCTGCAGCATGACAGGTCATGTACACTCTGCATTCAAAAAGTGACAGAGTTTCACTCAGCCTCAAGGTCCTTGTGGTTACAGGTCCAGCTCCCAACCAAWGTGTGGCTTTCCCAGAAGCAAGACACCAATGGATATGAGGCAATCACATTTTATCAGTGAGAATATTGTATGCACGAGGAGTTTTTCACATCTGCCCCTGGCCTTAGTTCTCCCCATACTGTCTTTGCGCTCCACATCAAGGAAAAGGACATGTGCCTACTCATTAAAAAAACATCCTGCAATTAGAAATGACTTCTGACAAAATCCTGAAACCACCCACTCCCTGTCCTGTCCCTAACAAACTCCCATTGTTGTTCTTTTTATCACTACATAAACTCCCACAGCCATTTTTTTATTCCCTGAAAACGAAGAGATAACCAAGTCACCCACAAAGCAACTGGACTCATAGTCCCTAAGTGGTGAAAGAAGCAAGTGTGAAGTGYATATAACACAGCCATTGTTATCACAGTACCCAGAAAGCTTGGACATAAATATTATGCGCTGAAGGTTTAATCTGTTTTAACTCTCCTGTCAATTCACTTGCATCCTACCTTTATAATTACTGCTGACATGGTTCCTGCATTCCATTAAATACYGAACCAATGCCATTTACAAAGCTAATGTTTACTTAAAGAGGTATGCCAAATGTGACAACAATCTCAGGGAGGGGGAGATGGACAACACGTAGTACTTCTCCAGCATCAGGATCTACAGCCCTCCTCCAGCTCACCCAGCAGAACCTCTTCTGTGGTGCAAAGCTTTCATCTTCAGTGAAAACAAAAACACAACCACCAAAACCAGTGGGGAAAGGAGAGCAAAAACCAGTGGGGAAAGGAGAGCATTAAAAAGTTACAAGTGGTCACCTGAAGAACTTGCAGGATACTGAAATAAATTGTTTTTAGAGGTGATGAAAATGCCTTGCATGAAAACAAGAAGTGCTTCTGGCATGCTCCTCCTGTTACATCAATATACAAACAAGGAGGACTTGGAAACAAAACTCCTGTACCATCAGAAGCATTGTAGGCTGTTCTGCAGAGGGACAGACCTCGCCTCAGGGCATCTTGAAGCATCCCCAGTGTGCCTGGCCTCCCCMAATGCAGCATCCTCTTATGTGTGACAGGGCAGGCACAGCTACCAGTGATGGCACCACAGASTTACTGGGAGCACTGACTCCGGCCACTGTACCCCCAAGATCTGGGCTGAGCAGGAACCAGAGCTCCTTATCAAGCAGCCAGACCTCCCACACAGCAGGGAGGTGTGCCTTGTGCATCTTGCACTCCCACATCTCTCTCGTGCAACATGCTGATTTCCAGCACTACTTTATTTAAGGCTCCCACCAAAAGCTGCACTTGAGAGTTAATCTTTCAGAGCAAACACCCGTGTGAAAGTCCTTCACAGTACACCTGTATCAACTGCTGTGCCTCAGGACAGTAAAAATTTGCAATTTAAAAATACTGTTTTCCATGCAAAGGGAACTGCCTCCCCTCCCCCAAACAAAAGCAATGTATCTTGAAAAAGGAATATAAACTCTCTTTTATTAAGTATATGCATTTTTCTCCTTCTTCCTTGATTTTCTTTTATGTTCCTTGCTGTCAGTGAAGCAGAAGCAAACAAAAAGAGAAACTGGGAGAAAGATGAAGCTCTTTTTCCATTAGGTCAAAAAGAGGCACCTGGCTGAAAAAAGAAACATCCAGATTAATCACGTGTGTTGTCTCAAGTTGCAGGCTCTTCAGGGCATATAAATGCACCGTGCCCTGGCTCAGCACCTTGCCCTGGTGGCACAGCTTAGAGAACTACAGGGGAGCTGGAGMATGGGAAGGAGCTGTGGATACCGTGCCCTTCTCTGTGGTCCAGGCATGGACCCCTAGCAAGCCCAAGAGCAGTTTACAGGTACTAAATGTCAAAACCTAACTAGTTAAYGCAAGCATCACACTGCATTGATTAAGGCTTTTGTTAATTTAAAATGGAGTAAGCTGCCATGTTTAACAGTGCATTAACTGGAACCATTAGAGTTTTTTTTATGGAAATCTAACTATTAATTTCTCTGTTTTGTCATTAGTACAATTTTCCATCTTTGGGTAGTGTCACTGCCTACAGTATTTTTAAATCTAGACTCACAGTCTAAGAAGGACAAGAGAAAGGAATCGTAGGTGATATGAAAATGTTTAAATCTTGTTTAAATTGCTTTAAAAAAAGAAGTTTAGTAACGCTGGAAAGTCTAAAAGTACAGCATATCAAATAAAGCATCTGAAACACATGGTAATAGTTTGCTCATGATGAACTTTAAAAAAACAGAACACCTTTCAGAATAGCCTCCCTCTGCTTAAAATTTCACAAGTCTGCTCATGTGCAGTTACAAGTCAAACATGGATGGCAGGGCTGCAGAGAGCAGTGATGGGAACAGGTTCTGAGGTTGTTAGCAGAACAGGCMGAGCAATGGCTCAACACCTGTGAAGAGATAAAAGTATTCTACTTGTAAGGTAAATTTCCAGATGTATCTAATAAAAGCTGTTGTGTTATCATGTGATTGCCAGTCYTGGCCACAGTCTTCTATTTTTCTATAAATATGATTACAGAGTAGGGAGAAAAAAAGGCTGTT
Source organism: Malurus melanocephalus (assembly GCF_030028575.1). Taxonomy (NCBI): domain Eukaryota; kingdom Metazoa; phylum Chordata; class Aves; order Passeriformes; family Maluridae; genus Malurus; species Malurus melanocephalus. The sequence goes on from NW_026623335.1 coordinate 728,372, forward strand.
CAGTTGAATAAAAAGGAAAAAAAACTCTTTTTAGCAGATAAGGCCCCTTTAAAATTACTTTAATTCTCAACTGCCTTTATGTCTTAGAGTTGCTCATATCTGTAACAATGCAAATATAACACTAGAGCTCTGGCTTGCTGGCAGAGGTAATAAACAAGCAGGTAAGGAAACAGAACTCCTAAAACACAGAAGCAKAGCCAAAATACAACAGAGCAACAACCAAGCTGCCTTTGGTGCTCAGGCCACAGGCAGGTCTGATTAATTATTACTACACCCGTGCACCTTTTTTTTTTTTTTTTAAAGCAGACAAGATCTCTGTAAATACACACCATTAAAAAGCTTTCTCCTAAAGTTAGTATTCTTGAAATCTGTAATGCTAATTAGTATATGAAAACATTTTAACAGGCTTTAAGAAATAAAGCTCTGTGAAGATTGTTCAAGGGGCAAGTCAGGATCTGCTACACTTTTGACAAGTGGCACCTCTGCAAGTAAAGTTTACATAAGCAGTGCCTGTTGCCTTGCATCACACTCTCCTCTGAGACAACTCCAATTTGTCAGCAGAGGAAATAGCTTTTCTTCTTTAAGAAATGGAAAGACATTTTCGAAAGGAAATGAAGAGCCAGATTTTAAGCAAAATCAATCAGTCTTGATTTTGATTAAGAATAAAGCAGACAAGCATGCAATCATTTTTGATTTTATATTTCAGTAGTTAAGATGCAAATGCCAAATATTTATATTCGCCATTATGTTACCAAGAAATTAAACAAACACTATGCTCTGCATTAACCAAGACTGTTGGTGGGAAAGTGACATTTACCATTATTCTACATGCACGTCTGAAACCACTGACTAAAACCTGAAGTTTTCACGCAGYTCACTAACACAAAATTGCCCATATTGTGGATGTCACCAAATAAAAACTGTGTTAATTTCTAGGCCTTATCTAAAATAAATAGCTTGGTACCACTTTGCTCCTTTCCTGTCTGTGTTCTTTAGCAACTTCCACAAAAAGAAACAAGGAAAACAAAAAAAGAATGAAACATATCCTGAGACAGAAGTCATTAATACACAAGTTAAGTTGTCTAACTCCTCCCACTGAAATCCCTAGTCTGTACTGTGCATTTTTCTACCTCTGTTGTTATTATTCTGCTTTCTGTCTCATGCTATTTGCAGAATTAATGTGGCTCTCATGAGCGAAGAAATTCCTAAGCTGACCTAAAAATAATACAASGGAGTAGAAGAGAAAGATGGGTGATTCCCTGCTGATGACTCAGGTCCACACTGGCGGTGGGAGCRGGCTCCCAGCCTCCACACTGGAATGACCAGCTGCAAGGGAGGCTGACAAGGAGGGGGAGATGGAAAAAGGATGCTTTTAAACACAAGGGCTTTCACCATCTATGAAAGAAAAATTAGCAGGTTACAGACATATTCCCCTTCAGGAAAGGATTCCTTTCCTTYGCTTTCACTTCTGCGGCAAGGCAAGGGAGAGATGAGAAAGAGCCAATTGGTTTCTGCTCCTGTGCAGCCCCACCCAGGTCCAGACACTCATCTCCTTTTGGATAAAAAAAAAATCCAAAAACAACCCTTCCTGGCCTCCACACCCAGGGCCCTGGGAAATAACATCYAGCAGCCACACTAATCTCTCCCATTTGCTGCAGATGAGTGATGGAAAAACAGCAGTGCTGCAAAGCCCGCTCCTGTCTCCCTCCCAGGAATCCCTGTAGGCCTGCTTGTTGCCCCACAATGCCCATTCCTGCCTCCCACCCCGGCAGCATCACAGTGAGTCTGACCCCGAAGGACCTCCTTCTCTCCCATCTCGACCTCGCCCACCGCAAGCAGCTCAGCAGCACCAGGAGCCAACTCCCTGCCAGGCACGATGGGATGGAGAGGCTCCCGTCCCCTCCCCTTCCCTTGTGCCTAAGGGGCTGGGTACAGCCCGCTAGCTGTTCTGTGCACAATGCTTCACAGCCTCAGCAAAGGAGAGACATGGCTTTTAACTTTTTCCCCCTCCCACCACCCCACTGGYTGTCTCATTTTATTACCAATGTGTCCTGTCACTCTCTTTAATCCTCTCCCTCAAAGAAGCCACCCTTGGGTGCAGCTGAGGCTGAACCCCATGCACGAACCCTACTATTAATAGACAGATGCACAGCGTCATGCACATTCCTACAGCTGCGCTGTGGTCCAGGCGAGAGAAGTATCGTGTAGGAGCCAGGACAGACCCGATATAAACCAGGGTGATGTTGTGCTTCAGAAATTTGTCAGCATGCTGCAGAGCCAGTGCCTGCACCAGTGACTCCCACCGTCTGAGTAACTCCAGTGAAATTAAGGGCTGTAAGGTTTAATAAAAAAGCACAAGCCATGCTGGTGTAATGTTTTAACTTCCTTTGTGTGAGAGGAAAGAAAAATGAGTAAGAACTTCTCAACACTGTAATGAATTACTTTTACCAGCACACTTCAACAGTGCCAGATTTAAACACCTCTCCCCTGGTGGAACAATAGACTAAGTCTACTATTTACTTCAACAGAAATAACATGCAACTAAGACAAAATAATGGGAAAATGGGAGATGGCCTGCAGACACTACACAAAGTAGTTGTTTTCTCATAATGACTTTTTACTTAATAAAGGTCAAAGTTTAAAAAACCAGAAGTGTCAACAAATTGGCTGGACAGAATCAGAGTGTTGAAGATCAGCTTAAATAACAATGAAGGGTTTAACAGTCAGGGCAAACATACCTGGGGAAAAAAACCCAACTGATCAGTATAGTTCTCTACTGCTACAAAAATCAGAAGCTGCATAACATTCAGAAAAACAGCWGTTATTTGTGCACACAAACTCAAGTGAACCTTCTGATATTCTTTCAAGGTAGGAAATGAAAAGCTGTTCCTATCTTCTAACRTATCTTTCAAATATGGAAGCCAAGTACTTCCGTAATTTTAAAATTAATAACAAGAGTTAAAAAAAGAAATGTATGTGTCTACCATGTTAAAAAAATACCACCATTTTTCATGAGTAACATAAGGAGAAATACATCTCCAGGGTCTTCTCCATCCTATAAGCAGCCACTGATCACAACAGGGCTCACAAATAGGTGCAGCTGAATATGGACTGCAGTCCCTTGCCCTTATCTACATTGGCATGTGATGATATGCTCAGCATGCAGACATGACTGCCAGCACACTGAGCAGCACCCAGCATTTTGAGAGAACCTGCATATCAACAAATACTGCTCCTTGACTCAGGCAGGCATGCTAATAACCTTTTCTGGCTCAGCCCCTTTTCCCTCCTGCATGCCCTTTTACAAGCAGCTTTTCTCTAMAGTCAGCTTTGCAGTTACCCACTTTCTATTCTGGCAGCCAARCTCAGATATTCAACACCATGTGACACACCACGCAGTTTCACATGAGAGCATCACTCCCTGTGTCCATTCACCAGCCAGTATTTTTATCCGGCTGCTCTGGATTCCGAGTTTCCTCACACAATAAGCTCCCTGATGGGAGCTGACCACTTCTAGGCCAGTGTTGGACTCGCGCTGCTCTTCAGATGTTTCCCAGCTCTCTTTTCTGAACAGAAACTTCAGAAAGCACGTAACATGCAGTTCTGTTCTGCTTTTGCAAGACAACCATTTGCTCAGTAAAAGGATGCATTCAGCTTGGTTGCATACCCTCTCCTCTGCCTTAGCAGGAATTGCWTTGTACCACAGCATATCTCTGCTCACAGCATTTACCAGAGCTGGATTTCATCGTCATCAGCTGTCCCATGGAATTTGTCCTGCACTCAAAATGCTGCCAGCAAGAGATTAGGATTTGGTTCCTCGTTTCTATCAACAAGAAACAGAGCAAACAGCTTGAGAGCAGAGCAGAGCTGTCGGCCGAATCATCAATGTCACGCAACTGCCCCTTGTCACCCCCATTTTTGGCTATAACAGGTTCTGTAGCAGTAACTGTGTTAGTACTCCAGAGCAATTTCTACCTAAACTATCCTTCCTGGTATAATCTCAGTGACTAAAAAAGGAAGTGTTGTGGCCAAAATACAGTATGCCAAAACCAGASGTCAAGGAGGTCCATGAACATGTCTATGCTGGAGTACTCTCCACCCCTCTCCACCCCTCTGTGTAGAATACAACATCAGAATTATCCATCTTCATTAAAAGAGCACTATGTTTCTTATTTTGAAGTGCTAACAAGGAATGAGGCTATGTGCACACCAAAGTTGTGACAGAGAAAAAGCAGTATGTAATTACACTGAATGGCTGAATGAAGATGACTGGTCATTCATGCTTCAAGTTGCTTCCAATAACAGCAGTGACAACTACCAGGAAAAAACTTCTCCACCATGAACCCCTAGTTTTGTCTCACAGTAAAATTAACTGCAAACATTATCTAGTTTTCAAATACCTTCCCTCTTGTAAATTTGTAGCATCACTAACACCCTCTTTCCACAAAAGGCTGGCCACATATTCAGCAGTGTACTCCAGAAAAAGAAGCCAGAAGGATTAGTCTCTACTATATAAGGAGAGAAAAGATAGAAAGTGAATTCCTAAACTTGCTTAGATAGGCATTCACAAAAACAGGAATGACWCTTACAGGTATTTTTCTGGCTGTTTTATTTTTTYCCTTTTAATACTCAGTACAATGTACTTTTACCCAGTCACACTGCTGCTCCAAAAACAACTTAATCTTGAACTAGTCTTTTCTATTGGTGTGAATGATTGAAATCATCTCCACACACTTCAAATCCCCATTCATTTCTCTTCTTGGCTATTCTATCTCCCTAAAGCAAATGTGCAGAACTGCCTTAAGGAACAGTAACTGGGCAAYAAACATGTCAYATTCTAAGTAGTGGATMATTTCTACCCAAAACCCAMTTCCTTCTGTCTTGTCTTATATAGGGCTCCTAATGTGTACTGGCTAAAATGATTTAAGACTGGGACATAGGTCTAGGTGCCTGGCAGCACCCCATTATACACTGAAGAATGTGGATGTGCTGGAAAAGTGATAAACCTGATGACCAGCCTGACTGAATTGCAAGCTGCGTACGACAGACCTCTTCAATTTACCCCCAGAGTACAGAAGACCATACCTACGGCATTTAAGTTGTCCACTCCATGCTGGTGAAGCCAGGTAACACCAAGAACCAAAGATAGCATTTTCCACCTGTGAGTGTTTTCAAAAACAAACCTCGCAGTTGTTACCCTGGCAGAACTAGAGGCAGGCGACCACAGATACCAATGCTCATGGTACCCTGACACTTTCCCTTCCAGGGCCCACATTCTTCTGTTGCTGCGCCTGTTACTGATCTGTGAGCTCTACAAAACAATATTTTTTTTCCATGACAGTGTTCAACCTCTACACAATTTCAGCAAAACTTGGGCAGGCTGATTTGAAGAACAAGGTAGGCTGTGAACAGCTTTTGGTTTTCTTTGTCTGGAGGTTTTACAGAAGCACACAGCCCTGGGAGAAGAGAACTGCTTTTGCTGTCCTTGTAAAACTATGTCCAGGATTTGCAAGTTACAAAGCTTAATACATTATACCACTGTTTGGACAGGCTCTGAAGAAGGTCAAAAACTTAATCTATCCTGAATCCATTCACGGCAACAGGCATCTACTGGTTCTGGTCACCAGGTCAGCTCAGTGACATAGGCAGACAGCATCTTTCACACTGCAATATCTACTTACTTCTTGTGTCTTACAAAAATACAGCAAAATCAAATCTTGCAACTGGAGACAATACCACATTGAACCAAATGTGATCAGAAAGCCCCATAATGTTCATTAAGATGCAGCCTTTTACCACATTTACCACTGCACAACTATTCTGGCTGAGAACTGATGCTGGAATGAGTCTAAGAAMGGAGGTAACTGCAACACCATCACCAGCTCTCTCTTCCTCTCRGGAAGACACCCAGGCATGAGAGGCAGCATAAAGGTCTCCTTGCTGCTGCGAGGAAGGAAAAATTAAAAATACTTAAGCTCTTCATACAGCATACTGCACTAAACCTCCTGGAGAAGAAGGAGAGGAAATATAAAGAGCATGCTCTGGTTACARTGAAATCCAAGAGAGGAATTTTATAGTGCATGTACTTTTTTAAAAAAGCCACATGTTTTACTTTAAGCCTGTTCCATTGCATTTGCCAAAGACAAGAGGAGAAACCTAACATAGCATCTGTAAAGGTTTCTCCCCGGGAAATCCTCACATCTCCTTTGCTTACACGGCTGACGTTGCTCAGAGCCGTCTGTCAGGTGACCTTTAAAAGCACAGTTCCACGTTTGACAGCAACCCTGAGCCACAAAAGTTTCCAGAGAAATTACCCTGCTCCGTGAGGTTTCTCATTTTCCCTACTGGCTGCGCAGAGTTTCAGCTCTCTGCTAATTACATCAACACTCAGACACAAACTCACCAAAACAGACAGTGTCCTGAGGCCCCAGCTGCAGGGAAGCAGACTTCTTTAAATAATCCAGGTAGAGAGGCCAAGGGRGTCAGAAAGCACCCATGAGCCAACTCCCACTGCTAATGGGCAYTGCAGACAACCTTACTGGGGCCAGCTCATGTCATTAATTAGGATGCAGGTCCCAGAGCTTCAAAGGGACTGAGACTGACCAGGGGGTATAATGCCATGAAGGAGATGCAGTGCCACAGACCATTGTCAATGGGACAAAGGGCCCTATTATTGCTTGCAAGAGCAAGGCAGTTCTTATCGTAATTAGGAGACAAAGATGCACGATTTAGGATTTTACATAATCAAGAGATACTCTCCCAAGCAGGAGCCCCTCTCGCACAATCAGCGGATTAAGTATTGTTTATTCTGCTGCAAGTAAACAGTAAGGTGCTCCCTGCTCAGGGTTTTACATGAAAAAGCAGTTCTGGGCAAGACTATGGGGAGTGTCTTTTCATCTGACTTTGAACAGCTAACCCTGTGATTTAAAGTTGCTCATTTGACAGCATCCGGAGGGTGATGGCCCACCCTGTAAATTAGCTGCTCACATACTGATCCCAGGGCTGCCAGACAGCCTTACCTTTTCTGCTACTTAGCAGAGGGTGGCCGGGACAGACAGACTCAGACAGCTCTGGGGGCAAGAGGCTGTATTTACACAATAGCACTGCAACGGCAGGATTAAAGGACTATGGGGAAGCCAGGCAGAAGCTCCTGCCCACCTGGGCACCTTGCCACTGCATCCCTGAAGGGTGGCTGGTGCCACCATTAAGGCAGTGCACATTGGTGCACTGGAGCCAGTCTGCAATCGTTTCTATTGGAACCACTCAGGGAGCAAAAAGGACTCAGATGTTTGAACTGAGCCCTTAAAACCAAAGGCCTGGCAAGGCAGACTGAGCATCACTCATTCTTGTTCATGACAAAACAGTCTGTGCTGGGCTACTGCGTATTGCAGTAGCTCCAAACAAAGCATCAGACCCAGAGTATCTGGCTCTGGGATACACATCCAGTACCTTCCTCACAGGTCCTGATCAAGTGACTCTGCTTTTACAATATGGGCAATAAAAGKAGACTGGGGGTGTTACGCTCCCTGCCCTTTGCTCACAACACAGTTACTGTGCTTTTTTGTTTGTTTGAACTTTAACAAGAGGTACTTCCCCTTGTTTTCAATAAGGCAACAACAGGATTTGATGAAAGCCTTCTAACATTCCGCAGTTTGCTCCCCTGCCACAAGTACACCCGTATACACAGGTCCTCTCCTCTGCTGCTCCAGCAAAATATTCTCTTTTCTTCATCTCTTTCAATCAAAAAAACACGCTTAAGCTTCACCAAAAGGACTTCAATCACTTGAACTCAGGACTGAGAACACATGCGACATTCTCTGTAACTTGTTGAATCCTACAAACAGGCTTGCAGAACCCTGGGAACCAGGGGATTAGAGCCCCTGCCAGCCAAGGATTTTAACCCATTTTGTTTCGGATGAAAGTCATCTTAACAGCAGTCCAAACTGCTCTGCTTATTGGAGGGTTTTCTGTTAGGTTGGACCATGCAGACAGTGTCACTTGATTTGTCTAGACTAGGACAAAAGGCGTGTTTTATACCAGATGGGCAGGGTAAGTTGCACCTTAATATATTAGCTGTCCAGGGAGGAACACATCTTCCTTGTCCTGTTTTCACTGACATGTCTTAAATTGCTTAAACAAATACTGGACAAAACCCCTTTACTACCATCTAAACAATTCCATAAAGACAAGCATCCCAGCACCACCGTTAAATCAYACCCAAGGAGGCTGCCAATTGTGTCTTTGATTTAGGGACACATTGTAGTCTTTGCTGCTCAACAGAATCAAGGGTAGCAAAATCCATTTCAGGAGAATATTTTACAAACGCAAGTCTCCTAATACTAGAGAAAGAGCTGCATGAAGAAGAAGAGCATTTGTGCACAGCTATTGTGTCACAGCAGACTGCAAAGCTGCCAAGCTRAAATGGTATCTATTCCATTATCTTATATCCATCATTCAGCAAGAGAATCCACCTCTCCACTCAGGTCCATGCAACACAACTTCGCAAAGAGGTTGTATCTTCAGAGAAGCTTCAAAATGAGGGTAATGCYGGGGTAAACCTAGTATGTCAGCTACTTTCTCTAAAGCATGAAGTGTAAGGCAAAATTGTCTATTTTGTGGGGGTTGCAGAGTTCTTATYGGAAAACAACTGTTTCAGTTTTGATCTATAATGAAAAGCTACCTCATTTACTTCAGAAACAGCAAAGTATGTTTAATTAACTACTATTGGATGGACCAAGCTTTCAACTCCTTTCCCCAGTAACTGCAACATTAACAATGCCTTTAAAAAGTATTTTGTAAGTACTTTACCAAGGTTTTCTAAATAACAATTTTTAAAAGGGCAAAATTTAATAGAATTAATCCCATTTAGTTGAATGGGAGGTCTCTGCCGTTCTGTTAAGAACCTGTATCCAGGAGTGAGTGTTGACCGTTCCAAGATTCTGAATTCTCTTCACCCTTCCAAAAAGACCACATGAATCCAATGTCTCAAAATAAATTTAAAAATGGACAAGCTTCTGCAAACGGACAATCTCCTTTCCTGAAGTAGCAGCTTTTCTACATGTTTTAACTAGACTTGAAATATTTCTTTTGTATGTTCATGTATCTGGCTCTACATTTTTCTATGGTAAAAAACAGGAAATAAAAATGTTTCAGRAGTCCCAGAGGCAATTACTTGAATCAAAACACAACATTCAAGCACCTTCCCAAACAATTAATAAATAATTTTTCCTTGTTAAGAGAAGCTCATTTAAGCCAAAATCCACATAATGCCCKAACCTCAACAGGCACAAAAGCATAAAACACTTTACTGAAACTCTGAAACCAGAAAATCATCAACCTTCACTCACTCCCATGACTGAAAAACCCTTTATATCCCATTGCCTTCTTCTCCACAAACAGAATGATCTCATAGGATGATAGCTGAACAGTTTTATCAAGACTTTTTATCAAGTTTTAAGAATCTTCAGTTTAACTTTTTAAAATTTTGTAATGTTGACGTTTTACAGTTTTATGTAACAGTGGTGGGTTTCAAGAGGAGGAAAAGGGGCTTTAATTTTTTCTAAAAACATTTCCAGCTATTAACTGGCAAGATTTCCTGTATTTGCAAAAAATAATAGAATTAAGCCCTACAGCACCCTGGTGACAAAAGATGAGGCAAAACATTTAAAAACACAAAGGGGGGCAGTTAACAGTGCAGGGGGCTGAGGGGCTCCTGGTCTCTCCCAGAAGGCTTCTTCAGGCCATGTGGCAACCAGAGACACTGTGGGTACTATCTCTTACCTCAATGAATTATCTGGATGTGTCTCCATGTGGGACTCCAGCCCATACTTGCAAAAAAAGTCTTTGAAACACACAGGACAATGATAAACTTCATCATCAGCCTTTTTATCCCCTTCACCAGAGTGGCCATCCTCGACAACCTTCAGAAAAAGGGAAAAAACCTCAAGAGACCAAATTTTAAGCAATAAACCGAACATTTGAAGTCCTTCTCTTAAAAAAGGGTGCAGGCTTCATCTGTAACCTTGCTGCATGCAAACACAAATGACTCATTCCTCAGGAGAGAGGGTAAGCGACAGAGCCTTGCACATGTGTAAGAACATGCACWACAGCAAAGGAGGCTCAGTAGGAGATAAAGTGTGCAGCTGAGTCACAGATMTATCAGTTGTGATTTGAACAACTTATAAACCCGTGTGTTTATATACCACTAAACTAGCATTCCTTCCCCTTCAGAAAGCCAGGGGAGCTGTCAGCTGAAATTATTTATGCCACTGAGATATGCCAACTGCTAAGTCAAGAGGTTCAGGGAGAAGTAATGAGAGAGAAGGGAGAGAAGCATGCACAGAGAGAAGGATACTGTGCTGTGCTAAATGGAACTGCTACTAGCTTTCCATTTAGAGACAGTAAGTGGAAAGGGTCGAGTTAAGTTTGGCAGACACCATACATTTTGTACAAATGACTGAAATGTGTAAAAATATTTCATAGACAAAACCCTAATGGAAATGTCTGGCCTTCAAATAAATATTTTCTGGTTGCTCTTGCAACTCCAATAATGCAGGATTATGCTACTGTGAAAGGGAAATGTACTTTAGATTTTTTTTCCTCCAGATCAAGACAAAAGYAGACTTTAGCTGCTGCTGCTTTTGAAGTAAACACAGTATTTTCAAAATGTTTAAATCACCATCCTCCAAGACTACTACGAAATAAATGGGAGGCGAACAAAAAGTTATGGAAAAAGCTGTAGCAGAAAAAGAATCGTTCATCCTCTTGTCATCCAACTATAATTATTTATAGATCATAAGCAAATTTTAAAAAAAATTAAACAATAAGTAATTTAAAAATTTGAATTATTTCAATCTCTGAAATTAGAAATTGATTTTCAGTCTCAGACAACCATGTTGACATACACAGGACAAGCACAGCAACTCGTATACAGAGCTGTAACAAGYCTGTGCTGACTGCACAAACTGAACAGCTGACAATTTAGGAGGTAASCAGAAACATCTTTTGTGTCATGCCCTGTAAAGAACCTTTTTTGCAGGTGTCCTCTCCTCTCTGTCCAGCTCAGCATCRTGACTGAACTTCCGTTTTGAAGATAATCGCCTGCGCTTCAGCGGCGAGGGAGGAGTGGTRCTGGCGGTGCTGTTCGGATCCTTCTCATGAATCTTCATGTGCCTGAGCAGGAGGGGGAAGAAGACACTGTCAGCAGGCAAATCCCGGGCAGGAAGTCCAAGCAAATTTTAATGCCAACACCACTTCTAAGGTTTGCCTTTAAAGGACACCATCTGAGATCACATAAACCGGCCTGAACTTCTGAAAAACAGCTGGGGCACGATCCAGCACGAGCCCTTTGTAGAGCCTGGGCCTGTGAGGGCTGCAGCAAGGAGCCCACAAGCTTTTCCCTACAACACCAACCCACAGCACGACACTTGCCCTGGTATCATCTGCTTCCAAGAGCATCATGCCTATTCCCCATCATCCATCACCATCCTGGTTCTGCTCAGCAATCCACACACCCCACCTCCCTGTGCTGTGGCAATCTAGTAAATGAAAGCCTGCAGCATCCACTTCTCTCAGTGCAAAAAAAAAAAAGCATCCTGCCTTCAACTGGCTCTCTGTCTTGAGTTTGAGACTATACCTCAAATAGATCAGTATATGCCAAAGTCAGAGCAACATTTCTTAAATATATTTGTTTCCTTCTCATCCTTAACACAATGGTGCATCCCAGTATCGAATTTCAAGTGCAACTTTGAAGTGAGGATATATTTGGTCACACTGTTACACTGCACCAAGTAGGCTTGCAAAATTCTGTACTGCCAAGGCATGTTCACAAACCTGCTTCCCCAGGAAAACAACTATTTCTTGTCATAAAGATGCAGGAAAAGGAGARGAACAGAATTACTCAGGAAGCAATCTTCTGAATGCATACCTGAACCACCTGCCTCTTGCTTTTCCACAAGCAAGAAAACACTAGAGGAAGACACTAGTGTTTAGTTCCCTTCAGTTAGATGGAAGGTATTGCTCCCATGCATCTTTCTTCTGCAAATTTAAAGCTCAAATTAAAATTTTCTTTTTCTTTTTTTTTAGGTAGGGCCTTTAAGCTCACTTCAAATTTACAGTGCTATTAAAAAAAATGATCAAATGTATGCTCCTAGATACAATTTTTTGCTTCTGATAGCTAGAAATGTGAGTTCAGAAGGGACCTGCCATTTGTTCAAATGACTGACTTCAAAGAAACACGATGGAGACAAAGTTAATGGCACTCGGGCACATCTTTCAGAAGTCACATCCACTCAGCTCACAACAGTGCCATTTAATRTAACTGCACGCTACCATGTTCTAACATGAGAGAATGTTGTAACCCAGATGAGTCTTGCACGTCCTCATAACTGCTTGGATATTACAACATAAAATCTGTTTTAGTTTTGGATGCCAAGGGCATGATGCTTCAAGATAACACACTGGACCAAACTGACCCACAGCAGACTTCACTGGAGCTGTTKGGAAGACTGTCTCATCACACAATGCTTTTTTAAATGTTTCCTTCCACGATCTCAGTACCTTTAAAAAAAAAGGTGGAACATCTAAATCACTATCTCGAACTAAGCCAGGCTTCTGAGGGTGTTGCACAGGAACATGTTGCCTCAAGCCAAAAGCACCACAGGCACCAGAACCAATGCAAGATTAAAATGGCTGTTCAGCTACTGCMTGCTTTCAACATCCATCGAGGCTGGAGCTGCTCAAAGGATCTGCTCCACATGAATAAAAAACCTTCCCCAGATTCCCCAGTAACTCTCACTTGCCACACAAATTGTGGACAGACACTGGTGACACCTGTCACTCACATCTATGTGCACATGTGCCCGGCAGGTTGGACACAGAACCATGGAAATACTGCTGAAATTGTCTGACCTCTTTCCCTGGCRATCACCCAGCTGGGAGTAGAAGGAATGCTGAAGCTCTGAGTGTTTGGCTCTCTCCAGGTTTGACAGAACCCAGAGGAAAGCTGGAGTGCTGACACAGCATACAGAATGCTGTGCATTCCCCTGCCTTGGCCCTCTGGTAGCTTTGGCACCACAGGCAYTGAAAGGCACTGATTTATCCACATGAATCCAGAGCTACCCGGTCTCACAAAATCTGCAGGAAGGCATCTATAGATACTCCACTGCCTCATTTTCTTTAGTCTTGGGTTTTTTCCCCCTGTGGTACTGATCTAACCTCTCGTGCTAGTCAGAGCCTCTTTTATGAGTGATAAAACAACAGCATGAGCTGCAGTTGTCTGTATTCACACAAGAATAAGGAAGGAGAAACCAGTTATTTGTTCAAGGGGTTTCTGTCCACAGTGATAGAATATAAAACTCAGAAAGCATCTGGGAACAAGAAATCAAAATATTCAACTGCACATGCAAAGCAAAACCTGGAAGGTGGMTTGCTGGTCTGTGTTTTTATTATTTCTTTTTGGTAAAGACTGCTTTCCAGTTTCAATGATCTCTTGACAGTAAGGACAGTTGTCTGTCCCTGCACCCCAGGCACCCACACACAGTCCGACCGCTTAACCCTCTGTCAGCTTGAACGATGCACAGCTCAAGCTTGGCCAGTCACTTTATAGACAGATAGAGAGCAAAATCAGTCAAGCTAAATCACATTCACCAAGAAAAYAAACAAACAACAAGAAAAACCTGCTATGCATTCAGTGTGGGACTTTTTCTTCCGATTTTCTTTTAAAGTCTCTTTTCAACCATTAACAAATATGCACAACTCCTGTTTAGCAGCTAYCTATGCAAAACAGGTCCCTTAGGGCTAAGTTCTTTCTCCTGCTGCTTGCCCACCTGTTGAACTCTGCTTGTTTTGAAGGAACTGACTCCTACTTGAGAGGGGTGCGATGCCACATCCACAGCATACCAACAAGAAAAACCTTTGGGATGTCCAGGTTAGTGCCAGTCCAGCCTGGCACCTCTGTCCTGGCATGACCTAATGCATGCAAACACACTGGCTCTTGCAAGTCCCAAAAGCAGTTCAGCTGTGTGTGCAAGATGAAGCATGCCAATAAGGCAAGGGCTTGCTAACATGGGTGCAATAGCACAGTGATGGGGGATTTGTTATGTCTGGTGTCAGTCACTGGCTGTCCCAACTGCTTGCAGTGCTCCTTCCTSCAACGTGTGTACTTTTGCCATGCCCTAAAAGCCAGAGCAGAATCCGTACCACAGCAAGGAATGTGGCAATCCCTCCATGTTTTAGTTCTGCATATTTGAAAGGAAGCAGCCTAAGCTATTGAGCGATAAACAGGAAGACACCCTGACTGCACCTTTGACTTTTACTGTGTAGGTCAAACATCACAGCCGCTGTGATAGCTCCTATGCAATGTGATCATTAAGGAAGAAAAGGAAAATTCCGAAAGCAAAGCAGCAGGTTCCAGAGCTCTCAAGGAGAGTTGCAACCTGTCCACATTACAGCCAGCAGGTTGTTCCTTTGGCAGGTTAAGCAAGTTTCACTGCATCAAGTTAAGGGTGGAGAGKAAAAAGATTACTAGAGCTACAGCCCAAGATAAGCAGGAAGATAAAGCCAAGAAGTACAAAGAATAGACACAATCTTCATCTCTCTCTTTTACTTTGCAACATGGATGTCATTCTGCCTTGAGACATTTATCACCCAACATGGGTTAAACTGCAGCAGTTGCCAAGTCACATCMACATCCACAACCTTTCTTTTAAACACTCCCTTCACTGAGTGTTCTTCTACTTAAAAAGTTTCCTAACCATAATTAAGGGGGAGGGGAAGTATTTGTGTTGCCTTATACTCCTTTAGAAAAGTTTGCCTTGATTAGATCTTACATATAACACTGAAAATGTTCAATCTCACTGTTTAGCCTGCCAAGATACAAGAAGAGCAGGAACAAAGCACTGTTTAGAAGTTATTTTCCCATTGTGACTATAACAACATATTTTGGCCTGACAACACTGGCATACTTAAAATGTGAAAGACAGGCTCGTAAGTCAGGCTGGCTTTCAGCATCTTACAGTGATAAAGAAAAATGATATGACATTCATCAGTTCCAAAAAATAAAGATAAACACTCAACACTTTTAGTGAGAATGCAGCTCAAAAAAAGAAGGGCAAAATAAGGACATGGACACTCATATTCAGCCACAGATGCAAGTTACAGTAACATGTGCCAGCTGCTCTAAAGTGACCACAGCAGCTTAGAAGACAGCCAGAATCACAGCAGATGAAACTTGGATATTTTTCCTAAATTAACTCAATTAATTGTGGTTCTGAGCCATCCTACAGAGCAACCCAAGTACAGCAGACAAGCCCAGGAAGGTACAGAACCCTGGAATCTGCACCTCATCTAGTGGTTATTAGTCTCCCCAGCATGCATGCAAGTACACATATACTTGAGATAATGCTGAGGGTGGAACACTAAAATCCAACCATGATACACAGGATGACAGGAAGGAGATAAAAACTTGAGGCTAATATTAGGGAGGACTCCTTTGTGCTGGCTAGCCTTGATTAATCTCTCGGAGCAAGGGGTAGAACTCTATTTAAAATTAGACGAGAGAAAGAAATAGAAACATTAGCAAAAAATAAACCCTCAAAATGAAGAGAGGAAACTCAGTCTTTTCCAAACGTGGTCTGATCCACCTTTGAACTAAACTCTTAATGTTTAAGAACTGCTACGTAAAAAAAAGGAAGTACCTTGCTATACACTATGTTTTCCGCAGCACAGCTATATCAGAAAAAGCTCTCTTAATCTCTTCCCTCCCCCTCAACACAAAGAATTTCACAGGTGAGCCAACAGGATCCAGCTGTGCTAGGACTGTGTGCCAGTCAGTCCTACGAACAAAATTGCATTTTTTCAAGTGCTTGACTGCTTCTCATTCCATCCTCCTCCTGAGAATCACCTTCTGATTCCCCTCCTCTGCCACAACGTTCCTCTCCCTCTCGGGGTCACATGAACAGGATGACTAAGAGGATACTGCACAAGAATTCCCGTGGCTTTTTTTTTTTTTCTTTTTTAAGATAAATGAGCAGAAAAAGTTTCTGAATTTGATTTAGCTCCACATTGTAATGCAGAGCATGAATTCAGAAGGGTGACTATTCCACCAAAACAGCAGCAAGTGAATATTTTGCTACTTTACATTGTAGAAGAGACTTCTGTAGTAATAGGCAAATGCAGAACTTAAGTGCCTTTTTCCTTTTTCTCCTGTCGATGGTGTTGGAACAATGTCTATGGGGGGTGAGTCATGGGGAGGGAGGGTGGGGAGAGCATGTGTCCTGCTGAAGTGACATGCAGCTCCTGCCGGTCACATCCTAGTCTTTACCGCATCTCTAAAAAGGTCTGATGTATTTTCTTAATGCCAAGGGGATTTGCATGTTGATCGTATAAGCTTTCTGGAGGTCTGGAAACAGGGCAGCCKACAGCTTCAATGCCAAAACCAGAACGTGGGCAGGTTTTGACTGGCTGGCTCAAGGCTAGAATGAGCAGCCAAAGCATCCTGAAGGAGGCAACTTCAAGATGCAGCTGCTCCCAGCTCTGTGTTCCACTGAATTATGAACAAAACCAGGAGCTTCTGCTTTGCATGCAGATAACCTGATCAGCACCACTTTGGCTCTTGGATAGAAATCATCCCTCAGCATGTGTGGGAATCCAYCACTTCTTAATTCTGGGAGGAAAAAAGCACACTGTAGCTGCACCTTGAGTTTCCACAGCTTCTGATGTGCTTCATATCCCAAAGTAAAAAAGGACTGTCTGGTTTGGAGGCCCAGGCAGAAGGAAGGTACGGAACACAGGGTGGATTTGCAGCCCCTGAGCAGGGTTCAGGGTTAAGCCTCWCCCTTATAACTATGGCAGCACAAGCACTGCTGGCTTTCAGTCAAGAGAGGTTTATGCCAGGTAGGTCTGATTAGAAGGAGCAGCATGTCCAGAGGGGGAGCAGCAAGCAATTTCACTGAGGCTTGGTTGGGAAAGTCCCAGCATCTAAATCAAGATTAACTCTTGAGCACAGATTCCAGTGTATGTATAAACACTCTCCTCCTCCGTCACATCTGTGGAAATGCGGTGGGGAGGCCAATGAATCCGGGCATTATCAGTCCAGAGGGAACATCTGACAGTATCAAGTTCAGGTTCTGGCTTCATATCCCACATATTATTATAAGTTTCTCCACTTTACCACTAGATGTACCCTATACTCTACAGTATTGCACATGGTTATTCCTCATCTCCCTCGTGATTTCTAGGCAGTCTGGTATCAAAAACAAGGGGAAAATCCTCATACATCTGATGCTTATCTAAAGATATGGAAGCCACATATCGAATCATTCAAATCAAAGAATAAAACTCAGTGTTTTCCATCTTTCACCTTATTTAAAATAAACTTTGTTTTCCTCCTTACAACAAAAAGAGTTATTCAAGTTCCCACACTAGTCTGGGAAGGACTGAGCTGGTCAGTACAATTTAGCTGATTCAACTGCTTTCTGTCTTTCACTGTTTTGTGTCTCAAGATCATTCACTTACAATGATCCCCTCGAATAAAAGTAAACAAACTCCAAAGAATCGTAAAATCCTTTTTCAATAATTAAAAGGGGAAAAATGTCTTTACTTCAGAACATGACCAAACTTCTCTGTTTAGAAAAAAACAGTCTGCTTTGTTAAGCTTCAACTTAGTGCCATTGTAACAGAATGAACAGGCATGCAGGATGCATCCAAGACAGACAGATAAATGGAAATTTGGACCATGATGTTCTTCAGGCCTCATGAAATTAAGTATGTCTCATAAAGGAAGAGAAGACAGCCTTTAAAGTTACACTGGTAACATTTCAGATATTTCTATGTCATGTTATCTTTGTCAATATTTTTGTTTCATTCTTCTTAAAAAATGATACTTTGGCCCAAATTGTCTGGAAATGCAGTCAAACAGGGAACTTCTCTTCAAAGCTCCTGCCATTTGATAGATACAGGAAGTAAATCCTAAACAAAGAGAAAGTGAAGCAGCAGTATTTTTAGGAACAATTGTTTAATAGCCTGCTGCTAACTCCCTCTTGAAGAGTCTCGTGAATATGACTGCACCTTATGTCCAAAGTGCAGTAACATTATGCCCTTGGGTTAGAGAATTTAGTCAGTTGTTTGTTTGTTAAAACATGTAGAGATTCTGTATTGACAATGCATTTCCAGTGTTAATTACCAACATCACCCACTTAAGAGGGCAATCCACTCAGCCCTTGCCAGCTGTAATCACAGGAACCAAAAAGATGCAAGTAATTTTGCAAATCAGACATTACCTGTACTGGGACAAGTTTCGTCTTCTCTTGGTTTGTTTAACATTTGTTTCCTCAAAAAACCAAAAAATGACCCAAAAAGCCCTCAGACACGTGCACACACTTCACAGCAAGTCAAGAGACAATCAAATACCAAAATCCCAACCATATGGGAAACTCTCTCACAATGGGGGAGCAATTTGAAAACCAATTCCAAGTACCCCCATACACACTAGTGGTAACCAATGTTAAACATTAGCACGGGACAAACAAAATGCAGCTGAGCAGCAGGAAATCTCAGTGGCTATGTTGGTAGGAAAGTCATTGCAGCACACACGAGGAAAGAGTAGGACGGGGTAAACAGGTCCCAGGAAGGATCAGATTGGGATGCCCTGACTCGTTTCAGCCATATGTCTGCAACGAGGTCCAGCAGGAGATCCCGCAGTTAGTGCTCCTCGTGGCATCCAGGCACTGCCATCCTGATGGCACATGGGTGTAGCAGCCCCCTTGGCATCCCCCAGGTGCCCAAGGTGCCACACAGACATGCCCTCAACATCCTCCACAGTTCATAGTGCCTGCCGCACTGCCTGGCTCCTGGCGCAGTGAGGTTCTCCCAGCAGACRGCATCATTAGGATGAATGAAGTGCCATTATTCAGATCTACCAGGATTGCCTGGGTGTGCTAAAGCTGAAACAGTCACCAGTGATTAAATTCAAATGACAGATTTCAATTCTCTTCTTGGTGCTACCAGGACAGTCTGCAAAGTTAGCCAGTGCCACGCAGCTGCCAATACATGATACCTAAGGATATATGATACACACACAAGCACACGGKGCATTCTGTATTTTTATCCAAGAGAAAAATTTTGCTTTGCTGTGAATAAAGGCAAGTTGTAAGCATGAGTGAGAGGACAGATAATGATCTACAAATCCAATAAGGGGGGGATACAATTTCTGAATAATTATGCTGTATTCACATTTAAGCAAYGACTTGCTACACAGACTCAGCAAGTTCAAACAGGCTGAAATTGATACAACTGCATTCCCAGCTTGGCTCAAAGTTACTCCTGTTCCCTAACGGCAAAGTTGTTAGAACACCTCAAAGGAAAAAATGGAGACAAATATTTGCCTGATGATGCTGTGACAGCGAAGTGATTCAAACCATGCCTCCAAAGCAAAGCTTCTCAAAGGACAGCAGAAGAAAGCAGTTTGCATCAACCCTGGCATAAGGGAGGGTAAAAGAGGAGGAAATGCAGTGTGAGCTTCCCAGTACCACTTCACCAAGCTGTCACACACAGTTTGCACTATGCTCAGAACAGACCTAAATTAACAATGCCAAATACTTCAAGGAGATTTCCAAGCTGTAACAAACTTTCATATGGGACAGTATTAAACGAGATTCTTCTGAGACTATTGTACTTCCTGAAGCTTGGAAAAAAAAGTGTATTAGCAACAATAAAATTAAGAAAAAGTAGTATTTTTTAAAGTGTACCAAAAATCTGGCCAGGACATTCAGAACTGTATCCTTCAATCCTTTTGGAAATTTGTGGTTTTCAGGCATGCCCTTTAGTTATCACACTATATAACCTTATACTTCACTGCTGATTTTTCAGGAAATTTTATGTTTAAAGAAAACAAGTGTTATTAGATGATAACAACAATTAAAGTAATTTTAAATTTTAGTTAACAGGGAAAAAGGAGAGAGAAGGAAACAGAAAAATTAGAGAAAAGTACATCAGAACAGGGAAAAGATTTACCCTAAAGAATAAACACAGAGAAGTCTTAGGTATGTCCTGCCTCCTCTCTGGAACCGCACCTCTTTCTTAACCAAGCAAACATAAGCCCCAGCTACTTCCCAGAACCAGGCAAAGCCCTCTTGCTGTTGGTTCCCTCTCACACTCCACTGTTGAGCAATCCTGATGGCCCAGCACAGAACAACTTGCTGCGTCACACAGCTCAAGAAGGAAAAAACAGACGGCCACAGCACTGCTGGGGATTTGTGCAGATGGAGCCGAGTATCCCTCCCTCACACACACACACACACACACACACACACACACACACAAACACAAATGCATGCAAGGAACCTGCATGAGATAAGGGAAGAACATCTTCCTTAAAAGCAGGGTCTCTGCATTACCCCGGTATCAGCAGCCACCAAGTATCTCAAGGGGCGAGGAAGTAAAAAGGTTATCACTGCACACACAAACTGCAAATTTTTCCCAGTGCTGAGGATGGCATCCTACCAAAAGAGGTTTCACGTGCTCAGCCCATTTCCTCTCCTGTTCCTGAACATGTGGTCCTCCTTCCTCACAACATTCCCTTGCTGAGCAGAGAAGCACTAGAAAAGGTTTTACATCTTGTTACATGTCTGTTTAATTAAGCTGGAAATKAAAGTCCCCACATGACCTGTGCTACTTTACAGGAGTTTGGGAACTTTAGCCCTCAAGAGAAATTCATTCAGTCCATGAACAACTGCCTTATGCTCTCTACCCTCTGAAACTGTCAAAAAAGCTATCACTGAAGTGGCTTAGTGTAAAAAACGAGCCACACAGAAGTTGTACACCTTCTCTGTTTCAAGATACTTTTTCACAAGTCAGCACTGGAAAACTGACTCTGAGGATTTACCAAAAAATCACTGGGAGTGTTAAGCAAACTTCAACTAARGGACCAGCCTGAAGAACTCTGCATATCTATAGATACCCTCAAGAAACAGAAAGTAGTACTTCATATTGTGTGCTGTGTAGCAGTCGTATAATGGCACTACTGCTTTACAGAYGGCGTCTCTGCCTAAGCTGTGTACATCATGAATATGAGCTGTGYATATGAGAATCATGATTCAACAACATGAGTGAAAGGACCTGGCTAAGTCCAAATGACAAGAGTCTCCCTTTTTTTTTTTTAATTTAAAAAGAGCTACAGAAGCTTCTCCAAATGCTGTCAATCTACTGTTAAGGAATAGCCTATTTTTAAAAGAGGGGAGGAGAGAAAGAGGGAAAAACTTGCTGACCCTGACAGGGGGTATGTTCTGCAGTTTGCTGGTTCCAGCATGCTRAACTAGAACAGGTTGAGCAGGTTAGATACTAGGGGGGGGGGAAGGTAAAGCTGGAAGATATACATTAAAGGTGGAATGACAGCAACCACAAATGCACTTTGTGATAGACTTTTTCCTCATTCTTGTGGGTACTTGGCCAGGAATCTTTTCAGAGGATAGGAGGAACAGARGGAATACACATTCATAAGGGAAGTGATGCAAGTATTTCTGACGTGCATGCACTACAGGCTGAACAAAGATTACCTTAACATACAAACTCTCTCAGCAAACTTTCTCACCATCARCATTTTCTACACAAAATCACCCAACCGAAGTACAAGCTATAAGACAAACCACTAACCAAAAAAGCAAACAAAACAACACATTATTTGTTAACCTTAAGAGCTAACATCTCCACAAGAATCACATGTCAGGTTTATAGCAGAGGACTAAAAGCACCTCAACTCCTTGCAAAGATCGCTGGGATTTTCTAGTGCTTGCTAAGTTAAGGCTTGTATTTATTTTGTAGCTCTTCAAGGTGAGAAGGAGAGGAAACGTCCCCGAGAATACCAGACCCTCAGAGGAGGTGATATTCCTGAAAGGGTACTTATGTGGAAAGATCAAGGTCTTGCACTGCCATGTGCTCTGCGACTAGAGTCTAATCTGTCAAGTGGCTTGTGCTTATTTGAACTGTGACATGGGTAACAAAGCAGCACTAAGCTACACTCAATACGCTCTGTTATACGGGAGATTTATGTTACTGCCCGTGAGGAGGGTGGCATTACCCTGCCACATCAGRCCACCTTCTCCTCAACCAAATCACACCAGAAATCTAAACTCATTAAGTGTCCCCTTTTTTTTTGCTTGCAGAAAACCAAAACATATGAATCCACAACCCTACAATGAAAAGATTAGACTTTGCTATTGCTTAAAGGCAACACACACACAAAATCTAGGACTGAAAAGCACACTGAAGTCTGTCTTATGTTCAGGTACTGAGGAGCTCTGGAGATGCAAGTATAATGTTCCTCATTGTGTACGCTTAGGTTCTCAAGAACAATGGAGCTAATTAAGGTCTGCATATAAATCTTAACTCTGCACTTCCTTGTTTCACTTGATTCTAATCAGATCTCAGCATTCATGTTTTTGTGTTAACTTCCTTTGCTGTTCTTTAATGATAACTGGAGGGGGACACTGTCCAAGCCTACAAACAGCTTGTAACACATCTGAAATCATGGCATCTCTCAGTTCTAAGGGCTCACAGTGGTTCTGAGACAAGAGGTCATCCAGAGTTATTTATTGCTGAAGATACTGGTGGAGGGGTTTTTTTTGAGTACCCTATTTGTGAGTCATGTGAATTAAAGTTTATATATAGTCTTTCCAGAAGTAAATCTACTCACCAACATTAAGACAGACAAAAGTTTCTTCCTGAGACAATTAAAAACTGTAGTATTCTAATTTGAATCAAAAACACAGAGAAACAGACTCTTACTGCCATATTATTGTTGAAAAGGCTTCCTTGCTGGTTCTCTTCCTTTCTTTCTCTCTCTTTCTCTCACTCTCTCTTTCTTTCTAAATTAATCTTCTTCAAAACACGCGGGTCCCAACAGAATACCAAACATGTATTCTGGATATTATCTGCTGACAGGAGAGAGACCAAAAAGCTTCCCTTCACCTGTTTCCCCATCATTATTTACAACATGTACTAGCAAAAAATGTAACAAATATTTTTTAACTGCGAAGAAAACCAAAACAGCTATCACATCCCACCTGCATCCCACAACTACAGTCATTGCATCCCACAACTACAGTCATCAATTACTAGAAGCAGAAATTAGCCCTTTGTGTTCTTTATCCCCACTGAAGAATTAGGGCACTTACATTTGAAGCTTATCTTTCACTAGCATGCTGACACTAGTTAAATCATCCCCCCATGTATAAGGAATGGATTTAAAAGCCTATCGTACAGCTTGGTTCTTAATATTTAAGAACACTGCTTACCAATTACTATATTGAAATAAAAGGAGATGACCAAAGAGACATTTCTATTGTGCAAGACAATGAGAGACAGCCTTTTCACACGTGTGAAGTGTCAATCATTTTCTGTGTGGCAAGCTCCTTGGCTATTTGTTTTTAGCTTCCAGATCTTGTATGTTCAGTTTTTCAAAGCTACACCAAATTTCCAACTACAAATCAYCAGAAAACAAACCATATTGTAATAAGGCAGTTCCTCTCCTCCTCTGGGGGAAAAAACATAGCCTTCTTCAAATTTGGCTATGCTCTGCCTCCAAAACTCCCATCTTAAGCAATTGCCAGCCTGCAGGTGCTGGACTACAGAGATCCTATTTGTACTTAGAGGTTGGGCATTGTTACTGCACTGCATCCCACAAAGCACACACAACGTACTGGAAGCAGGCCAATGCCATAAATAACATGGGAGTGATTCACAGGTGGAATGCAGGGAGAGGATGGATTCAGCCAGATCTTGAGGACACTCTGCCTATTGGACATTTGCAGAGTCACAGGTGGCCTGTATGCATGCCTGCCCATGACACAGACTCTTGTTAAAGGGAGCAGGGAAACCATTGAAGTGTACACATCTCAACTCCTATACCTTTACCAGGATCCAACACTCATCTCCTGAGCAGTGTGTTACAATCTCCAGACATGTATGCTCGTCATGTGCCAGCAAAGACAGCTGGTTAAAACATCAGAATTCACAGATTACCCTCCAACATGGGCATCTTCTGTCTTTCTCAAGAAACTCACTCAGCAATCCACAGGTGCACACACAAAGTATTGTTYAAGAAAGACTAGATCATCAGAAGAGTACCATACCTTGATTAGAAAAACAGCTGTTTATCTCTCCACAGTGTATAAAAATGAGAAGTTTGGGGAAAATATCTAGTACTGAAAGTAAGATTGAGAATGAAAGTGCCTTCTTAATTAAAAGAAAAAATACCTTCTTTGATAGGACCCTTTTTAAGAATGCTTCAAAGCATAGCTTCTGCAATCCAGATCTTCCAATCTGAGTTTCAAAGACTTCTGCATGTGGTTGCTGCATGTGGTGTTTCACATGTGCCAAAAAAAAAAAAAAAAATCCCCAAACTTTGAGACCTGCTCCTGAAATGGAACATACACAGCCCACAAGAACCTAAGCAGGATGTAAATAAAAAGCCATTCTGAATGATTTTGTTACATATGGGGCAAGGAATAGAAGAGAAAGAAGGTACATCTTGCTACATTTTGGTTTCATATGAAACACTTCAGTTAGTTGTTTACATTACCAGACATAGACGGACAACCTGGAGAGAACCAGCCATGGACAATGCTCCTTCATTTACTGGGTAAGCTGTGGCCGAAACACACATATTATCCCTTTACTCTTTTCAGACTTGCCACAGAGCCTTTAATAGCTTCCCACTGGAAACAGGCAGGAAGGTCATTTCTTGCCTCCCTTTTGGCATTTATATCCCATTAACATTTTCTAGTTGCATGGAAAGCATGTCTTTGGCAGGGAGAAAATTGTGACTTTAAAGTGATAGGCATGGTCTATCCTTAGCCACAGAAAAGGAAAAGGAACTGCTGGCAAAGTATCTTACCCCCAAAGGAACACTTTCAGAGCAAGGGGAGGCATCGCCCTTCCCACTGGAGCCTGATGCACATTCTACTGGAATGYAACACAGTAAGTCAAATTTTTTCTTTACCTCAAGGTCTCTTGCTAACACTCACAAACCACCACAGCCCACAGCAGCAGCCTAACCCCTCCATCTGCATTCTGGGGAGAGGCAGTGGCAAAGATGGAGTAGAAGACTTGAAACCTCCCATTTGGTGCCAGAGTCTAGTCCCAAAAGGCTTCTCAGAGTCGGGATTATTCATAGATAAACTCCCTAGGGAGTTACTGTGACAGTACCGATGGAAAACCTTTGGAAAGCCTTTAGTAGTTGCAATCTTTTGACTGAAGACAGTACACTGGAAATCCCCAGCTCTTCCAGAGCTACAGAAACTCTTTATACACCCTCTTCCCCTCCATATAATTTATGCTCCTGAAGGAGATGTGAATATTTAACTTTAATTCACTGTGACTGAAAGAAAGCCACAGGGTTCATCTCTGTAGCAAAGAAGGTGAGGAAAAGGCATATCCTAAATTGCAGATTTTCTTATGTACTGATCATTACAGTGCTTGYTACAGGAATGTTGGAACTCAAAACTACCATGATCTGACTTGTTCCTCCAAATTCTTAAGAAGCCCCAAGAATCCCTAATCAGCTCCTGATGCTAGAAGGCTTGCTATTTCCAAGAAGAYTAGCTCTTTCCACTACTGGTCAAAAAGAAATCTCAAAAAAACTCAGCATCATCTCCAGCTCTTCTTCTCCAGAGCAATTCCTGATGCCAACACCAGGCACTGACAGATCTTCCAGCTGTTGCATCAGCTTGCACCACCCCTCCGTAAACAGTAGGAGCAGCACTGATATGGCAGCAGACAGTCTGACAGAACATCAGGAGGAAGGAGAAAATCAGCTTTTTGCTCCTGACATTGAGCGTTCTCCAGAGACTTTGCTCTAAGGCTCAGGTCACTCCTGGACAGCTTGGCAGCTTGTAAAAGAGTTTTCTGAGATACCCTAGGCTTAAGGTTCCCTGCTGAAAATCCTCACCAGGAGTCACACTGCTCAGAAAAGGAAGCAGGTTTTAACCTCTTTTTCTTACTAGTGTTGCACAAGAGAACCTTCCCCCTTCCCACTCTGGTCTGCAGTCCCCATTCAACTTGACTTGTTGACGAGGAGCCAAGGAGCACGACAAAAAGAAATTGGCCTTCATGTGAGAGGCTATGACTCATTTACAAATGAAGTGTTGCATGTATTGTGGGAGTCAGGAAGGCCAGCATTGATTTCACAAGTGAAAGAGTACATGCAACACCCCAGCAGAGCTACACTAACTCAAAGAAGAGATGGGCAGGAAACTGTTCTCACTTCACAAGAAGTTTGCCTATTGCATTAAAGTTTTACTGTAATGCAAAAGAGCATCAAGTAAGAGCTCTGGAGTTTTTTTCTCCCTTGGTCACAAAGTGAAGGTGGAGGAAAAAATGCTTTTGATGGAGATAGTGGGCACTTGAGAGTGGAACACCTCAAGTGAGTGGTAATCATTTCCTAACCCAAAAAAGCAACCAAAACTTGTTTCCTCCCCTCCTCTGCTCAGTTCAATGCCTAATGATTTCCTTTGAGGTAAAAAAATGGATTAGAAATTTTATTCTGTGATGGAACAGAAATAAGCACTCCCAAAGCAGAGTATTTCCCTGGACAAAACCATTCCATTGAACTTTTTCCCCTAAAAGGTCTTTTAAAAGTCTGCATTTAAAAATAGTATAGACAGCTAAATAAGAGCCAGAATACGGCAGAGAGGGAGAAAGAGAAGAGAGGATGTACATGGCACAAGCCTACAYATTTTCCCCCCATTCAGACACCAGCAAACCACTTCTTCTTCCTTGCTCCTCTCCTGTGAACTGTGCATATTTGGAGGAAGTGCAGTAATCCCTGGGGGGCTTCTGCAGGACCTTCACAAGTTACACTGATTCTTTACCAGAATCTCACAAGTTTCTGCTAAATCTGCAACTCCTCTCTCTAACCCCACACTGTGCAATGGCTCAGGGATACCACCATGCTGGCCACCAGGTGCACATGAGAATTTTTATGGCTTGGACATACATCTGTCACTACTCAGATACCACAGCACAAAAATAGAGAATAAAAAAACTGCACACAAAAGAGCAGAAAGATGGACTTGTACTATCATCTAGCTGATACAGTAGAACAGACATGGTACCACTACAGGCAAGGCCTGCAGGAGTTACACATGAGGCAGGACCTGGCAAACAGGTCCCTGTTCCAGAATCCTGAGGCAGGAACAGTTTTGAATGTGATGTGAGAGGCATTCAGCCACAACACTGACAGTCCACTGGACATGATGCTACAGCTAAGTTTGAGATGCCAGAAATTGCTTCACACCATCTTAGACCAGAAATACCTGTTTCAGAAGAAGGTACTGGTGGGCAAAATGARTATCTTCCTCGAGAGTATGTCACAGCACCAGACAAAAAATTTGATTTCACGTTGCATTTACCCTCATCTGCCTGCTTGCACATTCATGCTTTCCTTCAGCAACAAAATCCAGTATTATAGTCGGTTACAGCAAAAAAAAAAATGTTATTCACTGTAAAAAACCCAAATGGCACAGTCTGCCAACCACAACTCTTCTTTAGCAGAACCAGCATATTTCAGTGTGATCAGGATTTGGCTTGTCATGGCTCTCGGGTCACTTGTTGCAGACATACTAAGCTCAGGAACAACTTTCTGCTGCTGCAGGGCAGACCTACACAAGAAGAAGCTTAACAGAACAGACAAGCACCTATCAGATGGAAAAGAACTTTTAATATCAAGGTTTTTCTTGCATRAACTTAGGTCCTTCTTATTGCAGCCACTAAATACAGCACTCCATCCTGGTAATTTCAGGCATCATCTTGTTAAGAGAAAAATTTAATACCATACTATCTTCTCATCAGAAGGCTCTGATCTGTACTTACTTCTTTTGGGCAAGTCACTAAACCTGGCAATTCTGGCTATAAATTTGCTACAAAAGTGTGCTAAGAGTTGCTATATGGGGAAAGCTGCATAATCAGAGGTGACTACATCARCCTCTCATAGGCCTGGAGTCAAATTTCAGGGGAAACCTCCCTTTTCTGCTTCTAGGAGAGCATAGGAGATGCCAAGTGGGGAAAAAAGCCAAAATAACCACACAAGCAATCTTTCAGCAAGCCACCCAGACACGATCCCAGGGTTCCACCACTGGAGTTCAGCCTTGGATACTGACAGTGGCATCAGCTGCAACTCAGTGGCCTGGCCTTCCGCACGTCACACAGAGAAATGACCCAACCCRGCAAACGTGGCTCACAACACCTCGGGTCAGATGAGTCAGATGTGTGATTTATTCAATGCCCAAGGCCAGTATCTATCTCCTCTTTGTGTTTTTCCCTTCTCATTTTTTATCTATGTTGCCAACTCTCCTCAATTCCAATCAATTTTACATTAAATAATTATGAMTTACAAAACGGCATTCCCTCTGTTTTCACAGAAGTGTTTAACATGAACAAAATGATATAGAAAAAGTAATGCTGCAAGTAGTTATTGCTCCCATTGTGCAGGACTATGTTATCTTTCCTACTGCCATCAAAATCACCCTTTCATTCCACCTATAGCACATTGCTTGGAAAATTACTGGAAATTATCAGGGAAATGACCTCTTCCCTTCCACCCAGAGCCAGCCTGTAACTATCACTCCTGCCATATTGTTGCAAGCAATATTCCTTTTTCCCCACTTGTCTTSCAGTTTCTTTGTAGGTTGTAAATTCTTTGATATGGGGACTAAAGCTGTGTGGGAATCYATTATGTCTCAATCAGCTCTGAGATGTTCCACCCATGTAAATAAATGAATACTGGATCAAGTAATGAGAGAGGGAAGGGAAAATCCATGTGCTTTAATGTTTTGTTTCCCCAGTTGACAACTGTACATATTGCTAGATTCCTACAAAAGAAACTACATGAAATATCTTTGGAAATTTGGGTTACAGAGAATTTGCCAGAKCCATAGTGCAATAAGCTGTCTACAGAGCAAACAAATACTAATATATGTATTTAAAAAAARGATAAATATACCAAAGAGGCATTTTTGTGATGGCACTTGAATACCTAAGCACATAACACCAACACCATCATAGATGTTAAAATACAACCACTTGAATGCATGACACTGAAGCTATGAAATTAGAATCTGCTATATAGCTTGGCTATAAATTTTTGTCCCCTGAGAAAAAGCCATTTATCATACAACTACTACTACTAAAAAAAAAAAAAAAAGAGCTGTAATAACTCTTGATAACACTTTAAAAAAAGCTGGAAGACTTTCTCAATTCTGATTTCTTCCCACTAYTTAAGCATCCTAGGAGTTGTAGTGTGTGTGTGTGTGCTATGCCATATTTGAACGTCACAGATACTCTACATTTTCTGCCCAAGTGTCTTTAGTTGGCTTGCTAGTCTCTCCAAGAAAACAAAACAGCCCCCTGTGCTGTAATCTATTCCAAACTGCTGGGACATGATGAGCACTCACCTGTGCATGTTTCCATTGGTGGTGAAGGACTGTCCACATACTGAACATTTATAAGGCCTTTCACCTGAGTGCACCAGCATGTGGCGATCAAGGGAGCTCGCTGAGCTCAGAGACTTTCCACAGATGCTGCAGGAATGGTCTGTCCCTCCAGTGTCAGTGTTATGCTGGAGAAAGCAATGATTTTTTTTCATTGAACACCCCTTCTGAAGTGCCAGTAAAATATCAKCAAGAACTATTAACATATTAAATTAAGTAGCTCTGAAGAGCCACTTGGCACAATACCTAATATGAAGGTGTGCCCTGTATATACCTCTCCTCCCCAGCCCTCCCCACTTAACTCCAACCCCCCTCCTCCCCCCATCTTTAACCCCTTAATGCATCAGCACAAGTAGCTGTTTCATACAGCCTGTCACATGCAGCATTTCTGCTGTGTCTGCAGCTGAAGAGGATAGAGAGGGACTCAGCAACAACCATCAGACAAATGGTACATTGGGATACTTTAAAGTGTTCAGTGGTTTGGGTTTGCATGTTGYGTGACTGGTAAGGAAAGAGGATAGAATTATGAACTTCAAGGCAGAAGAAAGACACTTAAAAATAAATACTCTTTAAAGATAATAATTTTAAACTGACTCCACAGTAAGAAAACAAAACTATACTGCTTATGAGTGCACATGCAGATTTCTATGGCCATAAGAATGCATTACAAGRTCAASTTATGGCCATTAGCTATTGTGCAGTATGTACCATACTTTCTTACTTGCACTCAGAGACCTGAAGATTACACTTCAGGTGTAATCTTAAGATTACACTTACAAAAAAACCCCAGAAAACATCAAAAGAGTAAGGAAAAAATAGTTAAGTAACAGTTACAGTACACAAYGAAAGACCAAAGTAGTAAGTATCTAAGTGAAGCCAGTCATCAACCACATTTTAGCATCCAAAGCAGAACCTTTTGCTAGAGAAAAGGGCAAACCTCCTTATTAAGTATGCATACATTTCAGGAGGAGCAAGAACAGGCCTGTAGCTGACAAAAAAAAAGAGCATTATCCACTAAAATAAGATTTATTTTCTGCCTCCCAAAGCTGCTCTCTCCTGTGAAGGACTGAGAGGCTCCTCTGCACTGAGCTGATTTTAAAATTGTGTCTTCCTGCTTCTTAATTTGCATGACCAGTAAAAAGATCTGTACTCAAACAGGATAACAAAACAGGACTTATGCCTCATGATGGAAGTGGTTTTCCTGATCCTTAGGACACCTTAAGCCATGCAGAACAGGACAYATATCCTTGTTTGAGCCACTGGGTGCGGGGGTAGAATGCTGGGCGAGGAAGGGAGGGAAATTACATACTTCGGGGTTAGGTTTGTGGGGTGTGCTTTTGGAAAAAAATGCAAGGGAAGGCTAAAATAAAAGCAAAACTATTGAATAAAGTTATAATGGAAACATTGCATTGGTTTGCACATGGAACTATTTTTCACCACTGCAAAATTCACCCTGGCAAACCAGACACTCTAAATAAAAGCAAGAAATCAAGAGCTGGGACTCTGCATACCTGACGAATGTGCATAGTTAACTGATGCTGTGTAGTGCAAATTTTTTCACACAGAGGACAGGTATAGGAAGACTTCTCTTCTTTTGTTTCCTGTGGACAAAGGAGAACAAATCCATCAGAAGGAATATCAATGTAAAAGGACTCAAAAGCTCTTAGYGATTATGGTGGGAAAATATAATCCATCCCCAGTACCAAAGGCCACTGATAACAAAAAAACTTGWATTTTTACATTTATCATCTGATGGATCCCTCAAGGAAGTTTCAGAAACTTCTGAATTTATAMATAGGGGCCATTTCAACATCCACAGAAGTACAGCAGCTGTTTTAACAGCACACAGACATTCAGCAGTAGCAGTTTAAGACAGGAAGTAGAGGCAATTGCAARGAGCTCAAACTGCCAGGAGGAATTTAGCTGAGGACAAAGTAATTCCTGGAACACTGTCAGAATATATGGGCAAACATCATTATTCTTCCCAAAAGATTTTTAATAGCACAAGTTGTCAGAATTTCAGGTTTTCCACAGCATCTTGATGGCAAAGCACAATCTTGGTGCCCTTTTGTAGGGGCTGTATGTTCTGCTCCATGGCTGACTCAGAAGGAAGAGTGGCATTTACTGAATCATCAGCACCATTTCCTTTAGCATCCTGTGTTTCTGCTGGAAGCATCTCATCCAGGCACACAGGCCAGGCCCCACCCTTCTGAAGCTCGCAAGATCTGATGAGATCATGGCAAGAAAGAGGTGACAATGCAGGAGTGTACGTGACTCCAAAAGAACACATTATGAACCCCATCATTCTCCGCCCAGGTGAGAATCAGGAGTAACCACAGTCAAACCACAAGTACAAAGAATGAAGCTGACCAGAGAGTTCAACCTGATTTAAGTATGCCCTCGAGACACTGAGCAAAGCCACTGCTCCTCCTGCCCAGGATGAAATGGCACTCTTGCAGGAACCAAAGGCGTTTGCCTGAATTTGTCCACAAGGATGGCTACTGGATGATGTAAAGGGCATTTTCACAACCTCATCAGAAAGCCCAGGCATGGCTTTTGCACCAACGCCTGTATATTAAGATGAAGATGGTTTGGCACTGAAAATTAAACCTCAAGAAAATACAAAAAACACCTCTGCATGACCAATGGGGAAGTGTAATATTTATGGCAAAATTACATTTTCTACTGAAGTTCTTTGCTGGCTATCCTAAGTATCATTAGTAAATGCTTGAAAAGAAGCACAAAGGAAAGCCCATTCTCAGCAGCTCTTTAGCCCAAGTTGATGACTATGAATGTGTCTATGCATTTCCTCTCTCCACACAATTTTCTTCCCCCAATGACATCCCAAAAGTCATCAACCAAGAAGCAACTATTTCTAGATCGTCAGACACAAGCATTCACACAGAACATTGAGATTAACCCAACTCTCTGTGACAAATCCTCTGGCATGTTAGAAGATGCTGACACAGTTTTAGAGAAAGTTCTTTTTTATGTCTCCATAAAGCACCAACCCCTCCTGCATGATTTAGGGAACCATTCTAGAGATTCCCTCTAATACATATTGTTTTCAAAAACAGGGCTATAGTAATTTTGTATTAACTTCTGTGACCTGTGGACATGGATGAAGTGCTATTTTCTATTTGTCTTAAGCAAAAAAAAAAACAAAAAACCTGAGACTTTGTTTCTAAAATATAAGGATTAGGTTCTCCCACTCCTCCCCATTCTTGCTTGCGCATCTTCTTCCAACTACATTTTGGGCCTTTACATGCCAAAGGTAATCACTGTAGGCCACACATACATGCCAAGGTCTAATGTATTAGCACTTGTAAAACATTAGAAAGAAAGCAAGAAAGGCTGCCATTATGAAGTCTAAACACTCAAAAAAAAGAAAATCATTATCTCTGTGCCCCTCTCCCATTTTATATACAAACATGTAATTCACAAACATTCATTCCATCCTACTTCTACAACTTTAATTTTTCTACATGCAACCTGACGGTGGAGTAATGTTAGCTCTAATTATACTGCACCCTGTAAAAGTTGGCTCAAGACAGAACAAACACACTGTGCTGTGAAGAAAATCCCTGCATATGTGCTGACAGTTTAGATGATGTTTAATCCCCAAGCTATTTCTGCAAAATTATCAACCCACTGCTATTTTTTTGCCCCTCTGTTCTTTAAACAAGTGCTGCAGTTCTACATGATGCATTTGATTATTTCAAAGCCTGCTTTCCAGACTGCCTCCTCTTCAAATCAGCAAATTAACAGAAGATAGAGTTATTACTGGTTCACCTTGAAGCAAAGATCAGAAACACACTATAGCTCAGCTAGAGCAGATTAGTATTGAATCTGGGGTTTATTATTAACTAAACCCAAACTTTCTCCAATAGTCAGACAGGGTACATGCTGCATACCGTAACACAGCTCAAGCAAATCCTGGGTATCTACAACAGGAATGCTGTTGACTGACCCAGTCCAGACCAAAAAAACATTAGCATCCCTACTGTAAAAGTACCCCCATTCACCAATTTAAAAYACAGCACTCAGCTACCCCTCCAGAGCCAGGCTGGTGAAAACACAGTTCTTGAACTGAAAGATAAAATTAGCAGCTCATTTGTCAGCTACTCTCCCTTTAGTAAGTCAATCTGGCACAACTGCTCTGCATTCAGCGGATGGCAAATGCTTTTGGAGTTGTGCATTCAGTTTGTTTTCCTCCAGCCCAAAACACACCTCTGTCACACTTCTTATTCTCTTCAACAGCAAAGCAAATGAGAAGTTAAAATACATGCAGGTTGATGTGWGAACATGCTTATTAGACTATGGGTAGATGGCAGCCAAGATAAAGTCAGCATTATAAAGGGAACCATAGACTTTGGTACAAAGGTTCAGGGCAAAATGTCTTGCAGCCAACTCCTGGGAAACAGCAGTCAGACCCATAAAATCAGCTAACTGTTTTTTATCCTGGGAATTATAATAAGGGGCATATTCTGACTGGACTCTGAGATCCCTGCACTGCTACACACTAAAACAATTCAGTGCTTTCATTCTGCCGTGCTGGAAGTAGAAATTCGCTGTATTAGAGGCTGCTAACAAGATTGATACCCACTTAATATTCCACATCTCACTTCTGTTTTCTCAGTAATGTAGGCATTTGCCCCTCTGGCCTTAGCAATCTTTCAGCCTAAAGACAAATAGGCTATTTACTATGTTTTCAGTGTATTTGTTTATTTTTATGCTGTAAGAATCCCTCTTAATCCTGTCACATTTACTCTCAAGCTTCCTTTGATTCGATGCCCACAGAAATACCAGGTGGAATAAAGGTCACCAACGCTAATAAACTTCCCTGAAGCCAGACCACATGGTGTACCRGTGGACAGCTGTGTAACAGCGCTGCCCCAAGACTGCTCTGGACACCAGYGCCTCACTTCACACGATGAAATCAAGGAACCAGGGCAGCCCCCAAGTGAGAACACTGCAAATAAACCTTAGAGCCAGGTGCTAGACAACATGATCCCACAAACACAGCTGTCTGTATACTGCCCATTCCTCATTTAAGGATGTGCATTTACACTTAATGGTTTTTAACTCCTTTCATGCTAAAAAATCCAAGACAAGTCGTAAGTCTGTCAGTCAACCAGGCAGTCACTCAGCAAGCTATTAATA
The DNA here is from genome assembly GCF_030028575.1 of Malurus melanocephalus. Classification (NCBI taxonomy): domain Eukaryota; kingdom Metazoa; phylum Chordata; class Aves; order Passeriformes; family Maluridae; genus Malurus; species Malurus melanocephalus. The sequence goes on from NW_026623335.1 coordinate 763,015, forward strand.
AACTACTATAGGAACATCACATGAGTCATGCCTCTCAACCTTTCTGGTCCCTATTACATCTTGATTCGTTTACAAAGTCTCAGTACTTCACCCCAAGCTCTCAAGTCAAACGACCACAGGGATTTGGGGTTTTTTATTGATATTCTGCAGCACTTTCTTTGGTGGAGCTTGGCTCAGCARGAGAAAAGCATGGATATAAATAACCAGCTTAACTGATACGACTCTCTCCTTCCACTTTTTAGATCAATATTGCTATCAGCTGCTGCCCTCAAATGGTAAATGGAAAATTCTGATAAAAGCTACACATATCTACTCCACAAAATTAATACAAAGCATTCTGCAATAGCTCTTCATGATCTTATTAACAAGGAAGTAAGGGCACCTTACACGACACAATGCAAGCTGAGCATCCTGACGGATGTTTTGTTCCAGCACCACCTCTAATCATAAATCACTTGAATCTTCCCCTGGGACAGCTGCACACCTCATGAGGGGTCCCACACAATGGCCAAGCGAAGCACTCTCTGACAAAGTGTTCAGCTCCTCTCTGAGATACTTCTTTTCTCCTAGTTTCATGAACTGAGCTGGCCCCCCAACAGATTATGTGAATGCAAGTCTGGAGAAAGGATGCAGCAGGACAAAATGGCAATTCTTAAGGGACGTTTTTGTTGCTAGGGGCATCTGCTAGACCAGCTCACCACTGCATGACATTAGAGTCGGTGCTCAAATGTTTCATGTGTGAATCCAAGCAAGCGACCCCCTTTGATTCCCAGTTTTCTAAGTTATTGTCTGAGAGATACCAGAAAACATACACAGGGGAACAATGGCAGAGGCAAGAAACAACCGCTGACGGGAAAAAAGGCAAAACGATCGAAGAACAACTGCATCTTATCACTTCCCATGAAACTGCCTGTCTATCCTTTGTACTTGCTGTGTTTGGGTTTACTCACCTGGTTCCTCCTGCCAATCCGATTTGGTGCTGGAGACTTTGTGGGGGATTTGACATTTTGAGAATTCCCACCRTTTTCAGCAATCTTCCCCACATTCATCACTGCTGACATCATGGCATCAATGGAGGACAAGTCTGCTCCGTCCAGACTATTTGGTGGACTTGATGATACCTTATAGCTGTTTATGCTTTCCAGCTGCTTCTCTGGAATTAAAAACAAAAACACACATAGGAGTTCCTAGGTCATCTTAAAAAGCCCAAACAACCCTCGGTATTTTCAGCTGCCTGTATCTCCCATCACACTCTGCTGGATCATCATGGAGCACAGAGTGCAATATCTGGAGTTCTTATAACAGGACAAGCTTCTCATATTGTAATGCWTATGTGTACATTTTCCTCATAGGACATTCACATTTTTCTCACAGGAGATTGACRCTTTCTTCATGTTTACAACCTTAATTCAATATGGAGCTTATAGAGTGGTTTACTTTACACTCTCYTGCAGTGAAATGGTATTATTTGCGGTACCTTGTGATCACCATGAACTAGTAGAGCCATACTGATGAATGCATGCTCTAGCAGGCACAATCATTCAAGCAGGCACGTGTTTAAAACAGGACTGCACAATTAAGGCATTAGTAACACAGTGTAGGGTACGGGGTTCTCTTTTAARCATGGTTTAAGCCAGCTCTGTATATGGAATAAGCTAAAGTAGCAAAAATCCAACCAATACAAAATCTTGTATCCCCTCTATTACCTCTTTACTGCCACAGATGGCACATATGTGATTTTGGTCTACCAAGCCACACTAGTCCATGGAGCATATGTATTACATCCATGACCAATGTCACAGCTAMAGCTGCTGAGATTCAGACTTCACCACATACTCCACATAGCATGGATGTTCCTATCTCAGATACCAAACACAAAATACACCTAAAATCTCATATTTGRKTTCTCAACATACGCATCAAACACACAGCTAAGGCCTTCCATTTTTCTTTTTRCAAGGGTGAAAAGGAAAATGCTTTCAAATTAAACACTCCTTTCCCTCACAAGAAGTCTCCCTAACAAATAGGAACACCCTGAAAGTCTCCTGCTCTGCCACCTCTAGTGGAAAGCACAGAATCTTAATGTCTTGTTGTGAGAAAATCACTAGAAGAGTATGTGAGGGTGAACAAGGAAGAACATGTTTGTCTGTGAACATTTGATCTCTGCATAATGCTGTCTTTGGAACATAAGTTTGAGGATTATAAACAGGTGGTTTTTTGAGGCTAAGTTATGTGGTGCCAAGTTACTGTGAGCCAAGAAAATCTTAGTTTGGAAGCTTGCAGTGGTAGYTGAGAATTTATGTGCCCATACTCTTGCTTAATCTATTTTATACTTTTCAGACAGAAGTTAGGGATGGGGAAAGAAAAGTATGCACCAGTGCTTCTGCTCAGTGCATCTTATACTCTTCACACAGTGAGGTGTAAGGATGGGTGAGAAATGTTTCTACATTCCTAATCAATGCCCTAATTTGCAGAGTYACAGAGCTAGTTGAACCAGTTACCTTCATCTTTCTCCCCTGATTGACTGTGGCTCTCTTCTTGGTTGCTGGTCTCCTCACTTAGTGTAGTATGTACAGTTGCGTCTGGCTCTTCAGCCTCTTCTTCAGCAGCACCCTCTAGCACTACATGAGGGAGAAGGAAAAAAGAGAAARGGAAGCTTTCTTTTTATGGAAGCCATTTTAGGAAAATAAGATTACAGCCCTTTATTTTGAGGGCTCCCCTGACTACCACATAAGTCYGATGACAGAAATACACAGTGCCAGCACAGCAAAATGCCCATTCCTGTGAGTGGCTGGKCACTGAGCTGAGAGATGCTGCTGCTTCTGCCAGTGGCAAAATCTGGGCAAAGAAAGAAACCTTTACCAGCTTGGTCTACAGTATTAAGCCAGCAAAACAAAGTGAAAGAGAGAGCAAGCTAGCGCACCACTGACATTTKATGAAGAAGCTGGAAGAATATTCTATACCTAGAGAATTTAAGTAATTCAGTTTCATACATGAACTGCTGCCCTCTTCTCTTCTTGGAGATTTACTCCAATACATGAATTCATGGTGGCCACCTTCTTCCTGCTAGCAGTGGTGAAATTACTACAGAGGTTTCTGGGACCATTTGGTACACACCTCACACCCACTGCCCAAGGTTCCCACAGGAGTTGAAGACATAAGTAACTACTGTATGTATCAACAGAATTCCTCCACACCCCTTTCTGAAACCACCAACTTGTCATTGGGGTTTMAGGAAGGGTGCCTGTTCCATCCAGAGAATGACAAGGCAGTTAAACATAATTTTTAGAAGTGATGGGGAATGATCAACATATCAAGAGAAACAAGAGTTCCCTGTCCACAAATCCATAGCCTCTGGAAAAGGTTATTTGTAAAATGGAAAACTGCTGATATGTTTTAATGGAGAAATACACCTTTATAACCTTACAAACAAAATGTTGATTTAATTATGAAAACAAACACACTGTGGACATTTCATCATCTCAGATTTACAAATCACATCCAGTAAGCTCAATACAAGTTTTCCTTTTAYCAAGAGAACAGAGACATTAACAGGGTTTCTTCCTTTTTAAAAAATAAGACATTCTCAGAGATTATATGCAAATCAGCCATGCAACCCATTTTCAAATGCTATTCAAACAGCATTTGAAAACAATAAATGACTAKGTTATCAAAACTACGAGCATTTTAGAGTGGTCAAAAATAGGCAGGCAAAAGAAAGGGCCCACTTTGCATCAAGCAGTTGCTCTTTTCACAYCATGCCTGACAAATCAGTGGATCCAACCTTCCCACATTTAGCTGCCAACCCYCTAAGGAGCCGCACATAGATAATCTGACACAGCAAGCCACCGCAGTCAAGGTACAAAAAACCTGGGACCTGGCTAAGCCCAGGGAGTCTAAGGCTCAGGAAAAAAAAAAGCCACTTAAAAAACCACCACTTTCCATCTRCAGCTTCAAAACCAGAAAAACAGACTAACTGAAAGGACACAAAGTAACTTCTCCCTTATTATACTTGCACTTTCCTGTTAAGAAAACACTAATGATCATGGCAACACGGGGATTTCTTGCTCCAAGATGAGGCCAATCACCTATCTTTCTGTTTTCTGCAGTGCTTATGGAAGCCATTTGTTTGTCTTTATTTTCTTTAACTGTTGTAACTTTACTGTTATTTTGTTTGCTTTTAAAAAAGGTCCACCTCATTCAAGAGCAACCTAATTATTTCCTTTCCCCCTGCCCTGATCTTATTTTAATCACTTACATGGTAGCTGACTTACTGTTGCATCAAATAAGTGCTACAGTTATTTTCAAGACTGGCCTACATCTAAAACTGCTTGCTCTATCTGCTTAGCTTTATTAAAAATAAGGACTAGTTTAAACTATTTGGAGGTATTTCTCTTCAAAAAAGTAAGTGCTTTCGTCCTTAAAAAAACCCTAAACAAACAAAACAACTCTTCCTTCCAAAATACACATATTCATTTCTCTTTCAGACAATACCTAGCACATTAATGTCACCACTGATACATCCTGGAAAAAAAYCTATTGTGTAACTGTGAAGACTCCTGTCTTTGCCAAGGTAACTTTAAGACAGCTTAGTTGCTTCCCAGGGAACTACAGTCAGAATTCCTAGTGCTGCTTTTAGCAACACTGAAAATGGGAAATGCTCAGAGAGAGCCTGCAGAACAGGCAGGCATACGTGCACATTAAAAAACCCTACCTAGTATTTCAGAAAAATCTGCCAACTTGCTGGTTTTTGTTCAGGGGGAAAACTATGTATAATACTGATACATCCTTTCATAATTTATATGAGCCAATGGTTATTTTTCATTTCTGAATCTAAATATCTTCCTTCAAAGGCAGAATAATAAACATAGTCACAGATCTTGTTCGTAAAACCATTTTCTGCACATAAAAATTTTACAGTTTTGAAAACAGTCTAGAGATTGCAACCAAACTGTTGCCGCATGCTTTTATTTACCTATGTATTTTCCACTTTCKTGCATGAAACAAAAATGCACCACTGAAACAAAGAGAACTGCATGAGCAGCACACACCAATTTCAGCAGCATAACTTTCTATTTGCTATAGGATATAGAAACAATAAGAACACTGGGCCAAATCACTCCTTCCTGTGGGAAAACCCATGGCAGAGTGCCTTTAGGCAGGAACATACTGAGAGATTTCTCTTGCAGCCTCGTGTTGGCTTTTTTTTGCTTTGGGTTGGTTTTTTTTTTTTTTTCCTCTTTAAAAAAATGCATCACTGAGGATGGGGAAGTGCTGGGATTTTTTTCCACAGCATCTATGAAACTCAGGGAATGAGACAGGCAGCAATCAGTACAAATGCCCTATGCCATTTTGCCTTCAGGACTGTAAGCCTTCCCAGCTCACACCAAATGCCCCTGCTTGGAGGTTGTGCTGATAGAGCCTCCTTCCTCCCTCTGCCCAAAAGAAAACAAAGACCTCCAGGAAAAAGGATAAACAGGAAATAAGCTGGGAAACAGTGCAGCCTCAGGTTGCATTSAACATCGGACCAAAGCCTCTAGGAAACAGGGAAGTGGTCACAAGCATTCAAGCCATCTTCTACTTTGAAGAAACCCCCCAGTGTCACATTCATCCTGTGTGAAAAGGAGAAAAAGCAGACAGCAAGTGACTTAAGTAAGAGTCCTGACAAATGGTAGAGGGGGKCAGGACCAAACAAGACAGTGCAGCCCTCCCTGCATGGCCACACCAAGAGACCTGTCTCTTCTGCAGGAACATAACACCTCCACTTCATGTTGCTGCTGAAAACATGAAACTGGGGCAACTTCTATCCCACAGAGAGCCCTGAGGGTCCTTTAGCTCCTGCTTCTGATGGAAGTCCATTCCTGATGCCTCACATAACCCCCACAGCTAATGGGAGAGTCACTGCAAAAGCAGAGCTTACAAAAAAAAAAGAAAAAAAACTTGTTGCTTCCCATTCAGTCTGTACAGGAAGACACTTGCTAGACCTATTTCCTCCTTTGGGATAAAGTGTGACTCCACTGTATGTTAAAGCTGAGCCTATCAACAGTTACACCCCCCCACTTTGCTTACATGTATTTATTTGGTGTTTTGTTTGTTTGTTTGTTTGTTTGTTTGAAGACCACTCTAAACAGCTACAGCTGTTTCTCCTTCTGGTGAAGAGCATCATGTATGAAGCAAAAAGGAGAACACAAGCCACAGGAGAAGGAAGCAGAGAGGAGAAAAAATGATGAGTTTTCAGAGTCACAGTCACTTGACTTGCAACTGAGAGGCAGCTACACAAGCAAAGAGCAGCACGTCCTGGCCCCTGGGAGCTGGTACTCTGTTCCAGGTTGCTCTCTGGCTTTGCACATGAGCTCTCCCTTTGGAATAGATAGGAAGAAATGCACRATACAGGCAAGAAGGGGGAAAACCTGGTACACAGCACAAAGCTATTCATTGTTCTGCCTTCCGAAAAAAATCCACATTAACGTTAAAAGTAGAAGCCATGCACTAATTGGGCCAGGGAAAGATTAACACTCTTGGCCAAATACTTTTATTGGTTTCATTAAACATACTGTAGTATTTAGTGCAGAACACAGTGGGGGAGAAGAAACAGGGAAAAGAAATGACAGGTTTAGGAATGTGCACCCCCCMCACACATTTCAAACTTTTTCCCATGTGGCCCAGACAGGAATCTTGAGCCTTCTTCATCATTTCCATCTTAGCAACACTATTGGCTTAGTCAAGGCTTTCCCACTGGTTTCTTTCTAAGTGGCACGAAAAAAACCCAAGGATCATTTAAATGAAGGCCAGACCTGTTAGTATACAAATGTAGACAAGAACAGAACTTCAAAGAGAGATACTGCATTTGAATAAACAAAGTTTACTGTTTACCCTTGACATTACAATACCTAAGAATTGCTACACTGCACTCCAATCTGCTTCTGAGGCACTGGTCCCTTACTAAGCATCTACACAGAGGAGCAGATTTTATTCCCAGAGCACAAGGCAACTCCCAAGCACAAACCGTCACTCCCACCCCAAAAGAGATGCACGCTATCACCTGCACTACCTTTTGAACATAATTTTCCATTAAAGCTGGCAGGAAGGAAAAAGGGTGAAAAGGCATCGTGGGAAGAAAAAAGGGTTAACACTATTCAAAGCACTGCCTCAAGGCAAAGGAAAACCAAACGAATGAAGTTTTCCYAACTGACCTTTTTTAAAACCAACCTGCCCTTGCTACTGAAGTGTTGGTGCTGACTCCACACCCCAGCAGGAGAAAATTCACCTCATTGTCACCACAGCTGGAGCACCAGCACAGAGCAGGGCATTGGGAAAGGAAGACTAGTACAGAAAGAAAGACAGTGGTATGTGAAGTATCTGTTGGCAGCTCTTTCACTTAACAGTAAAAACTAAGAATAGTTTTTTGTACCCCAAAACTTTTGAACTTGCACCTGTAAGTAACATTTTTCTCCACAAAAAAAACCAAAATCAAACACAAAAACGACAACCAAAATTGTAACATTTCTTGAAGGGTACTCTCTGAGCACCAAAGAAGACAGACTTTTCTCTTTCTATAAACTCTCTGGACTATCAGTGATACAATCATTTTACCTGTGTTAGTGCAAATATAATGCTTTGCCTCCTGAAATAAGCCTATGAGTATGTAACATCCRTATGTCTAACTTGTACACAGACAGATACACACAGACATGGAAAAACAAGTGAAACATATGCTCATGGCCATGCCTTAAAACTGAGCTAGGGATGATCTTCTGATGTGAGTGGGACAGGGGAAGAAGCACTAAACAAGAACAAGATGATTCCTGTATTTCCAGACTATTTTGCATGCTGTTGCTATAATATCTAACAGTTACGCTGAAACATATTTACTCCTCCTGTTCTACTTGCAAGCATCATCAGACACATGTGGGCACTTAGTTTTTATGTAGCTTTTAAAAATCACGTTCTGGTGACCAGTATGGACCTGTAGGCACCAGTAATGCTTCTAAGGCCTTTGGCTCAGATGACCAGAAGCTTCTCTCCATAAAGCATACCAGAATTTGAAGTTAGCTAATGCCTTTAGAGAATGGCAACTCTGAATCACCATGATATTCTGGCATTCCATTGGTACAATACACTGAAAACAAGGAAGTTGTACTAATATAGCAATGAGGCACCATATGGGCAAAGCAGGGATTTCCTGGATGAAATTCACCTTTATGATCCAATTGGTTTACAGCAATGCACAGAGGTATCAGACACCCTTAATATAAAATTAATTCATGGCTGCCCTCTTGGCCTTGTGCTCCATTTGCTAACTTGAAGTGGGAACCTATGTGTGCACCTTTCGCAAGCGCTGTGTGCTGTGGGAACAGCCCTCATAGGAGCCTGTGGTCTTGCTCGGCTAGAAAAGAGAACTCATGCAAAAACTGCTCCGGCACCAAGAGTGAAGGCACCAAGAGCGAAAGTGAAACCTGATGGCCCCCTGGCTCCCAACAGGAAAGCCCAGCACACTTGGTAAYCACCTCAAAGAGTTTGATCTGAGCGTGCACTCAGTTCCTGATCAGCACTGCCCTGTTCAGGGACGGCAGTGCCACACAGAACACACAGCACTGCAAGAACTGCAATRACCTATCGCTGCATTTAGGTCTGCCGATGGTGATGAATTCTGAGACTTTTCTAATACCTTAAAACTCCTTTCTCCTGACCAAAGACATATCTATGAGCTGCTCCTCATCTCTGCTGCTCCTATCAGCTTGTTGGTGAGTACCTGGCCCTCTAGAAAGCCTTTGTCACCAAACTGCAGCCACCTTCAGGAGCTTGCTCAAGCAAAAAGGATACTGAGATTTGAAGACAGCTCAACAAACCTGGGACCATGAATTAGGCAGCAAAATAAAGAAAGGACAACAGAACAGTAAAACAAGTGGTTCTAAGCAGACATCCCTYCATTTCTTCCCATGTTGACAACTGCAGACACCCCTCCATCCTCATCCTTGCCTGCCTGCACAGCTGTGAGGAAGCCAGTGGGAAGGAAGCCTGGCTTCCCCCAGTCACTGGGAATCATGGCAATGCAGGGGGAATATGGAACAAGACAGGACTTGGGCTTTACCCAGCACATCCCCTCCCCTGCGTCCTCCCCACTGGGTGAGGAGGGACACAAAAGCAATACTGTCTGTCCTTATAAGCTCTGCTTTGCATGTGTTCGAGGAGTGGGGACAGCTGTGCGGACAGCTCACAGAGTTCCAGGAAGTCGATGTGTTTCTTGGCTTTAACTCCAATTTATTTGCCTTAGATGAAATGGTGACCCAAGAAAGTCCCTTCACATCTCCCCTGGGCTGGCACTGGCTGCAGCAGGGCAGCACTCCTTGGGACATGGCCCAGGGTCTCTTGCCACACTAATCAGTCTTCTCCAGTCCGGTTGCTGCATCTTTCCCTCGGGCCAGGGCTGGCTCATGTCCCATCGGGCAAGGGGACAGCCTTGGAATATGGTGTGGGAGAGGGTGGGAGTTAGCACTGAGCCAGAGACTGAAGAGATTGGGCCCTGAGGGCAGGATGGAATTATCTCGCAAAGGGAGGACTGGTCAGGCAAGTGGTATCACACTGCCTGCCAAAACCACTGCCCATGTGYCCTGAAGGAGCCCAGGACAAGGCAAGAGAGCAGAGGGGCAGGGGAAAGCTGAAGCAAGGACCAGTAGACAATCCCACTATGTGCGTCTCCATGCCAAACATGCCTAGGAAGGGGAAATGCACCTGTCTGAGGGGAGCCCCAGCAACCCTGGGGAARCACAGCCCTGGGAAACAAAACCTCTGCTGCTGCTGCTGCCATCTCAGACAAGCAAGAAGGGATGAAGGATTGCAAAATGAGGAAACAATCAAAATGTAGCTTTGTGCATTTGTTGCTTGGTTTTCTTTTTTAATTTTCACTTTGTCTTGACAAACCCACTTGACTTAAAACTCTGGAGGGGGCGCCAGGGGAGCTATCAGTTAAATGTTCCATCACCTGTGTGCCTRAGCAAGTACTGTGCTGAGGGAATGAGATACTTGTCCAAGAGCCAAAGGGGTGAGCTAGATGCACTGCACTAGGGAGAACCAGATGGAAAACATTTTGAGTAACAGAAGAAAAGAGACCTCCCCTCCAAGTGCTCCAAGTTACAGCACCCCCTTGGCTCTGAGGAGAGGCTGCAGGCACACAGAACAGGCAAAGCGGGACGCTGGGCTCAGCTGGGTAGCTGTGACGGAGATGCTGACATCCCCGACAATATATGGCCAGTCTAAACCACGGGATATCTTGTCCTTTTAAGGTGGGCCAAAAGCAAGCATCTGTGCAGCAGCAGCAGCATAGCCCCAGCCTGCCATCAATAGCCCCTGGTGCCACTGAAAAAAAAAGGGGCTCCTGTGCCATACCAACTGGCTGTGCAGATGCCTGGGCACCCACCCCGAGAGGAGACAATCTGTGTGGTTGTTCCTCTGCACAACATCACGGAAACAAGGAGGCACATTAGTAACAGGAGGAAGAAAGCCACGGAAACCATGCGGCCGAGCTGCTCCCTGGCAATTGGTGCCTGCAGCTGTTGGGGAGGGAGGCGGAGAGGGAGGTGGAGAAAGAGGGAGGGCCTGTCCTCGTCCCCATCTCTGTCCCTCACCCTGATGGCCAGCAGCTCAGACAAGGGCAGCATCAGAGCCAGGACTCGAGGTGAAGGTTTAAAGCAAAACTCTGGAGGGAGACACAAGCAAAAATTTCACTCCCGCATGCTTGCTCTTCAGAGCAAGCCAGAGCTGCCTGTGTGTGCAGGATGGGTTCGGCAGGGATTAGAGAGGCAGGATGAATCATACTGAGAAAGACACAGAAAATCTCTTGTGCTAGTGCCCTGCTTCTCGTGCAGTGCTCTGGTTGCAATTCTCTTCCTCCAAGATGAGGATTTGAAGAGAGTTTCACAGAGGAACTGAATGTACAGGCAATTTTACACATATCATTCTGAAAACAGGATAAGCAAGACCAGGAAAAAGCTCCTTCCTTTCGGAGTAGCGATGTCCCACATGGTGTTTTACCACTCTAACTGCATCCATATGCGAGRGAACACAGGCAAGCGCAAGGAGGAGAGCATCAGTTTGCTTATTGCAGAGCTCCCAACTCATCCTTTGCAGCCCAACCACACCATCTTTGCCAGCATAATCTCTGCTTTGAGCACGGTACCAGGTAGCATGCCAAAACATTTTATGCTTCACAAGATAACACAGCAAAATGAGAAAAGAAAAAGTAGAAATTACGGGGATTTAAACCCATTTCCTGTGGTAATGTTATCAAMCATCATGATTTTATCATGAGCCTGTAAAATCTGATGGTGCTACAGTACTGCAAAAAATCTCAAAATTTTTAAGTCAAAATTCTAGGTTTTTGGGTTTTAGAAAAAGGAGAGGAACATAACATGCTCAGCAAAATACAAAAAGGAAACTGAAGGGAACAGATTAATTTTAAAGCCTCAGGCTTTTAAGGATAACCATGATCTTGAATGCTTAACCTGTAATTTCTTAACGCACAGGGACAGCAACATAGAGTGTCCCTTCTCCACACAGTAGAAYTTGTACTCTGGAACATATACCTTCCAAAACTAAAATGGCTTGTTAAAGAGAGAAAAGAATTATCTCAGCACATTTCTAGCATTTTATTTAAAAGCCAACACAGCTGCACTTCAATGTTATTCTAAGATGGAAACCTCCATCACATTACCAAACTTGTTTTAAGCAGAAAGAGATTCAACATGCAAATATTTTGCAGATAGAATGATTCAAGTGTTTGAAGCTCTCCTCACTGCTCTTTTCCAGGGAGCATGACTTGCTGACAGGATTAACTACTGCCAGGCTCACGAAGCTGGGAGACAGCTGCCACATGGCAGCCATTTATTACAAAGCTCCACTCCTCTAAAGTTAGGAAAGAGGCAGACTGTTTCATCTATGTTATCAGCAGGGTTCCCCTGCCCCACAGGCTTTAGTGACTAGGCTTTTTCTAAACAAACACCTCCTTTTCTCCCCCACCTTGTTAACATCATTATCTTCCTGTCTTCTGTTTCTGGTCAACACAGGAACTATTCCCCCTATCAYATCCTCCAAACAACAACAAAAATCTATAACCAGGATAATTTTAAAAGTTCAGAAAAACAAATCATATCCCCACCCCCTTCCCCCCGGAAATAGATTTTTAAATTAGGGAGTTTTAGCTTGAAATTTTCGCAGGGGAAACCACATGCCAAAAGGAGGAGAGAGAGATKTACTGGAACAAAGGGACTCAGAAGCAGGCTGTAAAGCCCTCACTCTCCCATCCACCCCGGAAGGCACTTGCAATGTCAGCTGCCAACTGCAATATCCCAAGGTCTACGCAGCTTTTTCATGAGCAAGATAACTGGTAGCACTCCTTACTAGCTTGTATCTCCATGCCAGGCAGAATCTCTGCAGACCCACAAGCCAAAGCCAACATCTGYCCTGCACCATAAGAGGCACAAGCAGATATCAAGTCAACCAAATCCTACAGTCTGCCAAAGACCAGGAACAGAGACACACCATCTACATCATCTCCACGTGATATTAAGCATAGAACAGCCATCAGTTGACCTTCTCCTGGTATTGTGAGCCAGAGTTAAAAGACACAGACTAGCTGTTTTAATTTTACCTGGGGTTATTTTAGATATATATTTGCCACAGATACCAGAGTACCAAAGATCACTCAAACTGAGGTTCKTTGCTTCCTCCAGGTGAAGGAGAAACCCAGCTTTCAGAAAAACAGCTCTGTCCCACCACTCATGAGCAGGGCRCCACAGTTTTCTGAGCATACCCACTGGCTTACAGCAGCTGGCCAATAGACTTTGGTCTTGTTTGAAGAGCTCTAAATTCTGAAATACAAGGTTTCTTCCTTGGTTAAGTTAGGTAAATTAATTACAGCGATAGTGCTGGCAAGCCTGTCCAAGTTGAGATCCACACAGGAAAGCTACTTGGAAAATTTTAAACAGCAGAGCTACTTGCCAGTGGTACTCCTCAGTATGAGTTTTCTTTCAATTTTGAAGTACAGGCAGTGCAAGTAACCTCTGGGAGGTRCTTCCTGACAAAATGAAACAGCATCTGTTCATTTTCATAGACTGCAACACACATGCAAAGAAAGGGCATAGAGATCTTGTTCATCAATTTCTTAYGGAATTCAGAAGTCCCTCAGCTTTACCAAGGAGTTCAAGAAGTCTTCTCTGGAACAATATAGCTCTATCTGATCTGAAAAAATTTGTATTTTCAAAACAAGAACTGCACACACACACAAATCCCCCTTCATCCACAAGCATATCCAGCTGCTGACCTTCCAAGTTCCTTATAGTATAGACTATGCTCTGGGACTTTAAAAAGCCTAGCAGGCATTTCTAAAGGATTTTACAAAGTACACTGGCCTGGCCTTGTGAAAGCTCATGAGGAATCCACGGAGGTCATCGTGCAGCTTAGACAGTCTGCAAACAGCATAATCCACGTGCTGATGAGGTAAGAAATGACCAAAGTCGGGCGGATAGGCCTGAAGACTTCTGCAGGGACTGTTTCCTCCAACAATGCTGTAAACCCTGGAGGAAATGCCTGCTGATCTTCAAAGCCCTTCAGTGGGAACAGCCTTAAGTTTCCTGAACAAGAGCATTCTGGTTGCAGGGCTGCAATCCTCTTAGGCATACAGAGAAAAATATAAAAACAAAGGAAACAAAAAAAAAAAAAAAAAAAAAAAAAAAAAAAAAAAAAAAAAAAACAAAAAAAAAAAACAAACCCAAAACCAAAAAAAAAACCAACCAAAAAACCCCCCCAAAAATAAATTAAAATCCACTAAAGTTAATAACTGCAAATAACCAGCGAGACTGACCCTCTACTTTGCAATGAGCTGTCGGATCCATCCAGCAAAGTTTTGATGCTCCTCGGCACAACAGCCACACCGATCAAGCAGCAGCTTACAATCTCTGCAGCTTTCCTTTTTCTATTCCAGGCAGTCCTCCACACGTGTAGACTCCTGGACCGCAATACTCAGTTGTTCGGACTACGAGGGGATGCTACAGCTGTGGCTGCACAAGGTGTCCACCGTAACTATATCAAGGCCACTGCAGTGTGCTGCACTGCCAGCAGAATTTTAGGTACAGCCTTCAGTTGCCTGACGGGTTTCACAGGCGACCATGAGTAAAGGGGAGTCAGGACACCTGCACACTGCAAAGAATTGCAGGAAGTTTATTTCAGGAACGCTGGGGAAAAAAAAAACAAAACAAAATCGTGAACAGGTTTCTTCAGTAAGTGAAGTTTCAAGTTGCTATTCCTCCAGCCAAAAATGTCTGCTGCTAGTCCAAAACCACCCTCTCCTTCCAAAAAACCAATTCTACTGCAAGTGCTTCAAACATTTCCACCAAACAGATGAGACAGACAATTCCTGAAACAATTCATATATGAAAAGGGACATTCATTTCCTTCTGCTGACTCCTAATGATATAAAATTAACAAAAACATTACCTTGAAACAAACTAGTATGAACTATGTATAGGCTCAACCCAATTCTGGTAAAGTAGTAGTTGCAAATAGAAAAAAATTAACAAGAACAACAAAAAGTGATCAGTGGCCTGTGCACCCACGCTAATTTCTGCAGGACCACAAGAGTTTGATAGTGGAAACCTGACTCATCACTTTCATATATGCACACATAGCAAAGCAACATTGAAATATCATAATCAGACCTATGATACTGAAAGTCACACTTCTTTTGAGGACTGATGCTTCCACATTTACATTTTCTCAGGCATATAAACATACACACCCACATAGCCAWCTTCTTTTAATTCTAAGCATGAAATTGCCTTGCTTTAAATTTAAAGCTTTAAACCAGCATACACCATAACAATATTTATATTTACATTGATCTTGCTAAGGTCACTTAAAATATACTCTACAACCAGAAGTGTAGAAAACCTTAAGGATGTGAAAAGAACCACAAATGAAAAAAAAATCAGCTATTATTCATTGATTAGGTTACAACTCTTTCAAGGGACAAACTATATTTCTACCCAACTGAAAGATTCAATCCTCCAAATTTCACACAAAAATTATGTTCATTCAGAGCAATCAGTAAAGGACAAAGAAACCTCAACACAAGAACTCATATTTTCAATCAGATGATAAATAGCAGGAGCTGTTTTCCACTTCCATTTCAAACATTATTGTTTTGTAGTAAGTTTTATAAACCTCATGGGACTCAACCATTCAATATAAAAAGATACAAGACAAGAATTCAGGGAATCAGTAGCCGCCTCAACCTGTAGAGCAGACAAGGACGTCTTATGAATGAGTTAAAACAAGAAACTGAAAGGAGAATGCAAGCAAAACCACTAGTTAAATSTATTATTTTTTACTCTAAGATGAAAAAGTTTCTTATCTACCCACTCATTTCACACATGGTGACGTGCAACTATCATTCCACCAAAAATTAGAACGGAGYCACCACCAGATTTGTTTCACTCTTTTCTTTATGTAAACTTCAAATGGGGTTTCTGAAGCCAGAAGATTTTGCCATCCCTATCTACTAACAGCAGAAGACAGAAACTGGCCCCTTCCTTATCTGTTAGGGTCTGGCATGCCACAAAGGCCATGAAGGTAGGCACTTTCATAAACAGAAACACGTTCAGCATTTGCACACCGAATTTGAAACAATATTCAATACAAATTTGACATAAAAATATGAACGCTTACAGGTTCAAAAGGTTCTCAGTAAATACACCCCTTCAAACTTCCTAAAATCTCCAACCACGGATAACTTCTGGAAGTAACAAGGTCTTTAAAACAGCAGTAAGCAAGCTCCCTGAAGGGTGGGGTAATTGGGAGGGTTATCACACCTCTGGGGGAAGTCACAGGCTCTATCTTGGCAGTGTTTCATCCCTTCATATACCCAGGGGACTGATTAGTTCATGATAAGCAATTAGGCACCCTAGGGAGGACGGTTAACCGTCTTACCAAAACAAAAAGGCTGCACAAATGTAAGTAACATTAAAGAAACACTATCTGCAGAACAGCAAATTTGTGTTTATTCCCTTCTACTGGAACTTGCAAGTACTACATTTTGCCTACATATGGCACACCCAGATCTCAGAAATCCCAAATTTGAGCACGCACTTGCTGCTAAATTGGTAACAAATGCTCTGAAGCATTTTCTTTCCCAAGACACTGATGCTGGGATGCAGGAAAAAAAGGAGGAGGGACAGAGGGAGGAATACAGTAAATACTGATTAGAAGCCTTGAACTAGCAATCTCATTCATTTAAATTCTCTTCCCAATTGTTAAATTAGACCCTAAGCAAGGATGAGCAGCAGAAAGTGGGACCTGCAAAGGCTGTATATGGCTGAATGATAGCTGTATTTCAGAATGAAATCGCCAGTCAGCTGCAGACCCACCATTACATGCCTTGCTCAAAAAAAAAAAAAAAAGTTCTGGGAAGCTCCTGCCTGCTGTGAGGCTTGTGGTGAAGCACCTATGCATATCACAGTCCTACCCATGTTAAATCCTTATCTCTGATGAAGCAGAGGGACAAAGTCATCTTTTGCCTGCCAACTGATGTAAAAGCTCCAACACACCCCAAGAGCTGCTGATGGTGCTGTTACTGGCTTACATCAGGCTCAATGTATTTCAAGTTACTTCGATGGCTTCAAATATGAAGGAACACTTTTCAGTAAGACGACCCCCTGTCCTTTTCTGTCCTTTTATCTTTCCTTAACAGTTTGCCATCCAGTGATAGGAGGGAACCCCAGCTGCATAGCCTGAGCTTTTATCTTCTGCTGACCATGCAACAATACAAAGCTCAGCGCTGGATTTCCTGCTGCTTGCCGAAAGGGGCTGTTCAGCTTGTTTAAATATTATTTGCCTTGGGAGCCTTGGAGTTGTGCCCAAGCACTGTACTGTATCTTCCCAGCATCCATTTCAGCATGTACTTTAAAGGTCTTTAGGTTCCATGTAGTACACTCCCTCTCTGCTACAGGAGGAGCCTGATGACTCCAGAAAAAAAAAAGAAACTTCATCCAGCTCCTCTCTCTCTCTCTCCATTTTCCCCCCTAATCCCTCTGCCTCATTTCATTACCCAGGTAACAGAAGTCCCTGTTCATCCCAAAGGCATGCAAACACATTTAGTTCCATAAACTGAACCACCTGCAACCAAGGTAAAAGACATTTTGGTACAAAATACTACAGCCAGGAAGAAATCAGATGCCATGTTATCAYGTACAGCAAGCTACCACTGCACAGTGAGCAAAAAAACAAGAAAGAACAGTAGCAAAAGTGGATTATATACAGCAGCCTCCTGCCATACTAAATTTATAAAATCTCCATGGTGGATTTTGGAAGAAAAGAAACTTTAAACACAACCATCTTTGAATTTGCAAACTTAACATTAAGGCACTTTCCCTTCAGAGTGGAGATGAAAACAAAACTCTGTTTTCACAAAAACAGACAGGATATTCTAGCCTTTAGGAATTCTTTCAGAAGCCCCCCTTTTCACAATTACTGTGCCACCAGGAGGCTGAGTTCTGGCTACAAGGTCAGGAGGAGATAACCTTGGCCAATAGAAATGATCCGCATCAGCCCAAAGGCAGCACCAGGCCACCCATTAAGCAGCCCAGCAGGCCTCGCTGTTAACTTATGTGCAGCCGGAAACAGCTGATAAAGATGGAGAAGCAGGAGGTAAAAATTCAGATTAACAATCTACCCATGATAGATTGTGGATATAGCCGTTCAAATCAGGAAAACTTCAGTGAATACTGACTGCGAGAACTCCCARTAAGAAGATGCCTCTCATTTTCCAYGGCAGCTGGGATGCAGAAATACATGCACCYCCACAAGCTGATGCAGAATTGCAGGAAACTCAAGGCTAGAAGCTTCAGCCTGCAGTATACAGGCTGATTTAACCTGATGTAAGCCATGGCTGTCATTCAGAAGGACAGACTGCCAGTCCTCACTTTACCCCGCAGCTCTGGCCACGTGCTCTCCCTCCAGCCTCATGCCAGTCAGTCCTAGAGTTTGAAAAACCACATGGTGGATCCAGAATCATGGAACTCATCTGATTTGAGATTTGCATTTGTTTGCGTTTGGTTTTTGTTTGCACTTAAAAATTCACATACATATAKTTTCATCAACAGCCTTCCCACATGGGAGCTGAGACATAGTCAAATTACACCCTCTATTTGAGTGAGAGATGAGAGACCTGAGCAAGAATGTTGTCGGTAACTCTACTCCTGCGGTGCTGCAGTACCAGGGAAAGATGAAATGATGTAGTGGAGCAAACCCACAACCAGCTCCATCTCCAGATTCCCTCTTCCTGCTTCCTTCTCTCCAACTCGGAGCTCACTCGTAACATCTCTGCCACAAAAATATTTGAAACTCTAACTGAAGTTCAGTTTTCCAATTAAACCCAGTGAAAATAAGTTCACAAGAAAATAAACAACCACAATTAAAATGTCTGTACCACAGCATTCCCATGTCATCCCTGCATGAGGGGAGTAAGAGAGCAAGAGGAGTCTTAGGCAATGAACTAGTACTTTTCTGCTCACCTATCCAATTTTCCCTACATCAAAGATGGGTGTAGCTTCTACACAGTGCTAAGCACAAAACAAACAGAACTTGAAAATATCCACCTCCCTTCCCTCACAAGGCTGAATCAARCATAATTTTCAACTCGTTTGTTTGTAAACTTTTTTCAATGACCCTTTCCCCATGCACAAAGACAAAATTTAACCCCTCCAACACCACTCATACTTCATCATTAAGTCACATCAGTAACAATGCTGAAACAGTCTGCCATTGTGTGCCACATGTACCTCTCACAGCTCCAGAGCCATGAGCAAGTAGGGCAAAGCAGCTCACCTGGAGTCCCCAGGTACTTGAGAGACAATATTTACAAACCTTGGGCCCTTGGATTTAGCATAAAGCACAGTGGGAATGGCACACGTGCTTCCACAGGGGCAGCTGACCTCCCAGAGAGCTCGGTATTTATTGTAAAATGCATCACCTTGAGGGGATGGGATGGGACAGAAAGAGAAAAGAAACCAAAGCTGCAGAGGGACAGGACCTGTTGCCCGGCTGCATGTCCTCAGGCGCTGCTAGCTCAYGTTGCTTGCACCATCTGATCACTCAAAGCTAAACATGGAATGTAGGTAGCAAGTCATAACGCTGTGCAGGCCTGGAGACGTGACCCATCAGCTGTTTCTGCATTATAATTATTGCACTGGGGCACAGCAGGACCAAAAGTTTGCCTGGGCAGATTTCTGCAAAGTTCTGGCTTGTTAGAAATGACAAGAAAGGTCACATACTGCTTTCAGAGTTGTGATTACAGTCACTTTTCTGMAGGCCTGGCACTGCTTGTTTAAAATACTCAATCTCCAAGAAAAGTGGAAGGCCCAGAACTGTTTCACGTAATTCAAAACTACATTAAGAAGTGAGATTTCACTGGACTGGGATCTTTTTCACCCCCCCCCCCCCTTTGTAAGACAGACAGGGATTTTAACACAAAAATGCACTGAAGTAGCACTCCTGAATCACCATTCTCTGCATTTCTAAGCTGGTCTCAGTCATTTCCTTTTCGAGGCACTTCTGCTCCCAGGCTTTCTCTCACTCTGTTTTTATTTTTAAAGTTTCTGCTACTAATAAAAAGCCAAAAAACCTTATTACAATACCATGATTTCCTTCATTTATCATATTCTCTAGTGAACCAATTAATTTTCAGAGTGATCCTGACCCTCAGATCCCACTGAGCCTCAAGTGATGCAAAAGACTTCTTTCAGCTCTTCCTTCATTTTATTTTTGTCCTAACATGCACAGAGTACAAGTGCAGGACTCAATTTTGCAACTCTGGACTTAAAATGCAAGTATCTTGACTTTTAGGCAATCTGTTTCTGTAACATGCTCAGAATTAAGCAAATAGCACCAGTCAGTAAGGAAATTATTTTATCCAATATATAGTCAACACATTGTACTGTCCAGGTTTTGCTCTCTAAGTAAATTTTAAATTATTAAGAGCACAGTTTTGTCAGGCAGTRACATGAAGTTTTGTGCAACAGGTCAGTGGAGAAACCAACAACAAAAACTGATGAAGGACAACAAAAACCTGCAGCAGTATACAACGACAGCATTTCTGTGATACAAAATACAGCAAGTAMTGCAAATCTGGACAGCACAGCCCCTTCCAAATGACTGCCTTTAGAAGATTCACAGATTGGAAGGATGCTCTCAGGAGGTCACTCTGAGCAACATCAGGCTTCCTGTTTGACACCATGTCAACTCACTCTGCCCTTCCCATCCATCCCTCAATCAAAAAATCAAACAAAATAAAAATCAAACAAAATAAAAATTGTAGCACTTCTAGCATACTTCCTGACCAAGATGCACTCAAAGCAAAAATCACTATAAGGGCCAAACACCACAGGGATATTGCCCAAACTTCAAAGGTGAGAACTTTTACAAGAGCAGAGAGCTACTGGGTTGCCAGGTGGTTAGCAGAAAGATGGACACAAGGAAGACATCAGTAAGTGATGAACAGGTCTGTAAAAAAGAGGTCAGAAAAGCACACCTGAGGCTAAGAGACCAAAAACCTTTGTTAGTACAAGAAAAGCACTCATCTCTAGCAAACCACTTTCAATCTTCTTCTCCCCATCCACTCCCTTATATCCTTTTCCCTGTTGTAATTCAGAACAGCAATGCATCTGATGTCTAACCATGCATCAGAAGAATTGGCTAATACAATGTCACTCAGCCCACTGCATGAACAAAAACCACCAACGAACCCCACCAGTGGTTAACTGCAAATTTTTACTTTACTGATGGTATTACACTCCCAAAGGTTCCCTTGTCTTTGCACACATATTGCCAAACTGCTCAAACACAGATTTACAAATACATGCACAGATATTCTACAYATCTGCTTCCACCTGGTGGATTACCAGAGATGTAGACTGCAATGTTTTTAAAACAAATGTGTAAACTCACCTCTAAAATTAGTTGCATKGCAACTCTGTGGGCAAGTGGAGAAGGGAAGAGTGGTCAGGCTCAGGGGGACGGGATAAGTTTCCAAGAAATGGAATAAGAATCACTAAACTGCTTAAACAGTTTTTWAATTCATTTTTTACCCTCTTGGAAAATAAATGAAAAAGAGATTTTTCTTTTCTTTTGAGGAGTTCCTCAAAACRGAAGAGGACAGAGCTATTCAATACTGCTCTGGGGTGCTTAACATTAATAAACTACTTCAATAAAGGATCTTGTTAAAGAACTTGAAATTCTCTTTCCACAGTCCCCCCTTCCATAATAAAGCAAAAAGTAGTTTTAAAATGMATTAAAATAYATTAAAGTATATATTATACATATACACAGTATATAACAAAAAAAACCCCAAACCCATAAAGGAATTTATTGCTAGCCATAACTACAGAAACCAGGGRTTCTTTTAAGACTTCAGCAAAGAAAATGAGAAATGACAGGGAGCATCMCAAGAAACTCTCTGTTGCAAATTCTTTCAGGTCCGGTTCCTAAAAATTTCCTTGCTATAATACCTGCAAATGCAGCTTTGCAGTAACTTCCAGTTCCATTTCCAYATACATATTTTTAAATACAGCAGCAGCCTTTGCCCTGTGTATTGAGCACCAGAGTATTTCATTCTCTGTGGCTGAGGCTTGCAAGAAAGCTGACTCTGGAGATCCTTGAGGTGTGACACATTTCTTTTTTGCTCTAAATACTTCTGACTGGAAGCAAAGGTAAATATTACTCCAGCCTCAATCTGTTTCCCTCTTGCACCCACAGCAGCTTAGTAAAATACAGACAACAGGCTAMTGCAAATTACACTTAAGAGCTCATTGCAAATCAAGGCCACAGTCTTGCTAATGAACTGATACTAACAGRTTCATTCTATGAAGCTAATGGAAGAGAACTACTAGCTTCAACAGTGGTCACTGAATGAGGAAGTTTCATCACATCACATGCACAGATATTTACAAACTTCTGGGCCCTTGTTTTCGTTTAGGAGACCAGTGGTATTTGGCAAGGAGTAAATCTTGTCAGACAACTTTCAAGCTACCCTTACTCTATATGGAGCAGAAGTGCCCACAGAGTAAAGCACATTCACAAGAACAGTGTTTTCATCTTATACCAACAAATCTCTCAACCAGGAATTCTATACCTATATCACAGTGCAAGAGAAACAATTACACATCCCCCAYGTGTTTTGCACCTGAAAGAGTGGATAAATACAAATATATATACATACAAAATCACTAAATTGCTTACTCAAGATGTGGGACTAGGTTACCAAGTTCAGTCTTCACAGAGCTGAAAYGATCTACTCTGCTCTGAAGCAAGACAGACATAAGGATGCTGGGCTTTCGCTGGAYCAATCATTTTTACCTCTGAATTACAACAGACATTAAGACCAGACCACACTGAAGAAATCACCATTGCCATAAYCACCTATGATAAAAGATAACTTATTCAATCAATAGCTGTAATTCCAATCTCTYACCCGCTCTGCTCTTCTCCAAACTCAATGCCCCTGCATTACAGGAGAACTTGAAGAGCTAGTCAGACTTTCTACTCCTTGTTAGGGATTCAAAATTTGCCATAAGTTTTTTCCTAATTTCCTATAMAAAGGGGGACATGAAAGTAATATAAAACTTGAAGTCAACTTTTCCTTCAGTTTCATTCTCAGAAATGGCTGAAGAATTTTACTATTTATTTTTCTTTCAAAAACAAATGTAGCCTGAAGCTAAACACCTGACATGCAGTGTTTCAGCACAAATGGTTAAAGCTCGATAGAGCTACATGCAAGAGAAAACAGAGCCAGTAATAAAGCTGCCTGGTGATCTCCAATTGGAAATTCTCCTGGCAACCCAGCTTCTTTCATGCAGAGCAACCTACTGACATTCTCTCCCCATTCCYGTCTCGATGACTCTCTCACTACAGTTGGAAATCAGGAAGCTGACTAAGCTCCCTAAAAACTGGTCTGGTCAGTCCCAATCACCCCTGCTCCAAAACAGTGAAARCAGACGGTGTGACATCTCAGCAGATGAGGTCTCAAGACTAAACTGGTGGAACTGGCAGCAAACATTAAAAGTACAATTTTTTCCTCAAGTCCAGTTGCTGTCACAGATCCTCATTCCAAAAGTCAAAAGAGATTTTCAATGTATTTTTGGGGTTGCTRAGTTTAAGCCCACAGGATAAACTCCACTTGTGACTGTTCACAGCTCAGAAAATGCYTGGAGAAAGGAAGCAGAAAAAAGCTGAAATTCTCTCACAATCACACAAACCCAAGAGCCACAGCCTTAATACTGCCAGTTTCCCATCCCATTAAGTGTCTTGCAATACTTGTTTTTGTAATCGTTTTCCATGYTGTCTACACAAAAAACATACCTCRGAAGCCAGAATAACTACATTCCTTAAACATGGACCCTTTCCAGACTCACCCCAAATCTTTCTATGCTGAAGGTCCTATGCACACACGTACACAGACATCATTCACAGGCCCTGCASTTAATTCACCTTCAAGTTGCCCTAATTTTTAGGCTGAACACTTCCTAAACTTCTCCATCCCTAACAGCTGTCTGAGAGAAGGCGGGCTGCCTCCTGCTTCCTCTGCATTTCCAGCTAGCAGGATGGCAGTGTGGCCCACCCGTGCTGCTCTGCCCTAACCATGCYGGTGCATCACCGTATGCAACGGGTGCCAGCACAGTGAGCGCTGTGCATGCAGACTCCTTCCTCCCGAGAAATTCACAGTGACAAACTGCCTGCTTTCCAGTTTTTCCTTTTCAACTATTTTTTTAAGACAACTCTTTTTGTTTAAGACAGACATCTCCTCCCCCTCATTTCCTCATCATCTCCACTCAGAAAGCCTGAGGCTCACTGATCCCATTGCAGACAGCAAGGCCTTTGAATTGGTGTCTGCCGGCTGGTCTGGAACCAGCCTAGGTAACATTCACACAGGACATACACCACAAATACTTTTCCAGAAACTTTTAAAATCCAAAATGCAAATACTCCGCCCATCACCTTGAATGTTGTCAGGCAATAAAAAGGCTGATAAAAGAAGTCGCAGTAGGAGAAGTCTCCAGCTACCTCTGGGGTCTGAYGACTGCAGGTAAGTCCTTGCGAGGAAGGGATCTGGCCACTGCTGCTGATTGCTTCCCTCAGCCCCTCCGGCAGATCCTGCCTTACGGACCAGGTCCTGTGTTCAGCTCACCTGGGTWCCTTCATTTCTTGCGCATAACAAACAGTAATGGCAGAACACCCCTGACAGCCACCCCAGCTAAACAGTGACTACGTCCTCCTATCACCCCCCTGCRATGCCACAGATAGCCTGGGACTCAACACCACCAACCTGGAGGTACATCCTCTGTGACTGCATCAAAATAAACCCTGTTTTGGAAAGATTTTTAAAAACAAAAAGTCCCAGTCCTGCTAATTTTTGTACATGGAACAMACACTGCAATATCTGCTTTGTGTGCTTAGGGCCCTGAAAGCTGCCAGAAAAAGCTGAAGGATGGAGGGAGAAGGMAGATTTTTGTCATAATTCCTAATTTTTCAGAAAGTTTTAGAAATAACTGTACAATCAAACAGATGCAAKACATTGTTCAAATAAGTATGTACACTCAGAATGGAAATTATTTTAAAAATCACTATGGCTTTAAGTTTTATATTTATTTGCAAAGGATAAATGGTCTTCTGTAAAATCAAATTACTTTTCACTCTCAATATACAATTAACACAGGAATTGGTACCTTTACATCTTTATACGCATTTCTATCAGAAACTCAATGGTACAAACACAAGGATGACTACCTGTAAGGTTCATAACCACACKTCTGCATTAAAAAGATTACTGAGCAATCTAACAAAAGGATGTTTACTTTTAGTGCACCCTGATTCTGTATCACTCAGCCCATTTGCAATCTGTAACACTGATATCACTTGACTGATATGTGGAGACAAAGGGATGCATGTTTCTCCCTCAATCAGATTTAGTAAATCCACAAAAGTCAAAACGAGTCAAGAGACAGAAGAATCAGGGATTTGGGATGCTTTGGGATGCTATGCTACTGTCYCCTGTGTGGTTAATTTTGATGAGCTTGTTGAAGCACAGCTTTTAGCCAAGTGCTTTTTCATRCAAACATCTATAGCTCAGAGACGATTAATCACCATTTATTACTCACCTTCTGGCAACACCCACTCTGAGCTAGGCACCRTCCAGACACATCAAGACAGACAGTCCCAGTCTGAAGGCTTTGTGGTAAAAGAGAGCCATTCCTGAGAYCCAATCCTGATGGAGAGATATCTACAGACCCCCGTGGTATTCAGCACGGCTACTGGAATATGCCAGAATAAAGGTGCTCACAGACAACTTAACCACAAATGCCATTCTTTCAAAAAGGGACAAGCTATGAAATACATCAGCTACACCTACTTTTCAGTACCTGTCAACTGCTACTGGTGTTACGATACAAGTAAGCCTCGTGAAAGGATTTTGCTGAAGAAATAAGGTGAACTTCATAGATTTACCAATCAGAGCCTCTCACTTGCTTACAGGAAAGTGGTTATTCTGTTCTTCTGCAGCGTTAGTAACTTCTCAAACAAAGAAGCCTGATTGAGGCAGACAGTGAGGGGCTTATCAGCTTAGGAAATGGGAAGGATGGTCCAATTAACTGCCAAGCAGTCAGACATAATTCACTCTGACCAGGCCAATGAGAGATGAGCCCCAGAAATGCATGTCCTGCCCATTTATGTAATACCCAAACATTCCCTCTGTAAAGTCTTCCCTTCTGGAAGCGTTGCCTAAATAAGGAGCAAGTCACTATTGGAAAATCCACCTGTATGGACCTGCATTTAACAGCACCCTCTGTGATTAAGCAACCATCTCAGTGGTACAGGAGGCACGGCCAGTCCCTAAACTGCTGAACTCAGGCACTAACAGCCATCATCAAGCAGACAGCCAGAATGCCCTGCACAAGGTTATCTGGGGTCCACATCACTGTGTTTTCTCCTTACATCAATGAAGAGGGCAAGATGTACATGGCACAAAAAGGAAAAAAAACCCCACTCTGGTATAGGTTGGAAGCTTTGTCTCATTTTCCTGAGCCATTTCTGCATAGCACAGAAATAGTCAGAATGTTACTGAAGTAATTTCACAATGTTAAAAACAAACAAAAAAACCTGAAGGYAAACCGTATGTAAGAGCTGATTAGCTTGAATCCAGCCACAGTGCTGCTCTTCTTGTCCTCTGCCATGCTTAGTACTCTGCTAGCACAGGGTAAACAGAAAGAAGGCCAAGAGAAAGAGTAAGAGGAGAAATTCTACAAAAGATGCTAGAGTGAAAAGAGAAAGTTCTCAGTCAACCATAGCTTTAGCTTGGGATCCATCACYTAGGAAGAAGCAAGCATTTAAAATGGAGAGAAGAGAAAAAAGACAGAAAAAACGATGTCACCAAAACMCCAATTCATAAACACAAATATCTGCCGTTTGGGAGAAGAGTGAAACTTTTATATTAGAAAAGAAAAGCGCATGTGGGACCTGGTCCATCCTTTGATAAGGTATCTTGTTTTGTGTAATCCCCTCCATTTTTAAGTGCCAGACTTAAGACTGTCACAGTCAGAAATACATGCTATGAGCAGGAGCATAAGAAAACCAAGTTGTGTGGAAYATTTATGTTACATATGGCAACATTTTATTTGTCAGCCAGTTACCAGGAGCTAAGGAATCTGTGTGGTACCAGCAAATATGCCTTGCAGCAGGGTGTTAGAGCAAGCACAAACCAGACTATATATGGTATGTTTACTGAATGATTAGGCATAAACATGATACAGAAGAAACAATGTCTCGTATTAGATGCTGGGCTTCCTGCTACAAGGCAAACCATCTTGCTCAGAAAGCAGTCTGTCACATATTCCTCATATGCTTCTGACTGCGGGTGCCAGTGAAACCTCTGGAAAACAGGAACAGGTTATGTGGCAAGTAATGATTAACTATGTGGAGGATCAGCCTCCAAGCTCCACCCGCCAGCATTCCCTGTCTCCTTGCTGCTCTTCCTCCCCCGCTACTTTTTGGCTGGGACTGTTTGCAGGGCAAGCCAGCGGAGCAGATGAAGGCACATATAGGCACATGCCGTGCCGAGYGCTGCCTCTACCACGGGATGATGGGCACGGACAAGTGCACCCTCACTTTCTTAAGAAACAGCTGGCAGCAGGCGAGCGAGAGCTGCAACTATCCGCCTGCCCCACATCCAAACCCAGTCAGCACAGGTCTATGTCATAATAGGGAGGAGGGGGGAAAATCCTAAAAGGGTAGAGGGAGGAGGGTGAACTGAAGATGCCTTAAAGCACAGAAGGTTCATATCTGGCTTCAGCGTCCTGCCTAACCTGTTTTGTGGCATGTTCTGGTTAACTCTCCTTTTGGTCGAGGTCATTTGTTGTTTTTCTTTTGGCATCCAAAGCCAAGTTGCAGCTCCTTCTCTCCTCTGACTCCTTTCACGCTCCATCACACTCCAGTACAAACATGGGCACAAAGAAAGGAGATGMCAAAACCCAAAATGCTGAGTTCATCAGAGATTGAAACTGGATGCAGAGTTTCTTTATTGGAGGGAACTGGATCTTCCTCATGAACTCATCAGGACCATCAGTCCGCCCTCAGGTGCCAGACTTCTCACAGTTATCACTCCCTTTCGACATTAGCAACTCGTCAAACAAACTTAAAACTACAAACTTAAAACTACAAACTTAAAACTACAAACTTAAAACTAAGGGGGTGGGAAAACAAAGCAAAAAAGGGTCCCAAACCTCCAAACATGTACCTGGAAGACTGCATGCCACATATCTAACCAGAGCGCAGAGCAGGAGCAGCAGCAGCAGTGATCACAGCACCAGGACATACCATCATCACCACAGCAGATTTCTGTCTTCACTGTGTACAGTATTTACAGGGTTAATGAGCAGCCTAAAGATCAGAAATATACCTGCTAAGCAACAAGCTGTGCTGGGTGGTTTTTGACAGGGGTTAAGCAGTTGGTAACCAATGACAAGAACTTGGTGGTGGYTCAGTAGCCCTTTTAAGCAGCTGATATATTACTTATGGGAGTGCAGTAACAAAAGAACCAGGAGCAAAAACATGCTACAGAAACCCAAAAATGCTACAGGACCCCAAAAGGCTCAGCAGCACACACATATCCCTCCGTCGTGTGTAGAATAAACGTAGAGATGCCAACAAACAAGAAAGATTATTCCATGACCTCCAGAGCACAGCAAATCCCTCAGAGAAATGAGTGCTAGGCATCAGAAACTTCCTGGTTTCCAGGCCGTTGTTTCACATGTTTTCTGGGGAGTTTGCATGCTGTGGGAAAGATTCCCAAGTACACTGAAAGCAAGCCTGCAACATCCCCTTCCACTCCCACAGCAAGTATGCAGTCCATAAAAGATTAAAGTGTTGGAAACATATGCTGGAGCTAAGACTCCTCTTTTTAAAAAAAAACAAAACACATCAACAATTTAGCAGTTGATGCATTTATCAAAATATTTTGCCACCCCTTTTTTAAGACAGCAAGGTGGGGGGGGGGCAGGGAGATGGAGCAAGCGAGCAACACTGTGTGAGACACATTCAGTTAGTAACCTGAACACCGTTTTACAAATGTATTTACTATTCTGCTTTTCTAGAGGGCCTTTCAGGCCAGGGCGGCCTTTGTCCCTGTGCTATATGCTAGCCAGCTCATAACAAATGAGCAATCACAGAGTAAGCAGATCTGGCTTCTTCTCTGAATCTACTCTGAATCTCGGGGAAGCCGAGGCACGAAGATGTGCCTGAAAAAAGTTCTGTTCGATTACGAGCCTGATCAATCCCTTTGGTCACGTGACCGCCTGAAATCTGGTACAATTATTAACTGTGTTGCAGTCACATGAAAGAGAACAAGCTTCCCCCTCCCACCCTCATCCCGTGGAGAACATTATGTGGGCAGTAAATATATGAAGGAACATGGGGAGGCAGGGGTGTGTGTATGGAAACCTCCAAAGAAAGACTTCATAGCTGTATGTTTTATTATTTCTTTCTGGTGGATGAATTAYGGACATTTCAGGCAAGCCTGACTGTCGCCCAGACACGCTCAGGTACCCAAAATGAGATGGGGAATCCTCATCTCCACTCAGTGCYGCCTTCATTAAAGATGGAAAATCAAAGTTGTTTCCAATTTTCCTTATTTCTTACACACTGTGATGATGGAGCATGGAAAGCATTTTTACTAAAGCACAAGTGAATAATTTCTAAACCGGTGGGCTTGCTTTGGAGGTGTTATTGTTCGTTGGAGGGGATTCAACAGGTATGAGAGAAGAGAGATGGGAAAAAGAGACCACTGTGCTTCTGATGAGAAACCCCTGGCATTGAGACAAGTGAGGTGGGCAGYGTGGACTAAAATCCTAAACTGTGATTCAGCTGTTGGGATCAGAGTCTCATGGAGCCTCCTTGCTTTACAGCTTGCAATCACATAATTAAGAATAGAGACAGTATTTTCCAAAAGTTGCTTTCCAAGACCAAGTGGGAAACATACCCACTAACCCCCAATTCATGCACCTCCCAGTCTACCAGAGGGCTACTGTTGCGCTGTTTTAGTTGTGAACTAAGCATTCAGGTGTGCGTGCTCTAGAAACCTGAGCTCAGAAATACAAACAACTGYAACCCAGCTAGGATGGAAGCTGTGCCTGATGGATGTGCAGCTCCTCCAGCCTCCCCTAACAGATCTGACCCAGCATAGCAGCCCCTCCTGCACCGTGTTTCAGCTGAAAACAGTAAATTGTGCAGACCTTAGAAAGCGTGTAAGCAGAGCAGGTGGTGAGAAAGAGTGTTGCGTTTGACATCAGATAACATTTCCTAGACATAATTAAAAATATAAAACACAGCACATCTTTAAGTGGTTACACTTATACAGCTGTTGGCCCTGTGACACTGAACAAGGGGGGGGGGAGAGAGATAAACAGCAGGTTTATGACAAATAATAAAACATAAATGAGCACATCCTCTTTCAAAATGCTACATGTACTTTTAGTTACATTTTAATTAAGTCCCAAAAAAAACAACTACATTTGTAATAGTATATCATGCATCCATTTTATAATATATTTTAAAATGTGCTTTTGCCTTGGCCCRCCTACACAAAATAATGAAGAAATATCACTCGTCAGGAACTCCCTAACTAAAATAAACCTCAAAATAGCATGGTACGCTCACTGAGTAACATGTATTTCTGCAAACTGCTGTTCTTTATATATTTTGCATCTGAAAACTGCAAGTCTCACACRCGCACACACAAAAGATAGACAGACTGCTGCTGTGGACAAAATGGTGCCATTTAATACAAAAATCTGGTTTATGCATAGCCTGGCTCTAGTGCATGCTGGGCCCAAGCAGAGTGGGATGCAGCCAGTTATACCGAACAGTTGTGCCCTCAGCAACAAATGGTGCATTCATAAAAYTGGAAAAGCCTCTGTCTAGGGGATTGCAGCTCTGCAAAGGAAACAATCGCTTGCTGACATTTTCTGAGGGAGGATATGGCCAAAAGAGGTTGAGGGGGAGAAGTATGATCTACAGGAAAGTTATGTTCAGAAGAAATACCAAAATATAAGGGCAGAAAACCCAAATTTGCCGYTGAACTCACTTTGCAGTCTCCATTAGCTAGTCTCTAACAAAAGAGCAAGGCCACCTGAAAAGACATGTGTTTGGAAAACACGTGGCCAGCCAAGAAGATAGAAGAAAAAGAAAAGAAAAAGCTTCCTTGTAGAACGCTGGCCCATGAAGAAGCGACAGCCATCATGCAGGCTGCAGTGCACAAAGCCGCATGTGACAGGCAGTTTCTCACAAGTTTYTTACCCTTGCCTTTATTAGCTATGCCACCTCCACACTGGTAACTAAAAGCCAACATCTGGTGCTAGCTAAATGTCACCACAGACAATCTCTTTAATAAAAATTTAAAGAGTCTGGGTCCCAACGAGGAAATCATTAGTGCTTTGAATGCAAGACCTTACGTGAGAGCTTTAAGACTGAAAAAATCCTGGCTTTTAAGCTGTCCAGAGCCATGTGCACTAAGCCACCTCTCCAGGTGCCAGGCATGGCACTATGCCACCTCACACTGGGGATGCTCAGTTCACAGCTGCTAGCCCACCTGTAGCCCATCTGGAGAGTTCATCTGGTCAGCACCCTGTGCTGGGAAGCCCAAACAGTCTATGCATGTCCAGGTCTTGCTGCAGGATGGGAGCATGCTGTACAGTCTGCCCTTGGCCTAGGGAGCTCTGGCTCCTGAACCTGAAATGCCAGACACTGCAACCTGTCCCAAAAACACCTGGCATCTGCATCTCTAAAAGTCAATCTGACCTGTCCCTAAGATGCACGAGACAYGCGTGCAAGTCAATGCCAAAGTGCTCCTTTTGGAGCTCAGCAGTTAAACACCACAGCTTATTAATGAATACCTGTCACCCTGCTTCGTTCTACTKAGCTTAGTAATAAAGCAAAAAAATGCCACATCATACACCATAACTGAGGTTCAGTGGCAGAGTCAGTGTCAGTTCCTGCAAGAGACCAAAAGAATTGCAGCGCACCTGCACATTGATAGGAAATAAACAACTCTCCCCAACCATTCCTGGTTGCCCTGTGGCTGTGGTGGGACATGCACCCTATTTCCTCCTGGCACTCACGCAGCATAGAGGTCTCACATCTCGCTCAGAAGYTTTTTCCTAAAAGCAAATAATGATAGTTTGGGAGAACTGAGGCTGTCTTCCACAAGCAAGGCAAGCCCAGCTGAAAAAGAGATGACAGAAATTTTATGGCTGGCAGAAAGAGTCCCTCCATTGTATTATCAAGAGAGCGTGTGTTTTAAGAGATTATTAATAGCATCCTCTTGCACTGAAGCMTTTGCAGGGGTATCTAAAAAGAGGATGCATGTAATTCTTCATATCCCCAGTGCACCTAATGGTCTTCTGAGAGCCTTTTATGAAACAAGAGGTGAACAGGACTGTGGTCCCTGTGGACTGACAGTGGGAAAGTGTTTTTCCACAGAGGTTTAAAAACACCCAACCAAACTAACAAAAAAAAAAAAAAAAAAAACAAAACAGGATGAGCGGTTCTTCAAGAGAGAGAGTAATTTCTGCACCTCAGTGCCACAAGCAGCAAAAGCCTTCAGGTCCACTGGAGTCAAGGAATAAACATTGGGAGCACGCATGGCAAGCTACAGCAGTGAGAACTGAGCCATACCTATTGAGACAGTGGGGAATGAACGGTAATTCTTTTGCTTACCAGCTGTGCACTGCAAATTATTGGTTTTGCAAGAAAGCTTGCACTGTAGTTGCATAGATAATTTCAATAAAACTGTATAAAAATCCACTTCATTAATGCCGGTTATCAGCTGGAGAGTACAGCAAATACAAAACTGCAAACACTTTTACAGAGGCATCAAAGCAATCTAAAAACTGTCCGACTTTACTCCTTGGTCAGTTTCCAGGCAAGGCAAAAGTTTCCACATGCAATGTTTCCTACATGCTCCCATTAAACCTGCCCTCAGTACGGACGGAATGYGTTTTACAAGTGACACACATGATTTGGTTCCCCTCCACAGGCTTTACAAAGGCCTCTAATACAACACATGATCAACTTATTAAGAAACTGTTTGCTTGTTTTAAATTTGGAGAAGACAGCAAAAACACCTGGGAAACCGTGGGAGACACCAATGGAACTGGAAAGAAAATTACCCAGCCTTCTGAAAAACTTCAATATAAAGCTCTTYGGGAAGTCTGTGAATAAGGGATGAACAAAGAAGTACTCCATTTGAGAAATGTCTTTCCTTTGAACACTGAATCACAGAATGTAAGTCCCCGCATCACCTTGCAAAAGAAAAATAAAGAAAAATCCTGCCTGAAATGTGTCACYTTTTTGCTGCTGTTTACTTTTGTTGTTTGTAGTGGTTCGGTAAAATCCCACAAATATTTCAGACCAAAACCATAGTCYGTATTTTATATTTAGATGAACTATGGCAACTTTCAAGAAGCTGTAATTGCAAGCCTGCATCTAAAGTTTTCCCCTCTGCCTGCCCTGGGACCATGCAGCCATTACAGAAGGAACAGCGTGGGCCACCACTGCAGCCCTGGCRGTGACCCTCCTCCATGCACTGGCCCAGCCACCCCACAGTCCAGCAGGATGTGAAAGTGAGTCCTTGTACCTCCCATGATATGGGATGGTTTTGAGTAGRATGGCTAATGTCTGTAGCTAAAATTTAAAACTAACAAAAAAGTCTCTTCCTTTCTTTCATTTCCCATTTGATCCAGGTGGAACRAAGAGGATGGGATTTGCCTCTAGTGCTGATGCCTCCAGTATCAGCCTCATTTAAAACAACATAAAAGTAGGGAAAGGAGCCTGAAGGTTTCTAATCGGGTGTGTTGACCTCCTCACACCCCTGCCCCACAAATGCTTAACTGCTAAATGAAATTCCTCTCATTTCCTGCACTGAATCATCTGTGTCACCACAAAGATGAGATTTTTAACTGTGTGCACACATTTCTGATTTGAAGGGCATGCAGTGAGGGTGTTTCTCAAACTACTGTCAGACCAGCCACACACAATTTGGATTTCTTCTGTATCTGATGTATCATTTAACTAAACCTGTGTTATTCCAATGAGGTACAACCTTTCAGTGATTCTGTTTTCTAGGAAATATGTAGATGAATGCCGCTGCTTCTTTTGCAAAGTATTATTTGAATGGAGCTAGGACGGACAGGATTTGCTGTCTGATTGTGCTGATTTGCACAATTAGAAATAACGTACAATTTGAACTGTAGCATCAGATCCTTCAACTAATTTTATCAGAGCAGATTACAAGCTCTTTTCAAAATGCCTTTTTTCCAGACCTCAACCTCAAATAATTTCACTAATTTACCCACAAATTACCTCATTTTCATTGCTAAGCTGATCAACTACTTTTTAATCACTACAGCAACTCATTCTGTAGAAAAATCAGCAGCACTGTACCCYTCAAACACAATAAAGAAATATCCAAGTCACCCAAGAAAAACAAAAGTGAGGCAAAATACTAAACCAGTTCTTTAACCACCCTTCCTAACCAGAACAGCTTTTTATCATYGCAGGCGCAGAAGGGAGGAAATTGGGATCTCTGTTTGGCTGTGCACTGCTGAAGTCAGTGAGATCTTTGTGGATGCTGGGTAAAAGTAGGCCCCTACAATTATGCAAAAAGCAATACTCTTATACTCTGCTCTGGATTGATCGGAGTCACGAGGAACTCAAGCTGTCAGCAAGAGTGAGAGGAGGGCTGATGTGTTCTGGTCATTTCACTGGAACAGAAGAAAAATCCAAGATGCATATCCTTCTTGCAGTACCCCCACATACTATCACCCAGATGAAAGCTTAAGGACAAGAATCATGTTTTTCACACAGGCCCATTTTTCCACAAAGTGCTGTCAACCTTCTCCACCCCTTATTTTAATAAGGGAAAACCTACCATCCTTTTGACCTTGGACTTGTTCATTTTCTCTGTCTCTCTCAGTACATGCTCTCTGCTAACCATTCAGCATGCTGCGAGCCCTGATAAAAGTGGTTAATGTTTACTGAAACCTGTGTATGAACTGTACTAAACCTGATGCAGGGGGAGGCAAAGTTCTGCTAGCAGCATCCATGACCAATTAAAAAGAAGTGTTGGCTTGTTTTTCTTTTTAAACTCATACCCCCCTGCTAAACAGCTGCATGAGTAGATGGGCAGGCAGCACAGGAAGAAGACTGAAAAATTCTTCTAATCCATCCATCYAGACACTTCAAAACAAGTCCCTGTTCTGAGTACCACAGGCATTTCAAAAATAACAAAAGCAATGAAAGAGYTACTGGGGTTCTCTTTCTGGAGGACGCATACTTTATCCCCAAATAATTGTTTTCCAAAACAGTCTGAAAACCTACAAGACTAGCAGAACTGTTGAATGCTTCCTTTTAGCTTTCTCTGTAGAAGTCCATAAACCCTTGTTTGCAGTCTTCAAAACATCCTATCAATTAAGTAATAAAGCAGAATATTACTACTGTAAACTCAAACAACAACTAACAGTTGATCAGTATGATTCAAAGACTTTAAATTTATCATAATTTCTTAGCAGAGACATAGAAACAATCAGCAGTATCAATAGCTGTATGCATGCACTATTTAGGAAGAATGTTTTATAGCATAGACTACATGCATGCATTGCCCTTTCTTAGCTTACTGGCATTTTCTCCATCTGTATTCTAATATCCAGCCCAGAGAGCTCATTCYTCCCTCCCACTGTCTCCAGTGACAGTGGGATGCTCTCAGGTGTTTAATGACAATTTTTTTTCTTTGTACTAGAGGGCAGCAACAGTGCCACAGTCACCTTGGAAACAACCATCACCCACTGTTTGCAGAACAAACAATGGTACCTTTTCAGCCAGCGCAAAGCAGGCAGGGCAAGGGGCAGCCAAGCAATTCTGGGACTTACAGGAGTGTTAACATATTGCATTCATTCAGTGCGTCAAAAAATAGTTCAGCACGAGGAGCAAGGCGCTCTCAAAGTGAGAGCCTTTGGCTGCAAACCACAGACAAGTGCACAGGGCTCAGAAGGTCAAACAAGTCTCCCCAGTCAGCAACGAGGTCTTTTCCTCTGACTTTTTTACTTGCCCTCCTGTTCCCCTCTCATACACACAGAAGGAAGAAAAACACACCTATTTAAACTGATCTTATCCACAAAAAGTCAAGTGTTCAGCTTCCAAGTAGCACTCTCTGAAGTTTTCTCAGTGTGCCAAAATATTTTAAAGAACTGTTTACCCGCACTTGTAGTGCTTTGTACCCAATGCATCAAGAGCCGTTTCCAGAAGCTTTCCTTGTGAAGTTAGTGAGAATTGTGGTTATTTGGCATTTTGGACCGTATGCCTAAGCACTCWAACAGTTATATACCCCTCTCCTTTCAAAATAATTCCATTTTCAGAGAGACAATGTGTCTGCTTTAAAATACAGATTATGTATATCTGGCTCAACAGTAACTTCTCAGTGTCTTACTGTCTCCTGGAGACTTCTTTCTCTACTTTAAAAAAAAAAAAGTAAATAAAAAAACCCCAGCACCAAAGAAGCCTTTTTACCTACAATAATCAGGGGGAAAAGCTAAATGTTTAAGGAGTCAAGTTCTATCAATTTAAACACACTCTTACAAGGTGCTTCGTTCTTGTGGCCTRTCASAAGCGGAGTRTTTAAAGCAGAATGGAGACTGAGGMGTCACTGGGACACTTTAGTGCTTTACAACCTTCCCACACCACCTTGCAGACACCTACATTGCTGAGAGCAAACTGACAGCAATTCAGCTGCCCAGCTAGTCCATAAGACCACTTGGCAAAGGATTGCAAGCTCTACAAAACCATGCTGCTGCTTGACTCGTGCATAAAAGGGCATCCAGGTGTGCTGTGAAGGAGTGCCAGGCACAACACACCCASCTGAGAACTGCAATGAGGTGATGAGAGCTGTACAAAGGTACAACAAAGCAGCTCTTGGGTGAGATCTGTAGATTTCTACATCACAATATAAACACTTTTCTATAGCCTTCACTTATCTTTCACAGCACACTCAGCTTCTGCAGAATAAAAATGAAAAATAAAAGGCAAATCACCTTCAGACCATCAGACACACTGACTGGTGCTCTGCTGCAAGCTAAAGCCTCCAGCAGGCTTGTCCATGTGGGCCGGACAGGTTCACTCATGACTACAACCATGATAGCTCAGTTGAGTCAGACTAACATTACTTAAAACCTCCCTTAATGTTCATTAAGATGCAGGTTAACACATTAACTGGTCTTGCACAGCCACAAACATGGCTTTGGACACAGTAGGCTGTACCTTAAGGAGCATCAAGAGATCTTTTTTTTTTTTTAAATTGTGTTCTACTAACTCAGTTGACCTCAAACAATTGAGACACACACCCGTTTTGCTTGTCAGGACAGGGTCCTCCTCTGTCTTGCATTGCTGGGACAGGAGAAGTGAAATATGTATGGAGGTGATTCACATACAACCCATCCTTCACTTACTCCTAATAGGGGGTGGAGGGGAGGGAAGCATATGGGTGAAAAGCCGCAGCTGTTCCAAGGCTGTTCGAACTTTACAACACATGATTTATGGAAAACAAAACAAGAGGAGCAGAAAAATAGGATTTGAACATCACCCACCTAAAAGAACCATTGCAAATACCTCCTGCTCYGTGCACGGGCTACCCTGGGCTCCATCTGCCTTCAAGGCCGAGAAAGGAAACATTAAACTTGAACAGCAGCCAGGATTCGCTGTCTGCTTCCTAACATGCTTAGATGGGGCAGTCTCTACCTGTGGCCGAGCACAGGCAGTGYACAGCCGAGCCTTGCTCCTACTCTGCCCTTGGCACCGTCACTGCCAGCACCAGCCAGAGCCCGGCYGAGGGGCAAACACAGCTCTGCYCCTCAATCCACAACCAGCACAAGTYGGCTCCTCACACCCCAGCAGCMAGCTCTGGCACTTYTGGCAGAGGCATGYGCTCCAGAGGGCTCTGAGGSGGCCGGCCAGGAAGGTGCGGGTATCAATGGGACGGGAACRTGCTCCCGCACAGGGCAGGCTTTCGGTGCGCTGGGGCTGCTACTCGAGGCACCGCAGCACTGCCCAAACAAACACGGCTGCGGGCTCATCCCCTTCGCTCGGGCATCACCGCCAAAACTCCCGTGGCCGTGCCCGGGGGACCCAGGCCTCCCTGCCACGAGGGCGACGGGAGTGGCGGTGGCTGCAGCAGGGCCAGCCCTTCCCTCCCTTCCCCCCGCRCAGCCGCCCCCACCCTCCAGGAGCTCTATCGCAAATCCCCAGGCCGCACCGACTGCCAGCTGACAGAACTGTTTAGTCAGCAACCAGCGAGAGAGGAGCGGCCRCCCTCCTCCATCCTTTCCGGCTCCTTCCCGTTGGTACTTTCCCCGCCGCCGGGGAAAGAAATGTTCTCTTGCTCCCCAAAACTGTGATTTACCAAAGTATTCATGTTTCCGAAAAGTTTGTCGAGCTTTGCACGTAGCTGAAGGATACGGATTGTTGTTTTGCTTATTTTTTCCCACCCCCTCCCCTCGGTGCTTTGTATAACCCTCTTTCACCACCCTGCCCCATCCCCCAGGCGAGAGGAGATCCAGAATCGCCGCTGCTGCTGGAGGAACTTCCTCCATTTGCTGTGAGAACATCACTCCGGCGGCCCCGCGCCCCGCGCCGCCCCGCAGAGGAAGTGCAACATAATAGCCAGGCCCCAGGTGCCAAGGTTAGCCTGTCCTTTTCCTCTCCCCGGGATGATTTCCCCTCCTTTCACTACCAGCCTCCTGAAGAGTGAGGCCTTTAAGGTTACGTGGAAATGCTACGAACAACAACAGAAAGAAAGCTGAAACCTGCTCAARCACCATCACGCGGCCTTTGCACACCAAAACTTACATGTTTCGGAAAGGTTTAACCTTTTCTGTGAAGCGAAAAGTCTGGTTTCATTCATGCACAAAAAAGCTGAACGCCTTTAACAGTACTTYTCTAAGTCAGAGAGCAGCCCAGCCTGAACCAGCAAGGCAGCAGTACCACCAGCGTATGGAACTGCCTGTGCCAGCGTTCTCTGCTTGCCCAAGGCAGATGTAACAACCACAGCAATACAAATATCTCGGCTGAAAGGAAAACCACATCTCGGGCCAGGCTATAATGAAAACCCTGGGCAAGGAAGATGGAGATCATTACCCAAACCCYGTTTCTTAGAGCATCGAGTACACATTTCCATTCTCTATTCTGACAACACCTGCATAACTAAATGCACAAAGTAATTTTTAAAAAATAGGTTTTGATGGAAAGTCTCACAGTGTCTTATACTTTCCCCCTTTCAGTGTTTGCTTGGTACAAAAGCATGCATCTGTTTCCTCCAAAATGCAACAATTCAGTGTAGAGTTGTTGGAAGGAAGCTCCTACACTGGTTCATTTCACAAAACCTGTGCCTTTCCAGGTGGAACAAGGGGASATCAAAAGGTAAAACTATGCCCTAGATGTTATGACGTTATCCATAATTTATGCAGAAACAAAATGTCCCATACTGACATCCCTACAACAAAGCATTTATTTGCCTTATACAAAAAAAGTGTTTCGTGGTAAAAAAGTGAAGTCTCTCCTTTCCTCTCTCCTACCCATAACAAAATACATGCATGCATTCTTTTTTGCCTTTCCTCCCAGCTGGGTATCCATGCAACCGACTCCAATTCATTTGATTACTAAACTGCAGAACAACTGAGGAAAGTGAAGAGTTAGCAACCTCAGTTTGTCACACAGTGAATATAAGGAGTCACTGAAAGAAAAAAAAAAMMCAACCCTACAGTCTCCAAATAATTAAGCAATGGTGAGGATTGAAATTCTCTTGAAAAGAAGAATGTTTTAAGTTCAGAACCCCTTAATTCTCTCTTCCACGCTTCAGTGCTAAAACCTCACATTCTACACAGGCTGCCTTGCTGCCAAGAGATAGACAGCTGCAACATGTAGACACAAAAAGGAGGTGTCTTTTGGCTCGAGTTTTAGATTTCTACATGCTGCCCTGTTTTATATGCTACTCCCCCAAAAAGTTACAAAAAATAACTGCAGAAAACTAAAATCAAAGGGGACTATTGCAACAGATGATAACTACTGATAGAGCTGCATAAGTGTGCAGATGCCTKAAGGCACTTTCACAGTCCATGTTCCTCTGCAGCAAGACAGTTTTCTTGGAAATGTGCTGTTGCAGTCTTTGTACTTACTTGGCTTTTAGCATATGTTTAATTTCATATCTTATAATAGAAGATTGGGCATTCCAACAAAAGCTACATCAGTCTTCACTCCTATTTTCTTTAAGCTGGTATTTCTGGGCTGTGACTGATACTCTGCCCCTGGCTACTCAAAACGACTTCTTCCACAAAAAACACACCAACACTGGCAAAGCTGCACCAGATTTGTACCAGCCCAGTAAGAACAAAACCTGGACCACAATCTTACAAGATGAAGCATGATCTCCTTACACAATATCAAGTGTGATTAAGAAAGGTACTGTCTCKGGATGGAAATGAATTCAAAACCAGAAAGAACAGCTAAACAAGACATGATTTCTAGAATTTTTTACACAGCTAATRCAGTAACGAGATTTGCATCAAGAGAACAAACAAGGAATGTGTGATAAGGTGGGAAGATGTGCCTTTTTTAACAAAACTCTCAAGCCTCTTGATAAAAACAGCATGTAGTTTTGTGCTGCTGGCACTGAGAATCCACATCTCTCCAGAAGCTCTTCCCTTCCTTCAGCAGCTCATTCCCCTGCAAGGGAAAGCCTATGATTTGTTTCCCCTTTACTGACCAAAACAAAAGTTGGTGAGTTGTGGTTGTTTAAAGACACAAAAAATTAAAGAGGACTGGCTATAGAGAACATTTTAGAGATAAGGCTTACAGAGAAACCCCACAAATATCAGCAGCTCGTATCAGCAGCTCAGAAAATTACAAAAGCAGGAGTGAACTGCTAGAAGTGAGGGAGTAAATTACAAAAAAAAAAAAAAAAACCCACAACCAAAATCAACCAAAGTCTTTCAAGCTGGTTTTGCTGCTTCATCATCCTGTGATGTCAAATGCCCATTTGGATTGCCAAGGAAGCCATTCTGAAGTCACTAATTCAATTTTAGTTACCAAGGCAAAGGCACGCCAGAAATGGGAAAGCTGGGAGGAAATACCTAAATATCAAAAGACTTTGRAAAAAAGAGCATCTTCAAAGAGATAAAAACCATCAGGAGCAGATCTCCATTGAGATTTTCCCCTTTGCATTGTTTGTCATCACATACCTGGAAGAATACTTGCCTTGAAGTGGTGAAGGGAAGATGCTTGAATACAAGTGGTGTTAAACACAACCTTTAAAGGCAAACACCACAATGTACCTGAAAGACAAGGGCAAGAGGGAAAAGGGGAGGAACARGGGAAAGTGGCTCTATTAACATAAGCTTGCCACTCTTATAGTTACTGGAATCACAGTACAGAGATACCAATGAACTRACAATAGCCATGCTCACTCTCACCTTCCACTAGGCTGGAGCCAGAAAGCAGGGAAGAACCTACATGTTAAAAAAGAAGCATCTCTAATAAAAGGCAAAATGGTTCTGCTGGTTTTTCAACATCCCAGCTCCAAGCCAGCAAGGATCCTAAGCCAAATAG
The DNA here is from genome assembly GCF_030028575.1 of Malurus melanocephalus. NCBI lineage: Eukaryota > Metazoa > Chordata > Aves > Passeriformes > Maluridae > Malurus > Malurus melanocephalus. The sequence continues at coordinate 804,250 of NW_026623335.1, forward strand.
CACAATAGATGCAGCTCCTACATACAAGGACAGATACCACAGACGTTAATCACCCCCCCTCCCATGGAGCAGAGCTTGGATTAGGCTCTGTGTACAGGAATTCATCAACCCAGCAACACTGCTGCATGGATTCAAGGATCCATCCTAGCAGGCAATGCATCTTGTTTCATCCAAGGTTGATTTGAGGCCCCTGCAAAGATAAACTGGCAAAAAGGCATTCCCTCTGATTCTTCCACTTTTCATCCCAGCCCTTGCTTCACGAGGGAGACATGACAGTTCTGATGGCTTGAGCAATGGTCTTTTTAATGATGATTGCATGGGCTTTTAAAACAGTTCTACCTGCACTGCAATCAGAAGGCCTGTCATCCTCTGCTCTTCTCCCACATTCTTGCGCGAGCACAACTAAATCAGCTGCACACTAAGTCTGCTGAGAGAACTGACTGGGCCAAAACTGAACTTTCAAAAATCAGAGGGACAAATACAAAAAGTCCGTATCAGCTTTCTGGTCTAGCACTTTAAGGCATACCTGTAAGATATTTAAAATATTTATTATTTTGAATACATACCCTAAGAAAACAAGCAGTCAAGAAAATACTTCTAATTAAAGCAATATAAACATCCCCTCCTGCTTACACATACACAATGACTTTATTTTACGTTTATTTTTAGGTTTTCCTGATCTAATACTCAAGAGCAGAGAGACACCTGCAAAGCATATGCCATGCCAGGCCTCCATTCCTTGTTCCTCACATGGCCTTTACGACACTAAATTTAAATCTCAGATTCTAAACGCACAGAGCAGCAGGAGAGCAATACAAGAGGARCTCTAAATCCAGTAGTCAAACCTACAGCCACAACTTGATAATTTACAAGGACAGCCCCTGCCTCCTTTCTCCAATCACAAATGCTTGCTACTTTCAAACACTATATAATTCACAGAGCCCAGAGTTCACTACTAAGTGCTGAATGGCTATTAGAATGGTTTTACGTACAGCAACCTTCAAAGATTATCGTCATAAATCAGTACTACCTGATGAACAGGGCTTGTTTCTCCTAAGACCACCACGTTTCATCAATCTGGAGAGACTTAATGCAGTGGGTAAGTAACCTAGATAAAACTGAGTTCTCTCTGTGAAAGTCTTTTGCTTTCAGAAAGTTTCAAATCACTAGTGTCACCCTTGCAACTAAGTTCCCAGTTCAAGCAATCTGGAATAAAGTTTTCATCAGCTAAACACAAATCAAGTACTACACATCATTTGGTGGGCAGGTTAAGGTAGGGCTTTAAAAGCCAAGGTTCCTTTTTAGGCCATGTCAGCAGTGAAGAATGTGCAGCACTTCACACAGAGGAAGAAAGGGGTTAGCATGACCTGATCTAAACCTCTCCTTCCTCAGTCTCCACAAGCAGCTGCCTTGTAAGCACTGATTTGTAAAGCAATCTAACTAAGTAAATACTAGCACTATGTTTAGTACTGAAGCAAAATTGTTTCGGTTGCAACAACTAAAATCTCAAAGTCCACCAATGTGGACCAGTCAGTCCTACAGGTGAATGAGTGGGTTGACAACTAGCAAAAATTTTTAAAAAGGGATGAAAACACAGTGGAATTGCCGAATATGCTGATTTCACTTCCGTGAATTCAAAACAATTCCTCTGATACCTGCTGACACTGAACTGATGGATGACTCCTAGTCATCATCCCAAATTAGGAGACAAGCACAGAAAGTGGGCAAACTTTATTGTGAGTAATATCTCTCAGTTTAAGTGGAACCTAAAGAAACACCCCCAGAGCCAGCAAGGACAAATGTCCCTTGTCTCTGGTAAGTTGTAGTCACCAAGGTTTTAGATATACTTCTAGTATGCTTCAGGCTGCCATTTGTAGGGAGAAAGCAGGGGACCATATTAAGTGGGGGATAAATGCAGCTTGCTCTTGGAAACCAGCAGTATATTTGGGAAGGAGTGCAACAAGAAAAGCACCATTTAAACAAGCAGTAATTAAGATKGAAGTAACTGAGCCAGACCTGCAAGCAATCTCACCAAGCAGCATCTTCTGACTGCAACTTGCCAACATGGAGAAAGTTTCACAAAAAAGATGCTGGAGAATCATGGCAGCACCTGGAAATCTTTAAAGCATCTCCAAGTATATGTCTTCCAGAAATAAATATGTAGGCAAATAAAGTATTTTTGGCATGTGCCTGTGATAGTTGTTAACAAGGCAAACCAGAGCTTTAAAAAGTGTTGATGAACAACATGAYCGTCATCAAAAGTATGGAACAACTTCTGCAGAATAATGATACTCATTTAGGACTCCAGTCTGGGAGGAAGGCCACAGAGGTGATACAGCAGAGGGCCAGAAAATCCTGAAAGGTGTGGAGAAGGCTGGTAGTGAATGAATACTTGCTATTTCCCTTAATACAAGTCTTAAATGGTATTAAGTGACAGCCTAAAACGACAGGTTTATAAAACAATTTTTCAGCTCCTCTCCAACAGAGCATACAGATAAACTGCAAAACTCACCATCACGACATGCCAAGTGTCAGTACAGATTCAAAAAGGYACCAGACAAGCTCACAAAAAAGGATTCTCTAACCTAAATACTGTAACTATATTTAATAACCCTTGGTTCAAGAGATTCCAGAAGCTGCACATTAGTGGTAGACTACATTAGGAAAGTATGMCCTCTTGCCAATACTCTCTTTTGATAAATCCACATGGATCAGCATCTTAGGTTAGATGAGTTTTGGATCTGATTTGCTATTAAGACATAACCAGGATTCCCTCTGGTTTTCAGTTTTGCAGGCAAAAAATGCAGCATAACTTACTCCATGAGTTTAACACAGAACTAAAGCACCTTCTGCCACAGATCCAGACGCATTTCTGTCAGCTTTAGGAGGCATTCTCTGMGCTGAATCCAAACTTCACTGGAGAAGCTGGTACCAGGAACTGCTCATTCCAGGACAGGGCAGTCCTGAGGAAACGTCGCCAGAGCTGCAGCTTCAATATGATTCAGGTCAGGGTGATTTCAGAGGTTACTGTACCAGGGCTGTCATCCCTGTTTGACAGCCAGTGGTTACTGTGCTTGCASCAGAGACACGTCCAACTCCAGAGATGCCCATAATTGAAGTTTTAACTACCACTCAATTCAATTCAAGCACAGCAAACTCTGAAGCACACTGCTTGGGAGGAGACACATCCACCCTTCCGCCGCCTCTGCAGACACACACACAAACCACGCACTTCACCCATGGTCAGGGCAGAGCAGCAGGATGAGAAACCTTCACTAAAAAGTTAAGTCTTTTCTGCACTGAATATTTGCCCGAGGCCCTCACCTAGCCAGCRAGTATGGGCATGCTGACTTCCAGGCCTTCAGGTARGGATAATGGTCAGAGGCTCACTTGTGGACCACCTCCAGCAGAAGAGCCCAGCACAGAGCCAGGCCTCTTGTTGGTACTGCCACAGGCCATATTAACTTGTCGCCTTCAATATGCATCCAGCAGAGTTCAGGTCATGGATTTGTTGGAAGTTCATCACTTATTCAGGCTTTTGTGTGAGAGGTCATTGCTGTCAAACTGTCTGCTTTCACAAGCACAAAAGCTCATGTTAAAATGTAAATACTTACAGGTGTTCCACCAGGCACTCAAGATGAAAAGTCAGAGCAAATATATTAGTCCTAGCCATATTTTACAATGCTGGTAGTACTTGAATGTCATCTGTTTGTGAACCAAGGTTTTTATGTGGATTCATCTGCCTAGACAGGAAGCATGATCTAATGGTGGAGACATAGGACTGAATCCACAGCATTTGATCTCTTTTGCTGCCTCTCTCACTGTCTCCCTCTGTGACCTTGAGTAAAGAAATTCTCCATGCCACTGTCCCGATTGAAAAGAATGTGACTAGATGCTTACTTGGCCCCATACGAGGGCTGTGACCCTCTATCACTTTTCCTAATTACGGCAGAATTCTGGAATGATATAGGAAAAGTTAATCATACTGGTGAAGTTAACCTGAGTTAACAAAAGGAAGAGCCTTATAAAAGAGCACAACACCCTCCTCCCCCAATGCCTGTGTTATGCTGTTTGTTTTTCAAGACTGAATCTCTGCAACTTATTATTACATCGCCCTTGATGGAGACAGCATTTTGCAAATTCAGCTTTGCAAGAAGCCTGGGCAGGCTGGCTCACCCCGGTCGCTTAGACTTGCGCGCTGGATACCACTTTGCAAGCAATTCAAGCACAACTTCTGTATTGGGCTAACACCACAAGACTAGCAGCAGGACTATGCTGGCACAGGCCTTCTGGGAAAATCAACTCCCCAGTTGTGGGAAGAAGCAAAGCCGGCAGAGGCTACAATCACCACGTCACCCTGGAATCCAGTTTCATGTCCAGTCCAACCTCGTTCTGTGATTGAGCTCCGCAGTTCTGGAAAAGCTGGTATCCTCTTCCCTCAGCACTTCCAGCTACACATCAGATTCTCTTGTGACTTTTGGAAACTGCTCTGTTAGCTGTTAAACTGGAAAAAGCCATCTTTGGCCCCAGCCGAACTCGCATCCATCCAGTTCAATACCTATAGTGGGTAACTTTGAACTGTGCATCCCCCATCATGAAAGTCAGAAAATCAGCCCACCCCACCCTTAACCATGCAGAGGCATCTCCATCAGGGAACCTGRTTATCAACATACCAGGAAAGGCAGCTTTGGTAAACCTCATGGGTAACACGAAGTGCTGTCTTTCTGGAACAGCCAAGGGGAGTGGAAGGAAGCTGCGAACAACTGTGTTCTTCTGATGTGCATTCCCTTCCTCTGCTCAAGCACGCGCAGGAGGCCAAGTGAGCACACATGACACGCTTCCTGCAGGATGCCACATCCTGCATTATTTCATACAGCATCCCAAGGCAAGCCAGACACCTTTCAAACACAGTACGAATGTTTGACAGTATGATCTGTCACAGTGTGACAGGTTCTCAGAGACAACACATCGGACAGAGAAGGGAACAGAACTGGCAGATTTAACCAACAGTGCCAAACTGTTCCTAGCCACACTTCTGGAAGGAAAAGCCCCAAGCAAACAGACACACTGCAGCCACATGCAAATTTTACAGTGCACGTTCTTTCTGCTCTTTGCTTCTGGTAATTTGTTTTACTTCTATGAATTTCTTGTACCTCTCACCCAAACCCTTCCCATAGAAAGTAAAGGTCTGCTTAGAAGAGGGGGGGAAAAAAAACCCATGGGGGTGGTTTTATGCACTGCTTAACCCTCTCAAGCTGCTCCCAGTCTCGCTCCCCCTCACCCCCCACACACGGTGCTATGTTTTAAGGAGCACTGGTTATGCTGACATCAGTGAGGCTCCGGGGGCCATCTAGGCAGCTGTTCCTGCTCCTGTGTGTGGCCAGAAGCCAAATCGCTCTGCCTTTTTGGTGATGTTCCCTCCTGCCGGCTACCCCCACTCCCGCCCACACGTCTGTAGGGTGGGGCAAGGTGGCCATTGGCAGCCTTTCCAAAGAAATCTAAGCGGAAAAWAAGACAGGCAGCTTTCATTTCCAGCCTATGGTCAGAAATGCTCCGTGACTACTGACAGYGTGCTGTGGATTGAAGGAACTGCAGTCTCTTTTCCCGGAGAGCCAAAGACCAGCAAAGTTGSCCTTAGGACTTTGTCACCTAGAGGAGAAAAACACGCGCTCTGCCCTTCCTCTCCCCACGYGCAGGGACAGCCCACCAGCAGCAGAGATCTCTCGGTACAGCTGTTCCCCTGTTTTAAAGCAGACCCATCCGTGGAGGCAGCTATTCTTCGGCCAAATGATGACAGCAGAGCAGCAGAAAGCTCGTCCAGATCAAACTAAGTGCACAAGACGGGTACAAGAYATCTTCCAGGCCCAGGAAAGGGGGCCACCACAGCACTTTTTCTTCCCTCTACTGCTCCCCACAAGGGCAGGAAGCAGTGTGAGGGCAGGAGAGGTGTGCCAGGGCACCTCTCGGCCCTGCCAGTCCTGCGGGGGCAGGTTTTAGGCAGCTGGCTCTCTGCAGGCAGTAATCCCAGCGGTGGGGTGCGTCCCCGTGCTGAGCCGCAGCCAGATCCGGGGAGTGAAAAGGTGACAGCCAAGCCAACTTCACATACACCCTCGGAGTCTGCAGCTCAGACCCCATGTCAAGATTAGGAAAGTATGCGCACACAGAGAGCAGAGCACATGAGCTGCTGGAGTGCTTTCATTTAACTCTTGCAGACACCGTGCATGGAAGAATTTTGGGTTTGTGGTCACATTTCTGGCCACTTCTCTTCAAAACCAACTCTTCTCAGGCTGGAAGAGCTGTGACAATTCCTTGGGCTGGGCAATGCATCCTGAAGTAGGTCAGAAGCCGGTGAGATGAGTTTGGAGCTGTGGCTCACACGGGTTAAAGATTCTGGCTTGTGTCACGAATGCTTTTTCTGAAAGTTAAAGGCAGGCCCCAATCCTGAAACACTTCCCCTAACTTCTGCCCATGCCAGTACTTTGACTTTAAAGGAACAACCTGCTTAAGCAGAATTATATCTGTATTTAAAATGTCTGCAGGATGAGTGCTTGGCTTGATCTAGATTTGCCAYTAACATATGTACCCACAACAACAAATGTAGAAAATACCTTGAGAGCTATCAGGATAAGACATAAAGAAAAGGAAAAAGATGGTAACCCCCACGAAGGCAGGTTTAAATTTACATGTGTGTATGTTGGAGGATGATTCACCAGGGCAGGAAAAATAGAGATGCCTGAGGGCTATGGCTGGAAGCACAAGAGAGGTCCCTAATATTCAGTTTAGGAGTCTCAAAACCAAACAAGAGAGTCTCAAAACCAAACAGGTCTGTACACTATCAGCACCAGAAACACACATAATTCTGGGAGTCATGCTTTTAGTACTACCTCTTTAAAGGAATAAGAATTTAAGTACTGTAATGTTAGCAATCCTAAACTGCAAGGAAACACCCCTTCAGTCACAAAACAAATTGGACTCCTTACTTCTCTGTACCAGGCATAAAAGCAGCACATAGAAACACGAGTTTCCCTGGAACAAACCAGTCAAATTCATTCAAATCTTCCTGAAGCACAACAGGGCAGAACCCATTCCTGTTCCCAGAGCTTATTACAGTAACATGACTAAACATGCTCAGCAGTCCAATGTGATGGGATGCATCCATTTGCTGATGCCAGAGGAAGATGTGTGTCTCTTCTACATGGCACTGCCTTCACAGGCTGCTTTTCAAAAGATGTTTTGAAAAGCGACCTGCCGCGTACATTCTTAACAAGTCATAGTATCACCGGCTGTACAAGTGTTTGACCTCTACTTGCTATGTCACACTGTGGACAAAAATCTGACATCAGCTTATTCCAACCTTAGTAACACCAAACCGCTTCTGCAAAGCTGGCTGGAACAGACTACAACAACTCACCGATAAACTCTCAGACAGACCCCTGGAGTGCTGAAAGTGCAACTGGTTTGGTACATGAGCCCACATGTTTTAAAATTGGGTTGGTTTAATCCAAGTAAGTACCTGATTAAAATGGGAGTCTTCTCTGGAGGTCTAATTTCTAGATGTTTCCATAACTCCATATGTTTTTATGCTGTATAAACATAATGAATGATACATACATCACTTTTGGGGTGATTTAAGAATTCAGTTTAAAACTACAACCCAAGTCATTCAAGGCAACAGAATTAAATTTGTGAATGGTAAGAGCCAACAATTGTACTTCTTTTCAGTCTTGGGAAGGTGATATAGTAAAGGGGTGACATCTTTCTATTCCCAGTTTCTTCTTCTAATTTCCTTATTTCAGAACCCTGACATTTGTCACTTTTACATACAGACCTAAAGCAAAAAGGAGAGAGAAGGATGTGATTTGAACATGATGGCTTAGAACAYATGTTAAAGCTAGGAACATATTTGCTTCTAAACCAAACAACCAGATGCAGACCACTGAACATGTGTATATACTTGCACCTATAYTGCCTAGAAGAGAAATCAATAATCTGTCTCTCACGTGCAAAGCAGGCATTTATGAGAGCTGCCCAAATGCTGCATTGCAACCAAAGCTGTCTGTTTATAAGKAGACACCTCAGCAGGAGCAGTGCAGGTTCCCAGCATGCCTCTACCTTGGTATCTGGAAAGGCTCCACTATGGGGTAAGAAGATAGTTATAATTAAACATTTATACTGAGATAGTGCTGTGCAGGTCGGTTCCACAGTGTGTTAGGTGGCTTTTCAAAACTCAGTAATTGAATGCTGATCCCTGCCCCGAAGAGTTTACAGAGTAGGAAATCAAAGCATAACACTTGGCATCTGTATACCAGGAATTAAACAAAAGACCACCACTAGTTCATTTCCTGGGTCTTTGGACTAGGCAGCTCACATAAACATCCATTACCAGAAATAGTGGAAATTTTTAAATCAGCAGCCTGGACTTTCCTAATCCACATATGTGCAGCACTGTCTGAATTAGTAGCTGGGACAGTAACTACAGCATGCAATTTCCACACGCTGCTGGCATCTTCTTGTCCAGTATAGATTATTTTTGGCCCAAATACTTTTTAACAATCATTTTGAAAAGACAGCGAGCACACAAACGGAAACAATTACTGCAAGTCAGTCGCTTCAGGCCGCACAAGTATGAGCGAGATTGCCAATGCACGAGGTTGAAAGTCAGGCAACATCAGATCCTTCTGTCCTAAATCTCCAGGACAACCCCAGGGAGGCATCAGTAGATCTACAATGCAGTCCTAGTACACGTCGGCTCTCAGGCAGGCCGTGGCCATACGTGAGCTTGTGGCCTATGTGACATTGCAAAGCCACTAACCCACATCTTTTTCTATGGAGATTAAGAGTTACGCAATGGTGCAAATAAAAACTCTGGCCTCAAACATACAGGAGCCATCTCTGTCCCAGATCCATCCTCGGGGARAATTCTCTACATTCCCCTTTTCCTGCAGGGAAGGACAAGCCTGGGAAGGACAAGTCCTCCTCCGACTCACCAGACAGACTACACTCAAGAAAGTAAAAGCACAACCTCTAGGATTTTAAAAAAGGACCCAACAATGGCCACACTTTCAGTGATGCCCAAAACCTGGAYGGAAGATTTTAATCAAAACAAACCATTATATCACAAATTCAGTTTGCTGTTTATCAAACAAGCTCCTAAAACAGATGCACTGACTTTTTAAGTATACCTGCAAGAATCTCAAACACCAAAAAATACAAAGACACCATTAGAATCTCAGTTTYTTTAAAGTTTCCTGGCATCTTTCATGCCATGAATGCTCAAGAGCTTTCAGCTGTATATATCCCACACAAAATCTTGACCAGAGAAGCCTGAAAGAATTTTGCTGTTGCTTCAAATGAAGGGTCGTTTTCCACTTCTACCTACTATTTGTGTACCTATTGATTTATTAAACGTGGAACAGCAACTGTAACAGGGCATGATCTGTGTTCACCTTGGTCCATTTAATTGCTCTGTGAACACCTCAACTTTCATTGGTTGGCTTTTAAACATTTAAAACTAGTAACCTTACCATTTATTTCTAACTTTTTTCCTTTCTYGAGGGAAAATAGAACCATGGAAAATCCTCAGTCACTAGATTTAAAGAGCTTACAAGTTCCAAAAGCTTTGCAAGCAGAGATTGGGAATCGCATGAAACTGCAGTTACTGYRGCTGCAGAGTTYACAGAATTCACCAGATCCTTCCTGCAGAGTTTATAATCTGCATAGCTTCCTCCCAAGGTAACCAGCATCCACTCTGAGGTACGGATCATTTCCCTCACCCCCAGCCTTTGTTGAACACCGTGGTCACTTCATGCTCAGCAAAAAGACACTGCCATTTCACAAAAAGGAAGAATGGAGACAGAGRGTGGAAAACATCTCTCCCATAAAGTGTAGGTAACACTGATATGAAAATAAATTCTTCACTTTTTGAATAAAASCAGAGTTTCCAGCAACAAAGCAACTTTACACGAGGGAAACAGCAGCACTGTAATACAACTCTCTTTACCCTTTTGCAACACGAATAGTCAGGCTCCTGACAGGTCAGAGACTGATAGGAGATCCTACCAAGCACACAGTACACCTGTCTGCTGTAAAGGCTGGGAAGTCACTCCAAGACTTGTTCCAGAAGCTGCCACTGACCACAGTCTTGAACTTTACTTGGAAATACAGTAGGATGTACTTAGCAACACATGGCTGGGCCATCTGATAAGGACAAAAAACAAATTATACCTGCAGTGGTTAGAATAACATACCAAAAGAAATAAAAACTACAAATCAATTAAAAACAAGACACAAGTTACACACAAGTTACATCTCTGTAGAGAAACACTTGTCACTGCACTCATAGTTCTTCCCCTGGAAAATACAGTCAAATCTCACAAATGGAAGCCYTTAGTAATCCAGCTACAGCTCCTCTACAACTGGCTTCTATGGCACGTGCTTCCACTTCCTGAACCTTCAGTGTCTTGGTTAGAAAGCAAGCCTGTTTCTTCTGCCCKCCTTCCTCACACCCAAAAGCATAAGGATGTACACACAGCTAAGCRTGTGAGCTGTGCTGCAAGTTAACCAGCTGAAGACCCATTAAGGATATCTTGATGCTTTTGGAGAGATGAGGGGATGAAGCAGGTGAGCACATGTACAAGACACCACAGATACCTTGTATGTTTCCTCAGTACACTGGCAACTGCATCAAAAACAAAAAAAATGCACACACAAATAAGGAACAGCACACAGGTATTCGTGACCTGGCTGCTTCTTGTGTTCTCAAAACACGAAGAGCAATGAGATGTGATGAACTTAACTTAATGAAGAAAATACAGTTTGTGCAACAGAAAGAGGAACTTAAACTAGGCTCTTTCCCCTACCCAAAACTGCAAGTGGTCCAAATTAACAAGGAAGTAGTGTTGCCTATTGGTGCAAAATTCAAAGCTGTTCTCCCTTATCCAAGCCCTAATGTTACCAGGGTGAAGGAGTCCAACCTGAACACAGCAATGGAATTTATTGCTGTGATGCAAGAGCTCTGAGCAAAGCACTCCCAGGTACTGATACACMTGAACACTGACATCACCTGCTGTATGAAACAGGACTAACAAGGGCTCCAGTTAAAGCCAGCTAATCACACACGGTAAACGCAAAGGCCAGCTACACTTCAACATGGGCATTTTGCTTCTCTCATCCTCAGACAGGAAGCACATACCTAAATTAGCTAAAAAAAGGTTTGTCAACAGCCGATCATCCTCCATTTTCAAAGGACAGATGATGTAAGCCCCCATTCCTAAAACACCTACCAGTACATTTGTGCTGTTTCAAGAAAGCACATGCTAACACCTGTTAAAGTAACKACTAGGAGATGCCAAGTGGAGAAATTCTACATGTATGAAAGGCTGGCGATTCCACTATTAATCACAAAATACCTTTCTCTTTTAGAACCAAATTAACAAGTTACTTGGGCACATCAGCACAGAAAATTTCCAAGACACTTAAYGCATTTTTTGCCCAGAGCGACTTGATAGTCTAAATTACATTTTTCAAAGCTGACAGAAATTACAATGGGAAGTCACTTGGCCATTGTGTGCAAGCACCTTTCCCACATTTTTTCAGACCCCTACAGAAATAACATCCCTTGTGCAAATGTATCTTCAAAGAAATTTCAGACAGCAGGATGTGGGGATGTCTTTTTCGAAAGGAAAAGGATCTCTTGAAATCGTGAGATTATATAAGTAAGTAAATAGGATTAAACAAAAACCATTTTTCAGGAAGGTTAGATGCAGGAAAACAAATSTGAAAGTTGCATTCCATATACTTTTATGGTAAGATCTGCAAAGGAGACAGAAGAGGTCATCAAGGCCTGAAAGGCCTCCTTCTCTAATGGTCCTTGGAATACCTGTTTTAGCTTAGAAGTCTAAAAACACCCTGGGGGATTTTGACAGTTTTTCTATTCCCTTGCTGTAACACCTCTGTGGATGGCTGGGTCTCTGCGGATGAATTCTGTTGAAACAGCTGCCTCACTCTGCATCTTTAAAGAGGTATTCAGATTCCCTTAGCCTTACTTAGTTGAATCACTCTGAGTAAACAGTCACCACCCATCAACTACGTATTTTTGTAAAGCACCTAGTCAAAGGCAACCACCTTTATTGATTGCTAGGCTGGCCAACCCGAAAGCTGAAATGTTATTATTAAAAAAAAAAAAAAAAAAAAAAGCAGGATACACCTGAAGGCCTGTGTTGTTTCTAAAGGAAGCACAGGTCCAGGCGTTGCTCAGTGACATCAGGACAATTCCTCTCTGACTGCAGGAGGCTCCTCTAAGGTTTCATACCAGCACAGCCACAAGCCAAGTATCCCACTGACTCTTCTCCCTTYTGTCCAGGCCCTTTTCCTTGTTCTAACCCTTTTCCACCACAACATGAACAAGCCACCCAACAGGAGCCCACAGCATATGCCTCAGCTGGCAATTATTTCTACTTTCAACATTTCATAATAAAGCATTAGCAAAAGTTCTAAATAAGTTTTGTCACCCTGCTCCAAGTAAAATGCTGAAGGAATGAGGGTGAGATGCTGCAGTACTGCTGTCTCAGAAGCTTGCASTCTTTTAAGTCACTGGCCCTCAAATGTTGCTATTCAAAACAGAGTGGTGTAGGGTGAGGTGGAGGGAACACCTTCAGGTGGGAAAAACATCACTAGCAGACATCAAAGATAAGCCCTCATCAGATTTCTTGCACCAAGGAAGAACAAAGAGTCAATGCTCCTGAAATTCCTGTTCAGAAGTACCCCAGAACAGCGCCAGCACTTCCCACCTCAGCCAACCTCACCTATGTTCATTTGTAATCAAACGCTGATAACCAAACCTGGCATGGCAAAGCTCTGCAAGTTTCAAGCCTGTCCCGGCTCCACATGAATAGCTAACTTTTCTGTGTATCACCAGACACTGACATTCCCAAAGATACCCAAGTCCTGCCTTTGAAATCACTGCCTGTAAAGMTTCTTCTAAATGTGCAGGGGGGAGGTGGGAAGCCATAGCTCACATAGGTGCTGATTTATGTCGGGTATTAAAAAGAAAACAACAAACAACCTAAGAAAATAAAACAACGCACRCAYAGAAAGGATTCCTCATATGCCTCCCCAAAGAAAATCTTCTTCAACTGCTGAACAACTAGTCAAGYCAAATCTCCCACCTCAAAGCAAGCAAAAAGCTGTTGCATGGTCTCAGAAGGCAATTCCTTCTCACCCTCGAAGTTTACATCTGCTCCTTAAGACACTTTCTAGCAAAGCTGCAGGGTACCTGAGCACTCCATCCATAATAAAGCTGTTCTCAAAAGAACACRAAGCAGTTCCTGGCCCTTTTCCAAGCTGTGGAATACTGTTGAAAAGGCATATTTTAAAGCTGCAATCCTCTGACTGTCTATCTTGCTTGAGTTTAGAGAGGAGGTAAAAGAGAGCAATAACCATTCTCACTACCTACAGAAGAACAAAATGCAGCACTGCCACCCTCCTCTACAGACAATTATCGCCCAAGAAAGAAGCTACCACATCAACGAGACAGCCATCACAAACTGGTCTAGTAAGACGGTCCAATAATACACTCATTTCAAAACAACCTTTATCGTGCTGAAAGAGGAAGACATGATTTCACATGTTTTAAGAGTGTACACCTAAAACACAGATTTCCAAACTTAGGCATCATTCATCAAAAAGTTAAAAGGATCTTTTTCCACACATGCATAGATTTCAGACTAACAGGATTTACTTGTTTTCTGCCTGTTCCTGGGGAACCTTTGCAGTTTCTTTTTTCCCAAGACTGTCCCTACAGGCTGCTATCCAACATACATCAGATGCTCCTGGAGAAACAGATAACTCTGGAAGGACATTTACAAAGGGCACAAATCAAGGGCTTGATGTTAGTAAAATTTAGGCATGCTAGGGGGAGGGTAGAATTACTCCTGTATGTAGGTAATTTGAACATTTGACACAGTCCCCTGGAAAACTTTACTTATGCATCTAAGCTTTTTTTTTTTTTCAGATGCCTCACTAGCAAAAGGTGTATTTTGAGTCAATTAATAAATTATTGCAACTTAAAAAGTGAATCCTTTTCAGAAACACTCAGGTTAATTTTAGCATCCTTCTGTTTAGCTGCTTAGCAACACTTATCCTATGACCTTCTAAGCACCACCTACTTTTACAAGGGATAATGAATATAGCCAAAGGGATTTATCTATATGTTTTTAATCTATACGGTGTAAGTACAATCAACAGTTTTTATTTAAATGAGAAATCCAATCCAACTGAGAGCAATTCAAACTATATTATGTTCAAGAAGAAAGTTACACAGACTAAAGTCAAGCTAGTGCTATGACTGTAGTGTCACTTCAACATGGGCAAAGTGATAATATCCTTAAGGAGTRAGGAAAGCACTACAAAAGTCAACGTTTGTATGCCTTGGGAAACACTGCACTTGTCTTTGGTACCAAAAGAGATCACATATACTACTAACAGATAATGAAGAGATTCAGTTTTCCCACTTTTGAAACTTAAAAGTTTTCTCCCGATCCTCAGAATCAAAAAGAAAAGCCATTTGGTCAGAAGGTCACTGAATATCGTAAAGAGTTAAGAATAGGCACACAACCTGTGTGAGCTGACTCAGAAGAAGATGCTTCATTCCACTGAAACTTGCAAGTAAAGCTTCAAACACCCAGGTCCAGGTGGAAAAAAACCCCCAAAAACTAACCAAAACCCCAGAAAAACAGTAAGCAAACACTCTCCTATATTATGTCTTAACACCAAGACAAATATATATATATTTTCTTTAAAATTGTTAGTTATCAAAAGAAATGTGTACAACTGGCTACACTAATAATCACTTTTGTCAAACAAAGGTTTGACAACTAGAAGCTGTGAAATGAAAGCAGAATAAAAGTTTACTCGACTGCACTTAAAGGATGATGTTTTTCCAACTACATGGTATGGATTCAGTTCCAAATACGGATGGCAGGAGGAAGAAGATGAGGGAGCAAAAGAGGCCACACTCGGTTGAGAACAGCTGTCCCACAGCATGAGAGGCTGGATGCATCCCTGCCGGCAGGTGAGGGAGAGCCCTGGTACTCTGATTGATTGGATGATGGATTCATGCTGTTTCTGGGTTTCTAACAAACAAAAGGGCCTATTCTTTCCTGGATGTACCCAACTCCCRTTAAGGCTAATCGGCATTATGTAGGCACACCAAGAAAAGACTATATACCCTTAAGTCTTCAAAGAGAAAATTAAAACCTAAAACAAATATGGCTGGCCTGACCCTGAGTCACTGCATCCCTTTCACGCACACTGACCCTGTGGAAAACAGGAACTGCGGTAACAAAACTCGGTGCTTGTGTCAAAACGACCGGCTTCAACGAAAACTTCAGCCATCGTAACAGCTGTCTACTGTGCACTGTAGGGGTAACAACACGGTGTTATTTAGCAACTGATCCTGTTGTTAATAAGCAATTGCTTTTCCCAGGCGTGGGGCTGGATGTTGGAATGGTAGGAAACATCCAYGGCATTTGCTGTCTCTCCTAGACCACTGCCCCCAAATCACACTCAACTAGATGTCTACTTTCTCAAATAAGTAAATACACTTGATCTTATCTCCAAGGGAAGATGGGCGAAAGAGGGAGTCAGAGTAAAAACTGAATGGTTGATCTCCCCCACCCCGCCTTCCCTCCAGCAATCAGTCCAGTGGCTCCCGGGCAGGATGCTGGCTCCCGGGCGGGCAGGACCAGAGCATCAGCTGCGGGCCGGACACCGCGGCGCGGCCGTGCGAGGGCGGCGGGGCACGGAGGCGCCCGGGCCTCCGCGGGGTGCGCAGCCGAGCAGAGCGGCCCGGGCAGGGAAATGTGCTGAGCCAGGAGAAGCGCTCTCCTCCTTCTGCGCAACCCCAACTGCGAGGATGCCGAGTAGGCGAAGATATCGCAGCCGAGAGATGAAACGGGGAAAATTATTTAAAAATGAAAAAAAAGAGAAAAAACGCAAGCTTGCGTGTGCGTGTGGAGGGAGGCGGGGAAGAAGTGCAGGGAGAAGAAGCCAAAGGAAACTTATCTGCGACATGACAAAGTTCAATCCACCGCCCTCCCTCCTCTACTGAAAAAAAAAAAGTTGCAGCATCTCGGCGCGCCCCGCTCCCCGCCCGGCCCGGCTCGGCCCGCGACCCCCGCGCCCCCTCACCCTGGGCGGATGGGGCGGAGGGGGATGCCGAGCCCGAGYGATACGAACTGGGCAGGAGGAGCTGCCTCGCATCCTCAGCGCGGCCCCCGCGGCGCCGCCGGGGGTGYTCGGCCCGTAGCAACGGCGATGGGGAGGGAGCGCAGTCGCCCAGAGACGGGGCTCGGCCGGCTCCCATCCGCACCGGGCACCGTGCCGGGGGGGGTGGGGGGGGCGGCAGCCGCGCCGCCTCAAACTTTGTTTTCACCCCAAACACCGCCACTGCTGGAAGGGGGTCACCTCTGCCTCGCCGCTCCTCCCCCCGCCAAGACGAGGCTGAGRGGGGCGAGGGCCCGGACACCCCTCCTCAGCTTCGGATGCTGCCCGGCTCCTTCCTGTAGTGGTGACGCCGCCCAGGCGTCCCTGCCCGCCGCTGGCCCCGCCGCGCAGGGATGTGTTCCTGGCACCGCACAAAGGCAGCGGGACGGGGGGGACCCACGGGGGGCAGCGCCCCCCACCCTCCCCGGGCACGGCTCTCCCCCGCCCCCGCCGCTCAGGCCGACAGGGGAAAGGACACGCACGTCCCTACCGGGACGGGGGGGGAGGGAAGGACGCGGAGGGGCGGGTGAAGAAAGTGGAGGAAAGGCGAAAAAAATCAAATAAAGTAAGGAAGAGGGGTAGAGAAGAGAGCGGAGGGGTACCAGGGTGACGAGGAAAGGCAGGCACGGCCGTCCGGCCCTGCCGGGGGAGCGGAAAGTCAGCGGAGAGATGCGCGGCGCAAGCCGGCTCTACCTGCGAAGAAGGGGCGCCTTCATCCCAACTTCCCAGCTCCGGCGCGGCCCTCCCAGCCGGGAACAGCAGGCAAGGGCCGCCGCRGGACCCGCCGCCACCGCCGGCAGGAAAATAAGCCCGAAGGAAAAGTTAAAAGGCAAGCTCGGGAGACGGGGGCGAGCCGGGCTAGAAGATGTTGCTTCCTCGCAGCCCCATCCAAATTGTGGCGGTGGCTGGTTAAAAATAAACTTTGCAGCAGGAGGGGGGGGATGATCTGGCCGGATTCCTGAGCTCAGACGGTTTAATATGGATGAGCATCAGGTCCTGAAGGCAAAACGCCGCGGCTGGTGCCGCTGGTTGGTAGAAAGTCTGCAACAGGGAAGAAAAAAAAAAAAAAAAAACAGGAGCCGCGGAGGGAGGAGAGGAGAGGGAGGAGCGGGGGAAGGGAAGAGGGAGGCTGCACGAACTCATCATCATCTCCACCGCTGCCAGCCAAACTTTTTTCCTCCTTTTTTTTTAAAGCAAACTTCTTCCCCCTCTAACAAGCATTTCATTTTTTAAATAAGTCGCACGACCAGCCGACACGCTGCACCGTCCTCACCCTCGCGCCTGCCCCCTCCCAGAAGTTTTATTTTTCCTCATCTTTCTTTCTGCCCCCCCGTTAAGAAAAAGAAAAGAAGAGGAAAAAAAAATAGATCCCTCCGGAGTTAAGGCACGCTCCTGCCCTTTGTGAGGGAGCGCGGCGGCCGGGCAGCCCCGCGGTACTTACGCCGGACTTTGCTGGGGCTGGGCTGCTTGCGCCGCGACATGCCGGGAGGATGGGCCGCCGGGGGGGCGCGGGGGCGCGCCGGGGGGAGCGCACACGGGAGGGAGCCGCAAAGTTGTTCCGGAAAAAGGAATCAAAATGGCGTTTCTGTGGATGTGCAAAGTTCATCAACTCCGCGCTAACTTCCCGTCCTCCGCGCCTCCCTGGAGGGGAGAGATGGGCACGGTTAGGGACCCCGCCGCGCCGCGCTCCGCGGCGCCCCCGCCCCCTGCCCGCCCCCGCGCTGCCCCGCGCACCCTGATAAGGAGACACATCACGTGTCGCTCCGGCTCCTCTCCCGGGGACGCGCTACCGCGGCGGCAGCAGCCTGTTGCAAATAGCATCTCTAACTCGGCCTCGTCGCGGAGAGGGAGGGGCGCCTCCAAGGAGAGGAGTGAGCACAACTTTCCCCCCCCTCCCTTCCTCCGTCCCTCCCTTCTCCGCCCGGCAGCGCAGTAGCGGGATGCCCCGGGCAGGCGCGGGGGGAGCGGGGGGGGGCGGCCAGGTGCCACGCGGCGCCCCGCGCCCTCCCGCTGCTCTGGCGGCCGCGCCCGCGGGGCTCTCCCGGGCGGGCCTGGCCGGCCGCGCTCCCGGCCCGCCGTGTGTGTCCCCCCGCAGCCGGCCGCTCTCTCTCCCCGCTCGGGGCTGGAGCGCATCCGGAGCCGCCGGTGGCGGTGCCGCGCTGCCGGCTTTAAGGAATTCACCGAGGCTCTCCGCTGGCCSTGGAAATGTCTGTGCATCCTCCTCCTCCCAGATCGGTGCCTCACCAGGTACAGCGGCCGCAGGCAGCAGCCGGCTGCTCCGCGGCCCGGGAGTCAGCTTCTGGTTTGTGCTTGTTTCCTCAGAAACTTTTCGTCCTTGCGCGATTTGGGTCCCTGCAGGGGTCAGTCATCTATCCAGCCGATGAAACCTAAAGGACCCGTTGAATTTAACAGAACTCTGACCATCAGCACAGGAGCCGGGCAAATGCTGTGTCTAATCAAAGGCGAGATGCAGCCACTTGCACGGACAGGTAGTTATACACTGCACAGCCGCTGTGCACAGCACCGCACGCACTATCCTTCCCGTCTCTTTCCTGCAGTGGAAGTTCAAAGGTGTAGGAGACTCAACAAGTGATGGAGAGATGTTCAGAATCGTGAAGATTTCGCTGTAAAGCCAGTACCTGTTTAGAGCTGTGTGACAAATAACAGTACATGAAAACAAAATATCTGGCAATGCTCCATCCTGAAAGCTCGATTGGAAAAAAAAAAAAAAGTAAACACTGAGGAGTGTCCTAATGAGTATAGGAGGAACCAGTTTACTATTAAGGAAATGGTTATTTACACTGTCTCTAGAGCTACTAAAACTAGGCCTTTTAAAGCTGATATTAGTGAGATGGAACCTGGAGYCTCTTCCTGCTTTTTAAAGAAATCAAATCACAGCCTCTAGGCAAAAGGCTTGTGCCAGCTTACATGGTATCCTATCTCCTGACTGAAAAGGGATTCACATGGAAAAGAAGGCTAAATTCCAAGTATGTGGCAGTAAGCCCTCAACTGACTCTTTTCACAGTCTTGCCTGTAAGATGTCATGGTTAACTTAATTTGCACCCTTCTTTTCAAATAAGGATAAAGGCATACAAGTCAGGAATACGCAGGTCCTGTCTCAAAGACATGAGCTGCAATTCATATCAGGAATAATCCTCTYGTCTTCTGTACTCCCAAGTAAAACACCTGCAGGTCTGGTGAACTGGAACTTGGAAATGCCACAACTGCAAAACTGAAAGATGCACGCGTGTATTCAGAACATGAAACTGCAGCTTCAACCTATGCGTGTTTGTTGTGGTGGTTTCTGCYGGCTGAATTTTTGCCACTTTAGTTCTTTACAGTACTATCTAAGCAGAGTTGCTGACTGACAGAAGAGCAATGTCATAGTTTAGTCCACAATATTAGCCACAAACATTAGAAAGCACATTCTCATTGTTCTAAGGTTCTTATTTTACCAAAAAACAATCAAGGGAAGCTATTAAAAATAAAATGAKAGCAAAGTGTCTTTAACCTTTTCATCTCTGTCCCCATTGTACCTGCCAAGCTGCCATGGCAGAACTGGAAAATGCAGCAGCTTTACAGCCAGCTTGCATCCTCACTTCAGTATCTCTTGCGGTCAGGCATCCAATTAAACAAAATCCTGAGCAGTTTATCCATCTCAGGCTCAGCCCTTAAAACATTCTGTTCYCATTGGAAGACTGCTGTGATTAAAGCCTGCATGGCACACACACACACAAACTCATGGATACTGGGCCTGGTTTGTACAGCCATTTATTTACACAAATGGCTGCAATTGAAACTGGTGAAAATTCCTGTATGGATAATCACRTCTGGAGGTTAGCAATATGTCTCATTGGCCTCTGCTTGATATTTCTAGAATAGTTCTGGAGACATTTTTGACTACCTCTACATAAAGATACCTCTRTATTTTTTTAATCTTGGAGGTGCTTAAGAGCGCTTCAGTGTGGGAAGTTTAGGAAGCAGGTAGAGGAACAAATGTTTTTTAATTCAGCATCTGAAATCTGCTCTAGAAAGGTGGAAATGTAAAGCTCACGTTGGAAAAAAATCATTTTAGTGCTTGGAGAAAATAYGTAGATAGTCTTTTTGTTGCATTTATGTTTTTAACATCTCTATTCTTTCAGAAAGATGGAATGAAAGATGCGCCAGTATGTAGTGTGTTATATTAATGCTGAAAATTTAAAACCAACAAAAAACCCAACAATGCAAAAAAAAGTTACGTGATAACTAAAAATCCCCATTAACTACCAGGGTATATAAAATAGTAAAAAGTGATAATGTGTTTTAACAGTTAGGAATTAACTATAATTCTGGGCTATTGCCAGGCAAGAGAAATTGAAATAATTCAGTTTTCCAACTTTCTGTCATTTGAACTTTTATAATGCATCAGAGAGGTAAAAATCCACTGTGGTCTAATATTGAATGTGAAGTTTTTGAGCAAATGGTTCCCTTTTTTTTTATACTTGTTACCGTGAAAGAGAAGGTAGAGGTAATTTTTGTCTAATAAACCACACTTTTATGAATGACTCTCCCAAAATGTTACTACATGACTTATATGATAGAGCTATCCTCTTCACTCTGCACTTTTTACCATTGCATTAGTGTGGTTTATCCYATCTCTTCTGACCACTCTATGACAGGCTAAGTCCTTTTTTCTCCTAGAACTATTCATAGTTTCTATACTTGYTGGATATTGGGACATGAATACCCACAGTGATAGTAAACACACTAAGGGGCAAGAAGACTTTCTCTAGCTTCTATGTAACCCTCACACACCTCTCTGATCCTTCACAATGATGTTAAATACAATGAACAGTGGTAAAAAACAATAGTTTTGTGAAGGTGTTAAGTGTGTTATCAAATTCATTGACACCACTGGGTGACATAGCAATGTTGGTGACAAAAGCCATCTGCTGTRGTCCCTAGAAAAGCACAACTCGGCCCCCACCCACAATTCAAATATCAGAGGTGCTGATTAAAAGTATTTAAGAAGAGTAGAAAAACAGGACATATAGCTTATGTGAAGGCCACAACTTGAGGATKTCTTAAAGCACAAAGACTAAAGCTAGCCTTGGCATTAAGAGAGAAGTTAAAGGCTAGCTAGAAAATAACATTTTCCCTGTCTTATTAGACGTTATCAACATTCTCWGCTTTAGATCATGATATTTAGAAGTTACTGTAATTTCTTGCATATTTACACATCCCTTTCAGCCAAAGCAGTTTGGAGTAAGGAAGTTCTCTGACTAATGAAATACCAGGAATATTTTATATGACATAAGAGGCAGGACTGGGCCCTGATTTTCCAAGATCTCATGACTGCTGGGTGAGGGCAGCTGCCAAGCCCCAGCTCCCTCATCCTGATGTGTGGCTGTCCAGTCACAGAGAATGTCAGAGGCATCTGAGGCCCCATGCCCTGCCTGAGCTTGTACCTGCACAGCATCCAGAATCCTCTTGCCACCATCCTTTTCCTGATGTCCTCACTCATGCCAAGAGGGAGAACTCACCTGACATACTAATGCAGGGAAAAGCCTGCTTGGAGGATCAGAGAATACAGCCCTGAGGGCCTTGTGAATTAAGTCTTTGTAAAACCTAAGACCAGAAGAAATGCTTGAATTTCCTTTATGTTTCAACCAGTTATTTCTTTAAAAGAACAAACATGCCACTGCTGAGTCCTCTCATGGGTTGGGGTTTTTTGGTTTGTTGGTTTTGTTGTTTTGGGKKTTTTTTTTGCTTAGAGGGTTTTTTTTTCTCCAGCTGAGAAACAGATTTTTCTTGGGTCAAAACCCTCTTAAGAACTAATGCAGAACTGGAAAATGTGACCATCAAAGAGGCAGGGTAATTATACAAAATAAAATGGGGAAAGTTCAATTTATTTCCTATAAATTGCTTGGAAAATTAAACTTGATGAATTTGTGCATTGGAAAACCACACAGAAAAGCATATCACATAAGACCAGTTGCAAACTCTCTCAGAGCATTTTGTCTGAAGACACAGCATCCTACAGCATCCTACAGCATTCCCATTTTCCCCATGTAGGGAAATACAATACACTACCATGCTCAGCTACCTTGGCCTGTGGAAACTGGGCAGCTGGGGAATGAGGGAGTGGTGGAACTTGCTCCTGCAACAACCCCACCCACTRTGTCCAAGGGCGCCATTGGATGATCAAGGCCAAAGCTTTAGTCCAAACTTATCTTAACATTAGCCTTTAAGAGAAAGAAAAGCTGATGTATCCCAGTATGCTTAAGCACTTTCCCTTACATCACAACAGGMAATGCTGGAATTAAAACCAGTGTTTCCCCCAAAATCCCGGTGTAGTTCTCCAGGCAGGGAGCCATTCACTCTGCTGATGACTCTTCTCAGAGGACAATCTGTTAGTGATAACAAACAGCAAAAATAAAAGATCGAGTGTAAGTGTTCACTCCCTGTTTGCTCTGAGACATTTCAACAGTGCAAAACAGTCCTTGAGCTGACTCACCTAGCCAGCCAAGACTACCTCGTGGCTAAGGATCCATATGGAAATATGAAGATAGTGTTTCTGAAACCCACACCACTTCCCCCCACCCCCCCAATAGATCACAGCCTGTAGGGCATTTTRCAGGACTGCTTGAAGTTTCTGGCTGCAATAATTGCTGGTCCCATCTCCTCTCTTTTCACTGWGGGAGTCTCCAGCAGATGGATGCAATGCAGAGCAGCCCTGSTGCTGGGACTGGACCAGCTTGATGAACTAGTCCCTTTCCCCAGCTCTAATTTCAGGATGTAAAAAGTAGCATAAAATATTCCTCTAAACTATTGTAACAATAACCAGTATTTCTAAATCTTTTCAGGGGAATTTCACCAACCTAAACCTATTCTTTCAAGATATACRGTCGTAACACTAGAGACTGGCTAAAGGGATTATCAACTGACATATCTTTCAGCCTTGTAACCAAAACAAAGAACAGAAGCACAAGGGTGTTAATACAGTTTTAGTAACAAAAATGCTTAAAAGAGGAGGATTTAAAAATACTATGTTAAAAATGAATAAAATTAAGATTCCCTCCTGCAGTTTTAATTACTTACCACRTTTTGGAACAGCACAGGTTACTTATTCCTCAATAGACTGTTTAAAAACATAGCATGAAAAAGCTAACAGGCAGATGTTTGACATTTACATGCTCAAGCAGTTCTGTGATCATTAATATAGATCCTCAGAAACAGGTTGTATAATCCTTGTACAAGTGTGTCTGTGTAGAGAYAGAGTGGGTAAAAACCACCCACTGCAATACTTTCACTTGTTTTAAAACTCTGCATTGTTGCCCAGAACTTTTTGTTGCCAGGCAATGCAAAAAACACAGGTGTGCAAAAAAGAAGTCAGTGTTTAATGCCCAGCTTGTGGCTTGGTACTGAACGTGACATGTTTCATTCTTATTGACCACCCAGCCTCTTACACCTAATTGATTGTTAGTTTAAATGTGATTAGTTTGCCTCCTGAAGGCAAGTAGTAAGCCAGCTGTGTGTTTCTCCATGTCTCATTTGCAAGGGGTTCTGAAACCTCTCACAAACAAAATAAATGCTCCTGTTAACAGCAACTTCATGTTCAGTTGTTCAAAGGGCTGCAGTAGCACCAGAGGAGACAGCAGTAGCTACAGGAAAGTGGCAATATCCAGCTGCAGCRTCACTTACTGTCTTTTGGTATCATAGACTAGAGATGGAAACCACCTGCTATCCGTTTCCTGAGGCTGCCACAGTATTTCTCTATGCAATATACTTTTCAATACTGTCTTGGTTTAGCTTAAGATGTCCTCAGTTCTGAAGGATTTGACGTCTCTGTTGGGATGTTGGGCTGTACACTTGCTGATTTTGCAAGAATGTTTTAGAATGTTTCTCTTGATTCTTCTAGCCTGCATTTTTATTTTCTTAACTTCATGCCACAACTAATTATAGAGCACAGATAGAGTGCAAATAAAAAAAGGCATGGGGAAGAGGGAAACCCACCAGCCCAGGGAAAAGATGGTAGGCAGTACTTTGAAATGCACCCACAAAGCAGCAGAGAGGCCCGGCATGCAGCAGAGAAGTTAAGAAATAGGAAGTGAGGCAGCAGTCACGAAGAAAGWATGCAAGGAAGCAGTTACCCTGCAGGGAAGGAAAAATCAGGACAACTTTCAAGGGCAGAGATTAATGTAATTTGAAGGAGGTTGCAGTAACAGGATTTGGGGAAGAGGAGAGAGGAACTGAATTACCAGGTAAAAATGTCCAGTGGATGCAGTAGGCAARGAATCAAGGGGGAGGCAAAAGAAAATGGCAGGGCCAAAGTAAATGAGCATTAAAAGAGTCACTGTGTTTTTGTACCTACTTCAATTGTGCTTTGTGCCTTCTTAAACCAGAAGCAAAATTGCGTTGGGTCAGGTCTGTGCCATAACATTGTGCAGGCACTTTTACGCTGGTCACATGTGCAAAGGGATATGGTTTCCAAGTGTGGTTAAAACTGATGTGTGCTACCAAAAGCAGTGAATATTCAGAGTTA
>NW_026623335.1:829126-890213 GCF_030028575.1 Malurus melanocephalus
TGTGCTACCAAAAGCAGTGAATGTTCAGAGTTACGCAGTCAGAACCATACTTTCACCAGTGTAGCTTGTGTCATTCASACAATGATAAGATAAGCCAGGCTGGCAAAAGGACAATTTTCTGTTGTAAATTGTTTTGGGGGTAGATATACCTCTGGTGCAATGTGTAAGGGTGTAACTACACCAGGAGAGCTCTTTGCTTGTCAAAACAGCCATGTTCTATGAAAGAATGTCCATAATGSAGACATGATTAAGAGAGGTAAAAGGAACTCTTCTACTGACATTATCACTTCCACAACCACAGCAAAAACTGTCAACACAAAAGAAGATAGCTTTTTAGAGCAGAGGGGTGTAAGATACAGACACATTTCAGGTAACTTCTGAAGCTTTCATACAGGAAAGTATTTGCTTATACGAAAAGAAAATAATTGCAAAGTGAATATTAGGACAATGTGGATAAGAGCATTTAAGTCCTAATRTTGATACTTTTAGCTTAATTTATCATTCAACATTCACTTGTTTTAAAATAAGGCATTCTTGAGAAGAAGGTATTCTCAATACATTTTTCAGCACTGTCTTCAACTTGGATAACAGGTAATACGCTCCATAACTTCTTTCCTTCTGTGCAATACAAAGAAGGTGAAAATTCTCTTAATGAACGTATAGAGAGGAAGGATTTGGTAGATAAGCCTTTTTTTTTTATTATTTTATCATTACTTTGGTGGTCAGAAGACCCTGTACTCTAACTGAAATGAAATTTGAAAAGGAAAAAACCCAAAACCGCTATTATCAAAATTAGCACGGATACATTTATTATGATTTATCAGTGAGAGCTGTTACCTGAAATTATTCGCTGTAAGGAAATCTCAACTCTTGAAACAAATGATTTTCTTAGAACAGGGCACAGAAATCAGCYTCTTCCTCAAAAGAACTCCAGGAAACTAGAAAGGGCAGAAGACATTTAAACTCCCAATTTTCAGCTTGGAATCAGTGYGTGGGATTAATGTCTATGAAAATATCCTGAAATCCTAAGTCATGCAAAATTTTTTCCTTCAGCCTCTGSTGAAGTGGTAATAGACTGCAGTGGYTCTCTAAACTTAGCAGAGGAATAATGTTCTGAGCTATAAATTTTGATTAAATGGCGACTGCAAGTAAGATTTTCTCTAATAATTTCCTGAACAATCTTTTGTACTTACTTCACCTGAGCTCATTTTTTTAGGYTGTTTTCCTTTATGTCCTTTCCCTTGCAGAAGTGACGGAAGGTAATTCTTAGAGTGCAAACAAGCAGCCTGAATAGTTCGGCAAAATTACTTTTAAAATGGTTAATTGCAAAGGAACAAAAAACCAAGAAAATTCTTGAAAGCAGAGCCTMATGTCACTACAATAAGGGTTACACAGCAGGCAATCCAAGAGGAAGCTGAGAACAGTGCTAAGGTGAACAGTGGCACAGTGGATTGGAGCTCTGTATYCTTACCTCTTGAGATTTGGATGTAAAGCCTGATTTAAAAGACATAAAAATGCATTTGATCAGTTCATCTTAGAGCCTTCTGAGCAGTGATCCTCATGTAAAAACAATGTCTGATGAAGGATATTAACGYCCTCCACCATTGTTTATCCCCSTACACACACATATACACTTGCTAAATAAGGCTAGAAAGCTGCATGAGATGTCTGACTGAAAAGTAAGATTCCTTTTGTTTCCTGTTTATCTGGTATTTATAGAGTTTTGCTATGGTTATGTGCAATAAAGAACTGCATAGTGAATATTCTCCTAAGTGACTTGAGATTCAGAACTCTGGTTTGYGCTGTAAATGAGTGATTCTGAGGAGTGATTCACCTCAGAAAATCTAGCCTGTTGTTCTGTGGGCACAGACTTTTCAGTAAAACTCCTGCCTGATGTTTTTGTGTTAATCCCTGGCCCACCAGCCAATGGACACAATTCACCACAGTCCATGCACTTTTTTTGGGATAATCTCAAAGATAGATCCACAGATGATGTTCCTGGTGTAGACTCCAGGTTACTGACACAGCAAAAGAGAGGAAATGTTCCCTGTGCCAACTTGAATGTGATGATTCAGTAGAGCTGGTATCATTAGTCCTGTCCTATGATGAACACCACATTACCCAACCACACTGGAAAAGAATGAGCAGGCTCAGATTTCCTATCTGGAAACTGACAGCTCTTGCAAAACTTGGTACTTGTATGATATTGCATGTAAATGGGAATGACAGCAAAATCTTGTGGCAGTAAATTGAAGTTAAATTGGCTAAAAGTGGTGAGTTTTGGAGAGCTGGGACAACAGTTGAATGAAGAGAAAGTATGATGGGAGTAGTGTATCATAGTTCAGTATACAAAGGTTTGGTAGCATGGARATTAATACAGACAGTTCCTGGCATGATTTTGGGCAAGAGCTGACTGCAGAGGACTGCTGTACAGCTGGGGTACTCRTGTGGAAATGTTAGCAGCATATGTAACAAAAACCACTGAACTGGAATTATACAGAAATAAGTTATTATTGAAACACAGCTGTACTTTGAACAAAGCATTGAGGAATTTATAAGACAATGATTTGCCAGAAGGAACAGCATAAACTTACCTCAGTCAGAGAGCCAAAACCAGTTCCTGTGGCTGCTCCCCATCACTGAGCRCAAGCCCCACTTCCATCCAGCAATGAAATGGGGACCAAAAGCTTTAATTGTGTGGTGTGCTTTACATAAATTCCTATAAATTGGTGTCCTTTATGATGTCCTTTCTTCGTATGAACTAAAAACACATCAAGTGTCTTGCAACTTTTTTCATCCTCTTTATCATTGCTATCACTCTTATCATATGAAAGTCGATCACCAGTGAATTGTAATTATTCAGCTAGCAGCTAGTGGTGGGAACATCAAAGCACAAGTATGTTTAGAGGGTTAATGCATGATTATTTTAGCATCCCAAAGGCTTTGGAATGCCATACCACCCAATTATCCCAGGGCTATGTAAGAAGAGGCAGCTTCATGATTAGGAGGGCCTAAACTGAGCTTTCAGGATCAGTAAAATATATCATGTCAAAATTCACACTGCCAGCTGTTTCTCCACAAATTTTACAGAACATAGTATTACCTTTCTTAGTATTTAAAAAGTGAAACAAACCTGTAAAATCAGGTGATATGATTAGTAACTATGTTTTAGTTTTTAAATAGAAAAGTCATTACCTCTGCCAGACATCATAAATATACTTATCAGGTGTGCCACTTCTGAATGAACACGAGATCCAGTAAGTCATGTACTCTGTTTCTGCTAGGAACCAATACTTCACCCATAATCAATAAATTTTTAGTTAGGATGCCTGTAGTGAGGTATTTGATTCTGTATTTTCTAGGCAACTACATAGCCTGATTTTCAGAGATGTTGGGCACATTCATTGCTTCTATGGCTGATGAGTAACCCTGAAACTTAAGCATGTCAGTATGAATTAGATGCCAAACTACAGTCAWCCCATTTTAAAAATTGATAATATGATGAATATAACCAGTTCTGTGATCTCTGATGAAAATAGGATGAAAATGAATGGAAATATTTCCCTGCATCTCAGGATTAGTTTGAAAGTGAAACTTGGTGAGAAACATTCATTTAGAATCCTCTACAGTTTGTAAAATATGCTGCAACATGTTGAAGCGCTTGGAAAACTATTACTAAGAAAACAAGTTAGATTCTTTCCAATGAATTCTAAACTGTTGGGRAAAGTGGTGGAGGCCACTGTGATTAAGGGGAGATAGGAAGGTTGCTGTGAATGCAAAAGAAAAGGCTTTCAGGAATATAAATAATAAAATGAATAAATAGGTTGAACTTTAAAGAAGTGACATAAGTAATGAGGTGTTTATATAGTTTGAAAAATTATATGCTTAGTAAGGTTTTCTTTGATTATCCAGAACCATAATGATATGTACACAGAATGACAAAATGATCTCCTAAAGAGATATTCTGCTATAACTTGTATGCATGAAAAATCAGAGGATGGAGTCAGCTATCTGTGAATGGAATACAGTTTCCTGGTGCCGAGGGAAGGGGGTAGTGTGCAGATAGCAGCAAAGAGAGCTGTTAATAATATTGCGTAACAGACATCCACTTGTAAATGTGACTTGCAACCATCTTTAAACAGACCAGTAATATTACATGTTTGCCAAATGCTTCTGAATATCAGAAAGTTCCATGAGTTATTAACCTAAGCATTGAATAGCCATGTGTTTTGTGACTTTTCAGGATTCTGGTGATCTGCTCTTAGTGACGATGCTGCATGCTCTCTGCTGGCTGTGTCTCATCCATAAACCCCTACTGCAGACCTCACTGCACCCACAATTAGAAAGATAATGTTGACTTATTTACAATGCTTTTTATTCTTTGGGGCCTATTTTTCATTTCAGCATTTTATTTATCATTTGTCTTTTACATTAACTCTCCAAAGCAAAATTCCCGATCCCATGACACAGACACACTGGTCTATTGTAGGAATATTCAGAATTATAATATCACCCACACAGTGCTTTCAGGGGCATTCTTTGGAAAACGTGCAAGGCTGTTACAGGACCTGGAGGTAAAGTGGTATAAGGATGAAAAGACTCAGCTTCAGATTAATAAAATGCACAATATGTGCAACTGTTGTGCATCTTACACAGACTCCTGCTTTGGTGGAAAATTATATTTTAGGGAATGAGTTTGAGAAGAGTGCAAATGCAATGTAATTACTTTCCTCCCCTATCCAGAGCCCTAAATCTGCATGTGCATTTCAGTTGCTTTAAAAACGAAACTGAAAATATTCATTAATAAATTCAGATATCAGATTAAGGAGCAGTGCCTCTGATATCAAAGTTGTTTACGTGAGTCAGTGGAATGAATTACCTTTTTTTTTTTAATTGGAAGTATGTTAATTCCAAGTTACTTTGTGTTTCTCATAAAAAACCCTCAGTGTTTCGCTGGGCATATTCAASAGCAAGAAAAAAGGGAGCATAACTGACAGATCTAAGTGCTTATAAAACTGTTTCTGCATTACCCAACCCTTGTTACATCCTACAAGKCTAGTTTCTGAGAACTGCTGCTAGAAAAGATAAAGTGACAGAAATGTTGAATACACCCATCAGTAAGGAATTCCAAAACTGTAATTCACCTACTATCAGTTTTCTATACAATATTAAGAGACACACAGTAGCACTTAGTAATAAAATAATACCATTTAAATTACTAGAAACCATCCTGATTTCACAGAACAAAGGACAATGATATTTGTCATCATGTAATGATATTTGTAGGACATATAGATTGTCTCGAGGTTAATAACTGGTTAAAAGAGAAATAGCTTTTTTTTTTTCCTTATTGCAAATATTTGTGCCAGGATCTTGACAAGAGCTGAAGAAGATCACAGTAATGATATCACACTGCACAAATATTTTCTTATCTAAGATGCTATTCTACCATAGCCAAGTTTAAAAGTAGAAGATGCTAACCTTGAATAAACTTTGGCTGCTTTGTGTGTACTAATAAGGTGTTGGAGAACTCTCCATGCAGTGACACTCATATGTAATACTTCTGCAACAGCTCTTGCTGTCAAATTTCATGTCATGCTCTTCACCAAGAATCTTAACTCACTCCACAGTAAAACAGACAGTTTTGGGAGTGCCATTGCACAGCTGAAGGAACCGAGGCAGTGAGAGGGCAGCTAATCAGCAAGATGTAGAAAGGCCAGGAACAGGAGCTCCCTCTCCTAGCTCTGCGTCTGCTTATATCAACAATGTGCACTTCAGTGCATGAAATAGAGTAGGCTCCCACTGAASGAGGAAGAGGTGTCAGCTGTATAACTGTGTTTAAAGAGAAAGGTTTAGAAATTGCAGAAATCACATCACTGACTGGTACACTTCTACTTTTACAGCTTCTGAATGCAAACCACCCTGGAGCTGGACCTCTGCTCTACACACACGGGTAATAAAAACAGAATCTGCTGGTCTTTGACAACTCAGGAATAGACACAAAAATAAATATAGGGAATGATGGATTGATGCTTCTAGGAAGGCAGGCTGTGGGTTGAATAATATAGGGTGAAAAAAGAGTGAACACAGAGTAGGAGGTGAAAGAAGGAAAGGTTAAGGGGAAGGATTTTGCCTTGTCCAGTGCTTTTTTTGTGAGGTTCAGTCCTGACCTTAACTTTTAGGGTGAAAAAGCTTTGTGACACAGCAGAGCTGGTGTGTGTTTGTCACATGGAGAAATAATTTGAGGAGAGTGTACAGGTGTTTCCTGTGTTGCAGAAATCATCTCTACAGAGACTCTTGTTTGCGATTACCCAAGACTTCAAAGAAAAGACCAAGATGGATGTGTAAAAGGTCTTGCCAATACCAGGATCCACCATCTATTTTCTAGTTACTAAAACAGACACACAGACACAGCTCCCAGGAATGCCTAGGAGGAAGCTCCATGAATGGCAGCTCTTCAAAACAGCCYTAGATGTAAAGATGATTCTTCCTTTACCAGTCCCTGCTGGGTAGCATTCCTAGTGAACATTTCTAGAGTCAGGCTCTACACTTTTGTAATATATTTATCTCAATATCCTGATTTGTCTTAAATTGTTCTGATGTTGACCAGCTGTACTGGAAGGCTCTTACCCTCTAGCAGAATTTCATTCTTAGTCTTAGCTGGTACGCTTCAAACSCAGTCTCTCTCACTCTAGCATGATGCTACTATTTGTTTGCATCAGCTTTTGTGTCAGGAAGCATGTCCTGCAAAATGACATCTATGATTTCCTCTAAATWTTTTTTTTTKGTTTTGCAGCATTCAGTTCTGGTTTTTCAGAGCAAGCTGTATACAATGAGACTGTGCTTTTCAGAGGTGCTGAATAACCCATTCTGRCCTGAAATGCTTTGCTACGCATCAAAAACTGGGGTGCTGAGAAATCTTGAAAAATGGGGAATCAGATTGGAAGTTAGTGTGCTTTGCCAAGTCTTCCCTCCTCAGACCTTCAGCGCAGAACAAGCACTGCCAGGTGGCTGCAGAGGAGCTGATCTGTCAGGCAGGCGCTCTTACTGTGCCCTGGGCTTGGGTGGGAGGACCCATGCACAGACCTGTGACCTGAAGCACAGCCCTTTTGCAGGAGAGAAAAGAGTACAGCCTAGGGCAATGAAACCTAATTTCACTCCAAGGAGTGTTAGTTAATAGGRACTCAGAGAAAGCAGGATTATACCGCAGTGACTTTCCAATGAAGTACGAAATGTCTGCATCTCTCATGGTCCAGTCACTGCAGAGCCTCTCCCGTGGGTGTTGGCTGACTTACAGTGAATTAAGATAAGGGGAGCTGGGTGGGTAATTAAGGCTTTTATATGCAAGTTTTGAAATAGGATCCAGTAAATTCACAGCTAAAATTTTGAAAAAAACAGAGTAGGTTAAGCATTTTAAGTCCATCATGTTTTTACTTGCAAGATGCAAATCTTTCGAGCTCTTGCTGTAGCATCTCTTTGGAAAAGGGGCTATAAATCGTGAAATACCTGACTTTTGTTGTTTGTGACACTACAAAAAACGGTGAAATATGTTCAATGAACATTCTTCTTGTCCAAAGCATTTCAGTAGTTCAGCTCTSATATTGTTTCAAAACTGTTTTCTCAAGGCCTTCCAGCACATGGCGTTACGAAAAAGAAGTTGTCAGACTGGTTTTAACACATCTTTTCAATACTGATAAGCAAAAGTTCACTGAAATAATTCCCAATAAGATGCATGTGGGGATATACCTTTCTTAAGGCTTTCTCATTGGATTCAAACTTTAAGGAGACCTATTGCATTCCAAGTTTAAGCAGCCTTTTTCAAAGTTATTAGAAAAGTTAAGGGATGCGTCAGATGCTGTGCTGAGGAGAGTCTATGTCACATCCTGTTAACCGTGTCTGCATTTAAACCTGTTTTGTAAGTGCAGTGAGCGGCTGACAGTCTTCAGCTGCAAACAGCTTTGAAAATACATGAGCTGAGTTCCAAAAGAAAACCAGACACTGCTGTATTTTGGTTGCTAGAGTTAAAACACTTGATAAATAGCTAGTTTTTCTTAATTAAGTAAAGGATTTAATCTTGGGGCTACTTTGCTTAACAATGCCATCATTAAAATGGTAATGGACTTTCAGGTCCTTATTCAGCTTAGTATGGCATCCTACCTTTGCTGCTATTGTTTCATCCTGTTTACACAGAAGTTTCTGCAATTCAGTCTGGTAAGAGCAAGATACTTACCAAGGAAATAAAGCTCAAAAATAGCATGTGGCTAAATCTTTGAGTCTATCTCAATAGGGTCCAATCTATCCTCCCCTTGAAGTCACACAGGCAGTTTAGTAGAATGCAAAATAGTTTCTCTGCTAGATACAAGTAAGATGAGCTAATATATTTAAAAGATTATTATTATTATCTATTTTGGAAATGATACCTATAAAAGCCGGGACATGCTAAAATTACTCAGAGGAAAAGTATTTTACTAAACCATGCACACTAGCTTGCTAACATGATTTGGTAAAAATCAATACATCTTCTTTTCTCTCTAATAACCATGGGACTCAGMTGAACACAGCTAGGAAAAGCGCTGTTTAATTAGTGGGGCTTTTCCCCCTCCTGATTTTCCAGTGTACATGTTAAAGCAAAAACAAAGCAAAAATACTTTGGCAGATGGATTCAGCTATCAAACCTGAAACTTTCCCATGGTTCTTTTTCCACACTTGTGCATTAACCACCAGCCTCTCACTGCCCAAATCTTGGCAATAAAGATCGAGTCTGAGATGCTGTTCAAAGCTGCCACAGGTTAAGGTCAAACTCTCTGTTATACCTAAATTGTGCTTCATGTTTTGTTACATTATCTGGTCCTTTTGGGAACCTCTAAGACATCCATGCAGATTTAGAGTCGTGTGAAGGTCCCTGTCATTTACCCTTGAATAGAAAGGCCTTTGCCAGAGCCAAGAAAAACTAGAAAGCAGCAACTTTCTGGCCACACCTCCTTCCTCACATCATCCCTACAGAAAGGGGCGGGGGGAATAGATAGGAAACACCATGCTCCTGCTCAGAGCAGAGGAGGATTTGTGCGTGACTGTTTCCATAAGGCTTAGCGTGCCCTTTGCTTGGCCAGAGGGGTGTAAAAAGGGCCCCAGACTAACAACAAAACCAGACCCTCCCTGCCAGAAGGAATGGAAGGAATGGTTGGTAACACAAGTGCTTCTTCTGTGATGTGTTTTTCCCAGCTCACTGGGTTACCTCAACATACAGCAGAAATATGCTGGTAGTAGGTGGGACCATCAGACCTTTCTGTGGCAGTCCCCAAAGAATTTCTAACCTGGCATTTTCACTGATAATGACAGAGACTTGTGGGATTCCTGTGCCCAGATCTGCAAGACTGCTCAATGGGAGAGGCCCTTACAAGCAGATGGCAAGAAAGACTGTCCACTGACTGCTCTGTATTGCCAGGAAAATTGACAAAACCTAGTAAAATTCTTCCACTAAAAAGTAAGCATGACATACCTAAGTCATTATACATCTTAAAACTATGCATGAAGACTATCTAAATATTTTCTGTTACTGTAGACAGTAGGTTACATTCATCTTTAAGGTGTCACCCAGGCCCTCCACTGAGTTCTGTTAAAGAAAAGTTTTGTGGTCTATAGCACTTAAACCATTATTGGTTTCTACTTTTTCTTTTCCCCCCATGAAACAGAAATGATGGTACAATACATTACTTGTATATTACCACAATTTGTTCATATGCACGCATCTTTTATTATTAAACTCATCTTTTAGTAGAAAATTATAGGGAAAATCAACTGGAAAACTTACCTCATGGAAAAAGGAGAAAGAGTAACAT
Source organism: Malurus melanocephalus (assembly GCF_030028575.1). Taxonomy (NCBI): domain Eukaryota; kingdom Metazoa; phylum Chordata; class Aves; order Passeriformes; family Maluridae; genus Malurus; species Malurus melanocephalus. Next base: position 838,966 of record NW_026623335.1, read on the forward strand.
TCATTATGCATCCTTGAATGTCCTTGAATTAAAGGGCATGGATGCTTTAAAATCTGAGTAGCTTTCAGAGGGGAAATAAGATAAAGGGATGTTTATCTACAGCAATACCTCCTTGACAAATAATTCAAAGGARTAAAAGGAATAGCTGCACAGTTTTCTCCAGTGACTTTTGTTCCATTAATGAAATGTACACAAATATCCTCATCCATTGGCTGGATGCACACCTATCTGCTTTRTGACCTGCACTGACACAGTCTGTGTGTCTCCTCACTCCTGATGCAACCGTAAGCTTGACAGCTCAGTTCTCCTCTGTGGATCCTCAGGCTGGGAGCAGAATCASTCTCACGTACAGCAACACATCCTTTCTTTAGAATACCAGTGTTTTAGAAAAGACACAACTCTGGAAGAAAACTAAGGAAGAAATGGATATATCACAGTATCTATCTTCTGTGATTCCTTTCAGTTCTTCATTYTAACTCTGAGAAGTGGTTTCCAACTCTTGTGAATGAAAGTCTGTTTCTCTGTTAGAGTAAGATAGATGATAACTGGAGGGAATAGGGAGAAATGATGCATAACTGGGCCTCAAGTTAATTTTTTTTGCTTGTTATTTTAGTTTGCTTTCCACTTTGAAAGTAGCTTGTGGATTTCCTATAGGAGCAGGGTTGATGCGTTCTGTCTTTTAATCTAAGTAACAACATTGAAAATTGTTAGTCTAAAGTAACAATATTAAAAAGAAGATGGATGCAAACTTAAGGTTTTGAAGTCAGCCTTCACCTTCTTTCACACCCCTTAATTTTCAAAAACGTGAAAACTTAAAAAAATCAGGCCATCAAACAAAWTTTTTTTGCATTGAAAAGGGCTGCTTGTAACTACTGCAGAGTTGTGGGTATCTCTGAACTTCATGTTACATCAGTAAGGCAGTTTACTTCTCTGTTTTCTTAGTAATTTACAATACATAGGTGATAAATTCTGAGAGTTTTATTGAACGAGAAAATGTAAAAGTGGTGTACTTAACTAACACTGTTTGCTGGGATATTTTTTGAAGATTTCTTGACCCGACTGCAAGAGTTACCCAGTCTGCACTGTTCCAGCTTCCTCCTCCTCCAGTTAGCAAGGCTCACCTATGCTATTTACTGCATCATTGCATCCAAGCCAAACTTGGTTACTGCGGCAACTAAGTTTTTCTTCTGAAGGGGTCACAGAGAAACACATCCTTCAGGATCCCCTAGTAACCGTCGGCCGGCAGGACTGGGGAACATCAACACTGAAATGCCTGCTTTCCATCGCTAAGGCAGCGCCGCCTGCGCCTGCAACAAGGGGGGCAGAGTCTAGTTACATTCCTGACCCACTTTCACATCCCTCCCTCCTCCTCCTCCCTCCCCGAGCACAGCAGCAACCAGCAGGGCAGCAGAGGCTCCATTTAGCAAGCCTCGCACACCCGCAGCCCCCGAGCTGTCTCCTAGCAAGCGGMGGCATTGCAGGTTCGCCCAGCAGCCTGCGGGGAACGGGAGGGGGGACTGCAGTCCTCCAGGAAAGGAGGGCTTTCCCCCTCGCCACGCTGCCCGTGCAGCGGCGGTGCTCCTGTCCTTTGGCCAGCCCTTCCACGACCCGCACCGATGCCTGCACACACAGCTGCTAAAGCGTGAGGCTGTGCTCCTTCGCTCCGCTTCCCAGCCGCACTTGGACGCGCGTTCAGTTTCCTCGCCCAGCAACCCTGCCGCCATCCCCTCGCCCCCGGATTAGCCTGGATGCGCACACCTGACTCTCCCCTTCTCGCCCACCTCCTTTATGTAACCCCGCCATTCCTCTCCYACTCTCAGGCTCTTGGGGCTCGTCCCTTTCCCCACATAATTGCAACACCTCCCCCCGCCTCCCAGCGTGGCGGGCGGGCAGGTGAGTAACCAGGAGGGCGCTCCGTCTGTTCCCTTGGGAGGGACACTCCCTTTCCCTGCGGGCAGCTGAGAGGGATTTCGCCCCACGCCGGGGCAGACATTGCACCGCACCTCGGCTCAACTCGCCAGCAGAGCTGCCCACTAATCCCCCGCCTGGTGCTCTGGGCAGCCGAGGCCTCTCCAGGCCGTGGGAGGGCCCTGCTGTTCGGGAAGGGGATTCAGACCAGGCGGGGGCAGGTGCCGCCCCCAGCGAGGTGCGACCCCACCTGAGGTCCAGGACGGCGGCTGCCACCCCCGGCTCCCGGGCCCCGCCTTTCCTGGCTCCCTTCAGGGAACAGGGCCGTGCCTGAGGCAAGGAGAGAGGMGGGTGGCCCCCAGCAGCCCCGCGGTTGGGAGCTGCCTGCTCGGCGGGACCTGGAAGGGGCAGCTCCGCCAGGATGCGGCTGCGCCCGGCCTGAGGGCACGGGTGGTGGGAACACTCCCGCAGGAGAATCCTGCTGCTGGGACATGCACCGGCCCACCATGGTGGCCACGAGACACACTAATAGAAGCCTTTTCTCTCTCTCTTTTTTTTTTTTTTTTTTTTTTTTTTTTACTAAATGTTTATTTTTCAGTTCTGTTATTGCAAAATACCAGCTATGACCAGCTCCTTGCTGTGGAGCCCAGCCTGCAGAAGTGCCCTGGTTTGTGCCAAGGGAGTGCTCCTGTTGCAGTGTTAGACACCTGCCGGCCTGGGGACATGAGCTGATGCGGGACAGGCAGTCCTTGGCGAACAAAAAGAAAAAAAAAAAAAAAAAAAAAAAAAAAAAAAAAAAAAAAAAAAGTGATTTCCCACCCCTCCCCCATAAAAAGGAGGATCGGTTTTAAAATTATAACTCAGATTTCACGTGTTTCTCTTTCAACCCCTTCTTCTGGGACTCTTTTTTTTTGGGTGATGGAAATGTGAATAAAAAGAGCCATTTAATTCCTGAATGCAAAAAGTGTCTGCTTAAAAATTGGTTCACTGTTCTTTGTCCTTGTATAACTTAAACCCACCTGTTTTCAAGTTTGGGCTTGATACATATTTCTGCTCCATTCCTGTAAGCACTTCAGCACATGTTTCACATATGCTTACATCTGCAGAGTCTGGAGCCTGAATCTTCAGTGTCACTCTAAATGTTTAGTGCTGTACCCCATTTACAAACCTGGCTGARTAATAGATTAATAATAACTCAAAATAACATGACACATAAACAGTATATTATTTTAATCACAGCAGAAACAGTGATTTTCCAGATATTCTCTCTCTATGTAAATGTGCATGTAGCAGGTAGCAGAGATCTAGATACTCAGTATTAAATACATTTGTGTTTTTAATTACTAAATTTGAACTAAACATTCATAGTTCTCAATTCACTGAACATTTCACACATAAAAGGGCCACAAAATGTATTTATTTTTTACCTAAGCTTTAAAACCAGTGTCYCGTATGCTGCCAGTACAAAGCTGGTAGCAGTACCTCAAGCATCTTTAAACTTTCCTTAGGTAAGGCATGCACTAGGGAAGAGTTACACACCTGTAGGGAGGTYTGTAAGGACACAAGGTTGCATGCAGATTATTTCACTCCCTGAAAATGTTTTTTAGATTGAGTGATTACACTGGGCCTCCCTACATCTGTCATGACCACTAATGACAGTGACTGCATGCTGTGAAGTGCCTTTGTCAATGGCAGACGTTTAACTGGAAATTAGAGAAGAAAAATCAGAAAAAAAACCTGTCAGGAGCCATTGAGAAAATAATAWCTACAGTGATAGATATAAAAACCTCTAAACTAATTTTGAGTGCAGTGTTTTTCACTGAGATAAACAAACTTTATTGTTGAAATAATACACACTTCTGAATAAGCAGCAGTACTTGTGCTGCAAATGCATTTTTCACCTTTTTAGAGCTTTTGAAGAAATAAAAATGCAGTGACTASTTGCAAAAGAGTTTGATGGCTTATTATTAAAACAGTAGTGCCCTCATTCCTAATGTCAGAAGACACRTTTAACAAATGATTGACAATGAGCAGCATAACTTTTTCAATAAAAGATTTTTATTCTTACTAGGTTTCCAGAATTCTATCCAAATCACAAACTGCAAAATATTTTTAAGAAGACACATAGAGAAGCATGTTTTGTCTGGACTTGTTGCATAAAATATTGATTTATACTATTTTATAATGAAGATTTACTTGTTTGGGGAGCTTTTCTGATAGCTCCTAGAGGTAGCAAAGAAAGGGAGGTGAAATTGTGTGATGCAAGTTGGTACAGCCAGTAAGCCTAGCTGCACTTACTCAGATTTAACAGTGCTTTTCAASGGTGTATTTTCTATATGGCAAGGCAAGTTTTAAAGTTGAATCTTTATCATATCTGCAGTGGCAAAGACAGTTGCAGTTATAATATCCTGGTCAAGCACTCTCCTCTGGTGAGTTCAGGTTATATATGGAGTGGTTTGCTGCAGAACGGATAGTGAAATATTGTTAGCAAAGTGATAAAGCAGACTCACACAGAGGAGGTTTTGGAAGGCGCAGAAGAGTGTGGAGAGGAGGCTATGCTGGGATGCCACAAGGCAGCACACAGCCCAAGACAGTTACTTAAGATGGTACTTATTCAGGCATCTACTGCAGCCATAAAAATAGGTGTGTGAGAGAATATCCTGGGAGAGCCTTTCCCAGTCAGCAAGGCGTGCCTCGAGGCACACCGTCATGATGGGTGAGGTGCAGAGGGGCCCTGCTGCAATGCGAGGCGTGTGGAGGATCCTGAGGACAGCGTGGAGCAGGAGGAGCCAGGCTGCAATGGAAATGGCTCTCCTTGTTTTCCCCCAYTTCCCTGCAGGTTCGAGCCATTCTGCCAGCCACAGGGCAAAGGCCTGAGGGCTGGAGTGAGAGAGCATACCACATGTGGCAATGCTGGGGGCCTAAAAGGGAGAGGGAGAACAAGGGATAAATAATCCCAAACAAATCCATTTTTATACTTTTTTTTTTTCCAAAACAGACATTAGGTCCTGTCTTTCCTGCAACTTAAGGATTTTTTAATGCTTTTTATTTTTGAACCGTGGTGTAACTGCTGCTGATGTAGCCGAGTCAAGGAGCAGCCCCCACTTGACCTTGCCTGGTTTRCCTTGCAGTGAGGCTGAAGTTGTTTGGCTTCACTGCTTCTGTACTTTGGGACAGGTCAGAAACATTAGCCTGAGGTAAAAAAGCTGCACCTCTTTGTGAGGCAAAGGCACGGCCTCACTCTGCCTCAGCCATCTCTCTCAGTAACTGGAATTTCAGCAAGTACCTGCCCCTAAGATGACTGTTGTGCGGCACGCCACACCTCGAATGCCAGCCCAGTCTTCCTCCAGGCCCCAGCACAGGATCAACAGCCTTCTCCCTCTTGGAGCAATGCATGAGCTACTGATTCATGCCACTTTCCCATCAGCAAGCAGGGAGATGTCTGTGCCAGCTCTGGCACCTGGCTACAAGTAGTTACCCAGGCAAAGTTCTTGCTTGGAAAGAAGGTATTTTTTTCTCCCTGCTGGCCCCATTTCCCAAGGTCTATATGACCAATTTCTAAACTCTTCTTAATTGTAGAGATAAGGTATTTAAAACATATGTGCTTCCCGTAACGCTGCGTGCGCTTCGACTGCTGTCTGCCTCCTGCCCCGTCTGCGTTCACAGAAGGTACCCGTGCATATGGAAATAATCAGGCTACCCAAAAGACAACACACTTGATACTGCTAATTACACGGAGTAAACACCACTGGGACTATAACTGGTCTCTAGATCTGAGTGAGTGTTTTGCTGCTGAGCTAAAAAAGAAAGTCTATTATGTGCATTCATATTATAGCCAGTGAAGTCCCTGCTGCACATATTGCTGATTTCTGTACATGCTACATGGCACAGAGCCAAGGAATTGTAGAGCAAACTGGATTTTATAACCAGCGTTATTTAAGGATGGGCAAACTGTGAAGCTCCAAAAGTTAATGATTCTAGCGCACTTTCAATTAATTTTTATTGTCAAGCTGTATTTCAGGGTACTAAAGTGCTCTTGAGATGACAAGCAGGAGTGTGTGGGAACAGGCGGGAATACAGTGTGCATTGTTATTCTTTCTGATTTATAGATCAATGGGTAACCTATCCAGTTGACAAGTTACCTTTTTCCTCTCACGTTAGATGAAATTAATCTCTATGTTGAGCTCCCCACAGAAAATGCATTTTAGCAATATAAATACAGTATAAGTCATCATATTCCACAATGGTACACTTCAGCCCCTGCACAGAAGTAAATACATTTTTTCCACTAAGGATATCKGTACTACTTGTGTTGTTAAGACAATTAATCTTACAATAGCCTGATRCAGAAGTCACTCTATGGATTTTAAAGTACTAACTACATTTTAATGACTCACAGAGGGAACTTCTGACAGGATGCTGTATTTTGAAACACTAGTRTACACTGAAGTCTACGTGCCATAAGGTTCAAAGTCTGGATTAAGGCAGGCTGTGCATGAGCAATCACAGTGACAAAKCCTGGCCGTGTATGATGAGCATCAAGTTCACTACTTCAGCTCCCTCTCTGTCCCTCTGAAGTCATAGGCCAGAGCTGTGTKTCAGTACTGGGTAGCAGCTGAGTTTTGCCTGCTTTTCTCCTTGCAGAGGACACAAGTTTGGGCCTCTACCCACACACCGACTGATTTAAAGGCTCATGCTATGTTTTAAACACTCTCAGATCTSACTGAGAATAGTACAGAAGACTTGAAATGGATTACAGGAAAACTGATGGATAGAATAATTACATATGCCTAATTTTCTTAGGAAATGTAAGGAAAGAAAAACCCAACCACCAGAAAACCAATCCAAACCAGAACACACAGTTTGGAAAGTACAGATAGAGCTGGGCCACAGTCAGATGTCCAGCTTTAGCTTGCAGATGAGGGAGGTGGCTGCTCTGGTTGGCTCCTTCTCTGCTGCCCCAGGTTACTGCTTCATGGCTGTGCTGATATAGCTGTTTGTCTAGCTGCCCTTTAAGCCAGTCCTGTAAAATGATCCACTTAAAAGAAAAGATGTGTTTTTCAGGGAGAATGTATGATGGGGCTTTTTTTAACCCAAAGGTCCTTAAAAAAAGTCTTTGGAGTTTARCTACACAAACACTTGACTTGGTGTTATGGGACAGCGGGTGTAAGTCTCTGTGGGTTTGTGAGGAATGAGGGGGAGCTACACCAAAGGGTTCTATTACAGTCCAGACAGTTGTGTGTCTGTAACCTGAAGTATTCTTCTTCTTCTCAAGTCCACCAAGACCATAAAGTGACCTCCAGGCTTTCCTGTGTGGTGCATGCATCCATGGGTGGTCACAATGTGGCTGGCTGCCATCCTCATTACAGGGTACTGCAGCCCTTCCTTAGGACCTACCAATTTTGGCAGACCTAGCCTACACTGATTTTTGCCAGTTAAGYTATATCATACCAATCTGAGAATTTAAATTATGGAAGTGCTATGTCCACACCATTTTAAATGTTAGCCAGGACTTAAAGCATTAGCACCAGGCTCATTTCCATGTGAAARTTGGCATGTGACAAGCCAGAGGATGAACTTCTGGATATTGTCGGCCTGCACTTAGGCCACAGACATTCATATTGGCTGTGGCAGAAATTTTTGTCTCCAGCTCTTCCCTGGTGCCAGAGGTTCCTACTGCTTCAGATCYAGGGAGTAAACTGTGGGTTGACCACTTCCTGTCATTCAGTGGCAGCTTGTAATGTTGAAATACTAGGCCCCCTCTAACCTACCTCGTTCAGATTGAAAAATTGTGAGAAGCACTCAAGCACAGCTGAGCAGAGCAGAGTTGAAGGGATGGTGGCCACAGACTGGGTTGACAGATTTCTCCAGCAGCACCTGATCTTGGGAGGATGTGCACCTGTAGCCCAGTCCCCTGTGACACTGTTAGATTGTCTTTAGAGGAGAAATGGTGCTTAGTACTAGCATGAAATCACACAGCTCCTCCCTTGGGCTGGCTTTGTCCTCCAGCTGGTGTGGGCAGCTATTCTGCCCTCTGTGTCTCTGCTTAAAGTKGGTAGCCATAATCTTCAGTGTGCTGAGTGGGAGTAGCTCACCCATCTTTGAAATGCAGCTAAGCTGCTTCATTGCTGATTGCAAACCAAAACATCTTCATGCGGAAGCTTTCTGCTGAAACCAAAGTGAAGCTTTACCCTTGGCTTTCTTGTTGCTATCTCTGGAGCCACCACATCCTTCTCTTGCCACCAGCACCTCTCAGTTTAGAAAGTGGCAATGAGTGATGGTGTTCAGCACTAAATGAGAAGTGGGTCTCTCTGTGTTTGTGGGGGGGAGGGATGAATTTATGGAGGGCTTAAAATTTGCCCTTTGAAAGCAGTGAACACTGAAGAGTCCACCTGGGGAGAATGTTTCTGGCGTGCTGCAATTTTGTGTTGCTTCTCTACTTTTCTTGTGGAGACARGCCCCGAGGAATCTGAAGACTTGGCTTATTTTCCTGATCCTGCAACAGATTCCCTGTCTTGCCCAGCCAAGGGCAAGTCCTTTAGGATCACCCTTTCAAGCATAGGCTTTAATTTTAGTCCTGTAGCTTTAGTTATCCAGAAGSTGTCTTGCATGWGTATTAATCACTAACATCTCCAGCCAAAATTAACAGAAGCTGCCGGTACACAGACGTGCACTGAAAATTAGATGTTACTTAAAAAAACAGGGCCAGGTCTGTCTTACTCAGCTTGCTCATATGTTYGCTGGAGGTAGTAACACCTGTCCAGCTGGGAAGACATCAAGATAATACATTAATTTATATTTATAAAGCACGTGAAATGATTAATTTGGGGTTTTTTTTAGCATTATTTGCAAATGTAACGGGGAAAAGCTCTTGGAGYGTTGTTTCTCTTGTTTGGATGTTTTTATTGGATTCAAATTAGGATAATCATTACCTCCTTCATCAGCAAGCTTGCTGCACATAAAGAATTTGGTTTTGCTTTGAAGGATTAGGGCATGAGATTTTTGTTCCTCTCACTTGTTTATGGCATGAATTTGCTACACATAAATCACTGCAGGTCAGAACATTGCTGTTTCCTTAGCAGAAAGWAGGAGAGCACAGAATCTCTCTTTAATGTTGTGCAATTGGACAGGATTTGGCTTGTCCTGATTTTGTGTTTGGAGAAGTCAGGCTGCCCTTTGTGCCTGATGTTTTGCCTCTCTTTTTGTCTTGAAGGTCCAGTGGAGAAATCTGACGAGGTGCATTTGCATCACTCACTCACTGCCTGATCTTTGTTTTGCTGAAATKAAATTTCAGCTTCCTACTCTGTGGCTCACTGGGATTTCCCAGTGTTTCACCAGGTTGCAGTTTGATGTACTCTTCAAGCTGGCACTGATGCTGAAACAAGCAGTTGTATTATCTTTACACCTGGTCCAAAGTGTGTGTGGCCGTAGGGTGGACAAGTTCAGGTAAAAAATCTGGCTCAGAAAATGTCAGTTTCTGGGTTTTAGTCAGTTTAATTTTGCGTGGTTCGGTGTCATGGTAGAGCTGAGCAGCAGGACAAGAACAGGAGATGCAGAGAGAGGGAGTCAAGGCCCGGTCCTTTGGGTGGCCATGTGTGGTGGTGTTTGCAGAAACTTATGGCTTCTTGCTATTTGCCACCCTCTGTCTCCTCATCTCTCTTAGTGCCACTATCTCTTGGCGGGTGGGTGGGGTGGCAATAAGTTAATGTTACTCAGTAGCCAGCAAGCTATGGGGATAAAGACCCATATTGTCCCTTTCTGATCCCAAGGCTATCCCCCTCCCCCCTTCCATTCTTTGGTTTACTCAGTAGAGCTACCCTGATTCACATAAGCTAACAATCTGTTTGAGAAGAAACAATTAGGCCCATGGAAGTTGTTGACATCTTATTTTAATTTTTTTTTTTTCAATGGCATAATGGGTACTCCAATCCAGCTTGTCCTTTTGTGTTCTCCATCCCAGGCATTCCTCCCAGATGCAAAGTCCCTTTGAGGTTGGGGACAGAACAGTGGCTCTCCCAAGCATTTTGGACCATGAGACTGCTAGCGACACTTAGCCTTTCTCACAGAACATGATGTGGCTGCCGAGCAGGCTATTAATTGAAAACACTAACYAGGCAGGCACTCCAGGCCAGCTGTGGGCCACTTCCCATGACTTCAGAGCCCATAGTGCTGGCAATTGCTGGGACCAGCTGTAGGGGCTGGGGAGGATGGAGTGCARTTGCAGGAGGCTACAAGAACAGCTCAAATATCTTTTCCAGGAAGTTGGGCACACACTCCCTGCTTCTTTCTCTGTGGTCTTTTGGAGTTCAGCTTAAATCAGATCTGGAAAACAGCATCCTGCTACAGAAGAGCCAATGGTCCTAGAAACAGACTTCTATTATAAAAAAAATCCTGTGGGAGCCAGATGCCCCTGCCCCTGACAGAGATTGATCAAGTGGCTGGTGGTATCACCTTTCACTTTGCTTTGGCAAGGGGGAAGCATGGAATGATGGAAAGTTTTCAGGTGGTACTTTCAGAAAGTATTTGAGGGGTTTTTTTTTTTTTTTTTGTTTAAGTGCTGCAGACAGGAAAGAGTCATTCTACACCACGCAGTGCCAGCACAGAGACAGAAAAAGAAGGACGGTGGGTAGCAAGGAGTAGTCCTTCCTGACTGCAGCACACTGCAGGTGTGTGCTTTGTGAGAGGTTGGATCAGATCATCGCCGTAGGAAGGAGATCCATTAAATGTGCCTCCTGGAGGTACGGGAGGCTCCGCGACAAGCCTCTGRGGCAGAGGGAATCTTTGGCCAGAGAACCGCTTTGGAAAGAGAGAGAGATGCTCGGCTGTGCCTCCAGCAGCCTTTGCAGAACAGGCGCGCCAAGCCTTCCCGCGAGCTCTTTCTGCAGCGGAGGACATGTTTCGCTCATCGGCGCGCCCGGCCTGCCCGGTAAGTCAGGGATTGTCCCTGGAGCCCGGGCACGGGSGAATTCCTCCCAGCCGGTCCCTGCGAGGTGCTCCGGGGCCGCCCGGCAGGTGCTGCCCGCACGGCCCCCGCGGGCCGCCAGAGGGCGCTGCGCCGTGCGCGCCCGGGCCGCCCCCGCCCCGCCCCGCCGGGCACCGAGCCACGGGAGGGGTGAGGGACAACCGCGGGGACAGCATCACCCTGGGGACAGCATCACCCTGGGGACAGCATCACCCTGGGCACCGCATCCCTCTGTCCCCGCGGCTGCACGCTCTGGGCGTGCCCGGTGTCCCGTCCTGCGCAGAGCATCCCTTTTAAAGACATCTCTTGGCACAAAGGCGGTCCCTGAGAACAGAATCCTAGGTCGAGACGAAACTTTCTTGGAATAAGTAAATAGCGAGGGATTATATCCTATCACGCTAGTAGAGCGTTTGCTCATCTTGCTTCAGTTTGCAGTATGTGACCAGATACGGGTGGATACTGYTTGTCTTCCTTCCTCTTTATATTTCCAGTCTGGGAAACAGCAAAAAAGTTAGTGAAAAGAGTGACAGCATCAGGGAGAAAGAGAGAGAGAGAGGAAAAAAAGGATGAGGCGGGCCAGCCCAGAAGCCAGCCTCAGGAGATGGTAAAACAGAGGAGCTATTCATTCTGAGAACCAGTTGCTCTTCGCCCTGCTAGATTATATATTGGACACCTTATTAAGAGCTGATCCTCCAGCAGCCCCACCCAGGGCTGTGCTCATGCGCTTAACCAGTGGAACGTAATCCCATTTCACTAGTGATGCCTGTTACTGGATAAGCACATGTGCAAGCGTTGCAGAGGATACAAGGCAGAAAGGAGCAGCACTCTGGCTGTTTTCTGAATTGTCAGTTTAAGAAAGGAAGATAAGAGTTTTGGGAGAGAATGGGAAGGAGGTTGGTTTACACKAAAATGTGGACACTTTCGTGATGATGCTAGCTGCTCTGCCAAATGATTTAACCAGCAAAATCTTTGTTTTTATTTTTTTTTGCTTGTTTTCTGAGTTGTAACTCAAAAATGCTGTCCCTGATACAGTGTGCCAGCCAAAATGTTGCTGCTGGAATCAAGCACTGGAAGAGCCTGACAAGGTATAACSCCACTAAGGCAGAGGCTTGGTGTGGGCCTCTTTGGTGACTCCAAGTTTCTCTTCTGATAATTTTCTTGGCTATTTACTTCTTGACAGATTAGCCCAAAGGTCAGAACAAATTTAGGCAGATTTCAAGTTGAATGATTGTTGCAGTTAAAATTTWATGGAAACTTTTGATTAACATTTCAGCAAAGTTTTATCAACTTTGGCAAGACTTCCAAACTTTTCAATCTTCACACACCTTTTAACCATTTGAAAAGTTGTCTGGCATTTGAAATGCACAAAGTTACTGCCAGTTGTTGTCAGAAAAAAAAATGGCTAATAGTGGCTTATTTTTGTGCTGAAGAAAACAGGATGACTTCTTGTGAACCTGTTTTAGTGTCTCTGAACAATATCCCTGCTCATGCACGCACCTTTTTCCTCCCAAGCGAGACCAGCTGCAGGATTCATGGAATGCTAGATGCATCACAAAACTCATCCATTTATTAACGGTATTTATTCTGAATCGTGTATAGATACATAGTATCAACATAGTGTGGTTGGTGCCCCTATTGGGGTACCTCTGTTTTACTTTCTTTGGCATCAATTTAAACATAGGTAGATGCATTGCAACTGAGAGGTGGTCAGGAAATGAGCAAGTACCATGGAAATGCAACTTTAAAACAATGTCTCCTCCATGTGCAGCAGTGCAGATTCAGGTATATTTCAACGGTGTATCAACTTTTTGCCTTGTTTTGCATCTCGTATAATTGAAAGACAGTTTTTTTTTATTTGCTTTAGGAGGAAATAAATTTCTTCCAGATCTAATTATCATTGGTAACTCATTTGTCATTTGGAAATGTTTGTGTGATTCTCTTCAGGTTCTGAGTCCCTAGCAGTTACTGGTGTGTTGGAAAGCAATGACTCCTCAGATGTTCCTTTATCTCTCTGTCTCCAATCACTTTATGAGCTCATGAGTATGAATGCAAGACAACTTCGACATTCCTCTGTCTCATTTCCTCTCCTATTTTTTACGTAGGGTGGTTTGGTTAATTCTCTGTCTCCAGTGCACATACCCTCCAAAGTGGGTATTTACTTTGTTACAGAGCAATATAACTGTCATGTTTCAACAGCATCATGTTTTGGAAGTGTGGATGCCCTTAAATCAATTTTTGCTGAAGTCATGATGGCTTTGAAAATAAGAGCAAAGCCTTGAATTTAAGCTGAGACTGAATAGTCAGCAGAGCAAAGAACAGAACTTAAGCTTGTTTGGTGGTCTTGTGCTGCTGCACAAAAGGCTTGAAGCATTCTTGCACAGGTTGTCATTTCTAAATCCATTTCTAAATACTAGGTTGTAGAAATCAAGCATAAGGGCCAAGTCCAATCTTTCCAGTTATCTGATTAGAAATAGTGCTGAAGGATTGAGGCTTTTGCAGCAACAGTTATTGGGGTTTTCAGGGTCATGGAATTCAGATGAACACTAAATTTTCAGTTAGTTTTAATGCCAGCAATGGACATTATCGAAGTATAAAATACTTTCCTATGCCATCATCAGCCCAGGCTCTTGCAACAATTCAGCTTCTGCCAACTTCATCCATTTGCTGATCTTAGTAAAGCCCTTGAAGAGTTGGGTAATGGTGTTATTTGCATRGGAGGTGAAGATAATGTAGAGATGGGTGTCACATGTGTACTGCTGACAAGCCTGTCTATGGTGCCACTGAATCTTCTCCAGAGGCTTTATATAGATATTGAATGAGCTGGGTGAGAGGAAGGGCTCTGGAGTTATTCAGCAGGTGGAAAAGGTTTTGGAGGTTAAGGAAAGAGCAAGTGTTTATCATAAATCTCTTGAGTGTACTAAAGAGATTTATTAAGGGATGTCTGAAGATGTACCAGCTCAGTTCTGTGAAGCTGTGGACAGACATTTATTTTCAAACAGCTGAGCTGGTTGGAAATTTTACAGCCATTTCAGATGCTTGYTACCAATCCTCTGCTGATGGTACCTGTACCCCTTGCTCTGCTCTTAGAAAAGGTTGTCCAAGGTCTTCCTAATCTGTCAGGTGAAGCCTTTCAGATAGTTTTAAGTGCTGGCAAAGGTGCTGCTTGTTAACCCAGCTGACATTCCTTACYTTTAAGAGAGAGTACTTTTACTAGCACTGCTTTACCCTAAGTTTTAGAAAAGAGGGAGAGGAGAGAAGGTGGCTCAGTCCTTTCAGAAGACATCCACAGCCTCAGATAGTTCCTGCATTGACTCCTACAGGTCTGAAGATGTGTGTGGGACTGGATGTATCTACTGGAATAGTCTATGTTACTCCCATTCCATGTGAATGTGTACTTCTACATTTTGTGCCAAGCATGTGTGTAAAATACATGTGAATATTTTACACGAGCAGCTAAAATGGTGTATTTGGAACTGTGTCAGCCTCCTGTGTAAACAAGGGCTCTAGGATGGGTACACAGTAGGGTAGAAGGTAACTAAGAGGTCATTGTTTTCCAAATTTACAAACAGCATTTACAAATAATTGTATTAATTATTACATTACTAACAACATGGTCAARGCTGAACCAGAAAGTTATAGTAAAATCTTTAAGAATATCCAGTTGGAGCAAGGAAGAAAGCTCCTGTACTAAAGGGACCCTTCATAAATGAGAAGAAGGAGGAAGAAAATGGGCAGGTGGTTTTTAAGAGATCCTGTAGTTCCTACAGRGTTTCCACATCCTAAAAAACAGAAAACTGTCAAAGAATCCTTGATGCATGCACAGACAAAACAGAGCAAGCCATAATACTGTGTGTGGCCTAATGGTAAATGTGTGTGTGCAGTGATAGTGCTTTAGCAGAAAGAGCTGTTAGTACTCACCACTATGATTTTCAGCTTGTGAAACATGCTTTCCTTTATCAAATGGTAATCTCTGAGGACCAGTGAGACTCAGAACCCTTCCCAGCATTCATGAAACAACCTGCAGCCTTTCTGAAATGTGGAAGCGTGGGCACAGTTTTTGAATTCTCCCTTCTTGAGAAAAATAAAAAACCCCTCATTTTCACGTAAAACTGCTCATTTATTGTATGACACAAACTGTAAAAATGGACCACCCGTAATGTCTGAGCCTGACTCTAAATGAGATCCCTRACTTACTGGTCGGCCTGTTTCCAAACTGGGCCAGAATGGAGCATCCTACCTTAACAACAGTCTGAAACTCTAGCAGAATTTGGACTCTGATCCAAAGGCAAGGCACAGGCTCTTCTCTGAATAAAAATAACTAGATCACAAGCTATTTTGGGGTGGTGACTTTTAGGCAAGAAATGTAGGGCTTACATAGGTTTTTACTCCTGTGAAATACATCTGGATGCTGCCCACCTTTCAGCCAATATTACCAAAGTGCTTTCATTGGCTCCGAGCCAAATAACCCTAATTGGAAGTAGGAAACTGGAGAACAACTGACATTATTCATAGTAAACATTGGTGGTTTTTTTGGTTGGGTTGTCTTCTTGTAGAATATTCTGCCACTCTGGTTGCTGCTGATGCTGATATAATTTCTGTCATGGCCTGTGATGAACAGTGTGTACAATGCTGTGTTGAGATAAGAGCCAACAGTACRCTGGAAAACCCTCTCTAAATAAGAATCCCCATGGTTCTGTCTTTTTTGACAGAGAGGTGGCTCAATTGCTGTAGTTGGTACCATTTACATGACTGCYAAAACTTCTGATCATCATTGCCTTCTCCCCTCCCATAGCACCTGCTGGTAAATCTTCAGGGTTTTTTCCTGTTTATTGGCTTTTTCTAGCCTAATGATACTAATAGTTTCCATTCATGAAGAATGTGGTGGGATAGAGGTGTTTATCAGGGATAGGAAGCGGTACCCTGGGACTAAGTAGCTAGCATGAAAAGGTGTTTCACATCAGTGGAAGTTGGCTGTGTGTCGTACCCCACTGACAGCATTCCCACTGTGCTCAGCAAAAGGGTGATGGGAGGGTTTTGTTGCTATTTTTAGGGTAAGAGCATCTTTCTCCTTGGGAGCTACATGCAGTCTATGCACTTCAGTTAGTGGAAAGCTCTGGACTGTGTAAGTAAATTATTATCCCATTGGATCAAGGAGTGAACTAGTTTGCCTAAGATATCACAGGAAATTTTCAGCTTTGTCAAGAGTATAAACCAGACTTGTAGATCTGGACTATAACTGAAGGAGTTTTCTTCCTCTTAACATAGCTGGCCTAACTTCTCTTTGATATTATCCAAACTTCCCCTAATCACTGGGTGACATCTGATCTCTGTGACTTTTGTACAGGATCCAAGATTGGTTGTATTTGGTCCAAGATCTCACCTTTCATTTCTGGCTCTTCTAATTTTGTTTCAGGCCCTGGCAAATCCGAGAGGCTCATCCCAAGTCTGTCTGCTGAGCTGTTGGAAAGCAGGGATTCRTCTTGGCAGTGTATCTTGCCATAGYGTGGATATATCCCTGGACCAGCCACAGGAATGGTCACAGTGTCCTCCACTAAACTSTAGCATGGAGGATGGCTATTGCTACCCACACACTTCCTGCAATTTCTGCTTAAACACAGTGATCTYTACTTGCTGCCTGTGGTTGGTATGTAAAGCTGCTTTCTGGAGGTTTGAAGTTGCTGCCCCCTTCAAACTGGCTTTTATTTCAGTGTTCAGTCCAGTGATTTTAACAGAGAACTTACTAGCCTGTATCTACGGCTTTATTTAGGGTCAAGCTAACATACAGCATTGTTTTTGTCAACATAATTATTCTTCTTTTGTCTCTAACCTCAGTAATTGTTTTAGGGTTACACACTCTTTTTTTCCCCTCGCTCCTTTAAGGGTTTGCAGTCGCTCTTTTAGGTTAAGGATATCATGGGCCAAATCCTGCCTAATTTACACCGGTGAGACCAATGGGACTGAAACAAGCACACGGTTAACAGGATGCCGAAGTTGTTTGCCTGTTTTGAAAAGTTGTGTGGAGGACGAATGCTGGGAAATGTCAGTCAGCATTATATAATTTCTAAACCTGTAAACACAAATGTAGAGATAGCTTCTCTCCTAACTGTATATTTTCATTGGTGGTGGAATATATATATGTTTTCAAAAATTTAGATGTTATACTTGCTGTAGACCCTTTTATTGGAGTAACAATACTTTAAGAGCAGCTTTTTACATTGTACAGCAGTTTTAACATCCTACCTAGTACTAAGGGTTTATCTACACCAGGGGATTTCAAAGATTGAGAACTGTATTCAAATAATTTTAATATTTATACAGAGGGTAAAAATTGATATCTAGGTTTGGTTTTATAGAGGATTCTTACTGTTCAGAATTTGATTTGGAAAATTTTTAAATCTTCAGTTTTCTTTCTTTCATTTTTTTTTTTTTAATAATTGGAAGCTTTGAGTTTTGCAGCTTACCTAATGCAATACAAGGAGACAAAATGAAAATTGAAGCAGCTTTGAAATAGGAATAAAAAAGCAGCTATGCTGCATTTAAACGTGCTGTAAAATRTTTCAACACACTGGATCAGGAACTCCTTGTTTTCCTGACTTTCTTCTTAAGGAAAATCTTGTTGAAGTCAGCTGGATTTTGTGATGTGTTTTGATTTCAGCAGAACAGTATTCCAGCAGAGATTTTTTTTTCCCGGTGGATTGAGAAGAGCAGGACCAGCAGGCCTGCCCATGTAGAGGGTGTTATTTCAGAAGAAGAGCACTCCCTCACTCACAAAGAGGAGTGATCCAATATGCCTTCCGTCCGGGGGCAGGAGTGGGAAGGAGGGAGGAGAGGGGGAAAAAGGATGCTTCCTTCCCAGCACTCGGGGCTGCTGGCCAAGAATGTAAGTCTAAATTCAAGCCCAGTGAGTGCTGTACCAGATCCAGAGAGTTTGGAGTCCCTTTGTCCAGAAGCTTGCAATACGTGAGGGAGTTGCCAAATGGGATGTGTGGCATCCATGTAATATATCTGATACATGAAAACTGGTTCCTACTGAGCTTGCTGTTTTGCCTGGGGCAAAAGTACTTCTGATTCCCTACAGGATGCAGGGATCACCAGGCCATTGCTGTTCCCTGTAAGCCCGGCTCCAAAGGCAGCTCAGGACAACCTCCCTCCTCGGGTCAGGCGGAGGCAGGTGGAGTGCACAGGGAGAGGAAAGGTGCTGCTGCGTTTGACCCTGCTCTCCCTCTCTGGGAAGGGAGGACCTGGTGCCGTTTGCATTTCTCCCCAGGCTGAACCATTAAGTTTGATGACAGAAATGAACCTTTCCCTCTGGACTTGGGCCAAAAGGCTTTTTTTTTTTTTTTTCTTTCCCTTCCCCCTTGTCTCTTTCATAACTGTCATTTTCCCGTATCTCTGGAACATATCATGTACTACTGTCATGTGCTGTAGGTGCGCTCCATTCTTTCTTCAGCTATGTCCTGCCTCCCATCTGCTCTATAAGAGCCTCTCCTTGTCTGGCTGATGCCTTTTTGCCACAGATGACAGGGTGGACTGAAGCCATTGCTGCTGCCCCAAGGGAGAGCCTCTGCATCGAAAAGAGAGGGAAATCTGCTCTGRAAACAACCACCTACAAGCCTCCATGTCAACAGGGCCATAGCAATTCCTGTGGGATGAAATGCCTTTGTTCCCRTATCTCATTGGAAAGTTCAGCCAGTTGTGCTTGTGCAAACCCCTGGAGGGATCTGAGGTTGAGCAGGTGTCAGTGAGGACACAGYCTGGGTTGCAGAACTCCTGCGACAGGCTGTGCTAGACAGAAAGGGAACTCGCCTTAGTAACAATTGTTTCTGTGTTTTCTACGGTTACCAGTGGAGGACAGTCGGCAGGGGGAATCCTGTTTGATGACATTTCCCAAGCCGGTAGTACCCAGTTTGGGTTTCCCATTTTTATTCTAATGGGTTCAAATCAAATGCCAAGGTTGCTGAGGGCTGCCCGTGCAGCAACTCCCACACAGGACATGCTGTTGTAGAGCCCTGTGCAAGGGCATTGCTTCAGCCAGTAATCAGGCAGAGGTGCACCAGAGGTAATGTGGTTTGATGCAGTGTGGTTCTCTCTTGAATTCCCACTAATCCAGTTCTGAAAGGGCCCACCAGGATGTGTGGCAATAGGTTTACAGCCCAAGTCCATACTTGGATCCAAGCCATTGCTGGAGACAGTGAAGGAGTTGTGATCCCTCCATCCCCCATCCTCCAAATGTCTGTCATGATCCTGGCACATGCTTCACGAAGCTTTCTGGGGCTTCTTGTCAAAGTTGTGCTCCTGCAYTGAGAACAAGAGCTCTGGATCAGAAAACAAAAGCTAAAGCTCTTTCCTGGGGCTGCCCCAAGCAGCTGCACCGTCTCATGGGCTGCAGCTCAGCTGCCCTGGCTCCACAGGGAGCAGCCCTGCTTGTCCCCGGCAGCGTGTGCCAGGAGGCGGGTTTAGCTGCGAAACAGAGCATGGCCTATCCYRTCCTTCCTGGGTCAGGGTCCAGAGARCATGCCCTTTCCCTGCATCTCACCAGCATGGCAGATAACCTTTCCCCTGCACCTCACCGCCTTCTTCATCTTCTCCGTTCACATCAGGGCTGTTATTTTCCTGAGTGCAGCAAACAATACCCTGCCCTTCTGTCCCGTGCTGGCCTGGAGCAAAGCTTTCTGTGTGAGCCYCCCAGGCAGCGTGGCTGGTTTCTAGCATGCTACAGGCAGGTCTCTATTCAGATGAATGTCCCTGTTAAATATGTATGAATCTGATCGACTTCCTAGTTTTTATTCCAAATTTTACTCCTTTTTGTTCATTTGTGGATGCCTCCTGCTAAACAAGGAATTGCAACCATGTTTYAGTGAGTTTTGACTCATTTAAGAGGCTGCCCTTAATCTTCCTGTCTTTAAAGCTTCCTCCCCTCCTCCTCCTCCACTCTATCTCCCTCTGGCTCATTCCACACACCCCCCAACCCCCGCCCCTGCAGCTGCTGGACAGCTTTGTGACCRCCAGTTCGGATGGCTGTTTGCCACTCTCCCATGATTGCTGCCATGTGCTGTTTTCCTTATGCCTGTTCTCCAGTCAAAGAGGAATTCTCCTCCACAGAGAGAGAAGCAGGCAGTTGTCTCTGGGCTGAAGTGGGAGACGGTGCTTAGCTCTTATTCCATGAAAAGCCTGGCAATATTTTTTTTTTTTATGGTGACCGTGCAGATTTGGCAAGCAGCAGCTTTTTCACCCCAGCTGTCGGCTGCCTCTCTGCCACAGGTTCCCAGCCATCAGACGAGCAAAACCTGCTCGCACCTCGGCCGCGGCTTCCCGAGAGCGACTGATGCCACAAATGCTCTGGGAGTATGGTTGGGGGAGCAGCGGGAGATGCTTTGGGGTGGACAGGATTTTGTCCCGCTGGCTTCTGTCAGGAGATGGGATGAGTGGCAAGGGCAGCCTTGCAGCTGTGGGGGCTTGTTGATGCTGCAACAAGTGGTGAAGCTGGAACAGGAAGCTGGTGCTTTATAAACAGACTTATTGTTGTGAGTGGGGCAAAAGTCCCAGGGATAGCAGTGCCTGTRTGTGGGCAGGTTTAACTTGTATAACCTGCCTTTGCTGGGACTTTGGATGGGATTTTCAGTGGCACCTAAGGAACTTCAGTGCCCGAATCCTGCTTGATTTTACCTTTTAAGCTTAATGTTGCTGTTTCCCTTCCTCCTCAGCTTCAGGGAGCCCTCCCAGGCAGTGATGCGAAAAAAGGGCAGGTTTTGGCAGACAGAGCTCCAGCTGCGCATGCTGGCCCACAGGCTAGAGTGCCATCTGCTGAAGTGGTGGATGAAAAATCAAAGACTTGTAGATTTTGCATCCTGCCCCTGCTGCATGTGTCCTACCAGGTATTTTGGGGAAGCTGGTGAGCCACCTAATGCCTTGGACATTGTGGACATAAGAAAGAGGATATCTCCAGTGCCTTCTTATGTTCCCTGAAGATTTTTCTGCTGTGTGGCAGTCCCTGCACAGGGATGTGCACAGGCCACCTGGATGGGTATGTGATGTCAAATGTCCTTGTCCTGCCTGATCCAGGAGGCATGAACTGAAAAAGGTAGTGTTTTTCCCTCCTGTGCTTTCCTGGGAGCAGTGGTGTCACTAGCTCTGCCAGGAAGCTCACTGTGGCCTCTGAGCTGCTCCAGCCTTTGACCAGGGTGTTGATTTCCTAATGATTCCCAGTCAGCGTCACCTCTGAAATGGCAGCATGGATCAGGTTGAGATGGCTCCCAGGAGCCCAGGGAGAGTGGAGGTCCCTTTGTCACCCACCTGGTCATGGGGCAGCCTCCTTGGCCACTGTGGATGGAAGTCAGCTCCTCTGCTGTCCAGAGAAGGCTTCCACTGTGGGATCTGTCCACTTGGTGATGTTCCTCCAGGGGCAAAGCTCTGTGAGCCAGGAATGGACTATGCTGCTGAGACAGGAGCCAGTGAGAAAGTGGCTACTCCTCCTTCCCCTTTATTTTTTATGCATTTATTTTTTCACTTTGTTCTATTTATTTTCACTTTGTTCTTTTTTTATTTATTTGACTCAATGCCATCATTTTTGCGTCTCTCCCCTGTGTGCTCTTAGCCTGACAGATCCCCTCACCCTGCTCTCTGCACCTCCCTCCCTCCTCGGTGCGGAGGTTGTTCCTCGGRTGTTCATTCCTGCGTGTCCAGCCCTGTTGAGCACACAGCCGCTGACCTTTTCCTGCCACTTCTGAGATGGGGCCACAGGCTGTATCTCACGCAGCCCGTCCCTCTTTAAAGATACGACAGAGTTCCTTTATCTCCCAATGCCAGGCAAGCCTGGGATGCTCAGAGGTGCAGATAACATTGCTGCTGTGCATAGCAGAGGCCTGGCAAGCGGGTGGGGAACCTCTCTTCCCCCTTAACATGCAGCAGGACAGCCTGGTCATCTCCCTGCCTTTGCTTTTATTTGTGGGGGACACGGCTTCTCTTTCCAACCTGTTAGCGAATCCCAATGCAGCCCTTCCAGGTCCTGGTGATCCAGTGGCTGTGCAAAGTCCTTGAGGAAGGGACAGCAGCAGAAGACGGTGGGCAGGGGTGGCTGGCTGCAGCTCCACTAAGACTCAAAAGGTCTGGAGCAGTGATGGCCTGGGAGGTTGGGTGGGTTCAGGCTGTGGTGCAAAAGCTGGTGGTGAAGCCAGGAAATGTGTAAAATACCAGTTCATGCACTGGCAAAGGAGTTAAAAAGAAACTTGAGCCCTTCCTAAATGTTCAGCATYCTTGTTTTTTCAGGTCTACTCATCCAGGGGCACGATGTAAATGTAAATGTCTAGGTACTTATGTGCTCTGGCATAAATTCATACTTTTGATACAAATAGAGAAGAAAGAGCAGAATCATAGTCACTGCTACCACAGGATACTTGCGGTGCTCCCATYCAATACCACAGTGCATTTTCCTGTGATATTTTACAGTGAGAATGTAAAGCCTGGCATCTTTCCATTTTAWAATTTATAAAGGTGTTTACAGCCACAAAGATATGTGGGAATTCAATATTGTCTGTATCACTGAATTAAAATCCTGTCTCTCARCTTATTTACTGCTCCACCTATGGCTTTTACTGCACCTGTCTTCACAAGCATCAGAGCATTCGTGTTTCGTCTGTCTTTTCATGGCCAGATGAAGTCATCTTGGAGCATGGGTGCGGTGGTGAAAGACACACACAGGGAATTTACATCTCTTGGATAAAGGAAGAAGCCGAAGAAAGATTTCCCCTGTGAGCTGGCTTTTATCGTCAGTGTGAACATCTTAGTCAGCACAAGCTCAGACTTCCAAAATTGTGCAGCCGTGTGCTGTGAGGGCTAGAGCCTCKGCAGCTTCCTGGTTCCCTGAATCAGCTAAGGATTAAGGCTCCAGGATCTGGTGCTCATCTGGCAGGAATTGCTGAGCCCAGGTCAGGTGAGTGGCAGGCTSTGAAACTTGGTGTGTGACCCTGCTCCTCTGGAATGCAGGAAAACACCTTCCCGAGTGATTTTAACAGATCACCTCAAGTCAGATCCTGTAGCATGTTKAGCATCAGTGGATCTTGGCCAGAGAAACCTAATGTTTTGTGGAATAATTTCCATGACACAGATGTGATACTGGAGTAGGATTTGCATGTTTGAATACTCAAGTTTATARGAAGCAAGAATGTGCAGATACTCTGATTCACTAGTAGAAAAAGGACTTCTAGTGAYTCAAACACTTGGATKCTTTTGTGTCCTAATTAATCACTATGCACCACCATGAGTCCAAAATCCTCCTTTCAGAAGGAGAGAAAATTTGTGGCCTTGAGGATTCTTGTTCTGGTGTAGTCTCTAAGTGGACAGATTAACCTCTTGCTGCCTGTCAGTACGGTCTGCAGACCTAATTGATTTCTGGGCTGTTGYCAGAAATGACCTGGTAGGCTTTGAAAGCCTGTTATTGGCAGTTTTGCCTGAAAGAGGGACTTGGCAGGGGACACTTTGTTGGGGTGACCATGTGACCTGAGGAATCCCCGTCAAAGGTGTAATGCAGGTTTGGCAGCAATCTCACGGTCGAGGGGATGCAGACTCAGTCTTTTCTGGGAGGAGACGGATCCATTGGTGTTAGAGCTGGGAAACCCCAGGGAAACCTGCAACCCTGCCCTTCTTTTGCAAGAGAACAGTAAAAGATGCCTCCCTTTGCCTTGACGTGCCTGGTCGGCTGGGAAGCTGTTCCCATTGGGCAAAAGGTGAAATGTATGTCTTTCATAACTCTGTGTTTGGATTTTGTGTCCTGTGCTTATTTTGCACAACGTGGTACAGAACACGAGTATTATGCATCGAGGTAGCTCATCTCCTCTGCCCTAAGCCCAAAGTGCACGTTGCTGTCGCCACAGGAAAATAGTATGACCACGGATGGAAGCCAAGAATGTTTCTTTTCAAAGTTCGTGCTAATTTTGCACTTAATTGGTATGTTACAAATCTAGCAAATCATAAATAAAACCTGAGTTTTCCTTTTTCTAACACCAGGTCTTAAAATGTAACTTGCCTTAGATTTGAGTTGAAAAGACAAGCTTTTGAAAGAGAYGAAGCATGCCCTCATGTGGCAATATTTTTTGCTTATAATACCTGTTTGTTTTGGTTTTAATCCCCAAATAATCTATTACAATGAGTTATGTCATGACATCAGAACTGGCATACAGAGTGGGTGTTGTGATACAAAGCTGGAGTACACACAAAATATTCAGAAATAATTATATGGGCTCTAACTCTCGTGTTACTTGAATCCCTGCATGAGTGCATTTACTCTAAAATAAGACTAGCTCCACACAGGAGTTCACAAATAAACAAAGGTGTGAATTAAAACTTGTCCTGTCTTCTGCTCTGCGGGAAAGCTGCTTTCCACAACTGAGAGAAAAGTTTRAAACTATTACAAAGTGGACAACTTGGTTTGAAACCAGAATAATTGATTTTGAAGTCAATTTTAAGTTAAACCAAAATAAACTGAAAATTAAATACACATTCACAGAGCTGGCCTGAATAACTCACTATAAAAATCATGTTATTTGTTGAGCTGGTAGAATTTCCTCATGTCTACACAAGGCTTGCAACTGTGTAGATAAACTTTTGGAAACCTGGCTCTGCTGTGAATTTTACATTTTTGACACATAAAGGTTGGGTTTAAAAACCCCAGCTGACACTTCRCAGCTTGATAAATAGGGAAGTTCTACTCTTTCCTGACAAAGCATTGTCTGCTTTTACTGTAGGTCAATTTCCTGTTTTTTCTTCCCTGAACTTAAACAGTAAATGTAATTCATAGAAATTACTGAGTCCCAAGAGCTTATTGGGACTTTTTAAGGCATTCTTTTTCTATGATTACAGATGGATTGATACCTTTTGTCCAGAGCACCACAGGGAGTAAAGAAAAAATGGATGGTGGTCATGGGAAGTCGGACTGGGAAGCATRTGATGGATGCCATTAAGTTTTAAACTTCGAGGAAGCATTTGAAATCCCAGGGTTTYCAGTCTGCTGCCCAGTCAGTGCTTCCATCAGTTGACCCTTTACCAGATTCCTGGGCAGATGTCACCTGGCAATCACGTGCACCACAGGTTCCCTGAGGTTCGTGCTCTTCCTTGCAGAGCCTTGCAAAGCTCGCAGGGCRGTCAGGTCTGCTGAAGAGCAGTAGCAGTTGCTTTCTCCTCATCTTCCTCTCCAGGCTACATTCCCTGCTAATACAGGCAGCTCCCTCCTCTGCTGAGGGTAGTTTCCATGGAGTCACGAAACACAGGAAGCAGAGAAATGGGAAACTCTGGATCCACCAGGCAAACTTCAGCTCTGCTGGGGGCCTGAATGTGTGTGAARGCTGTGGGTGGCCTGAATTTTGGGTGCTTGAGCAGGAGGCTTTGGATATCAGTGTGGATATCCAAATTACTTTGAGAAGACTTCAGGCTGAATGAGAAGTGAATTCCCTAAATCTCTCCCCTAGGGTYTCATTGACTTTCAGTGAAATCCTCCCTCATAGGCAACTCAGCAATTTTCATTCATGGAGTTCTCAGCGATGCTCTGCTAGCGAGTTCCCTTTGAAAAGGTTTTTGTGCTGTAATCTGCTGGCTGGTTACTTAACTGGTGCAGCTTACAGACCTCCGCTGGTTGTTAAACGTCTTGTAATTTTTAAGGGTTTATTTTAGCTCCTTTCTGAAGTGTAAGGAAATGGATGATTAGCAAAATTCTTCCCAGTATTTTAGAAGCATTAGTAAATGTTGAATAAAGGGCAATCACAGTGCTGYTTTCATGGGAACTGTGAAAGAAAGACTGCTAGATTAGGTGCAATCCTGATCTTAAAGTCACAATTATTATACAATGTTTTTCGCACTCTGGTGCAAAAACTTGTATGTGAGAAAGAATGGTGCTTGTAATGAGCCAAGTAATTCAGCACTGCCAGAATCCCACCAACTTCATCTAMAAGCTGGTAATGAACATGGGCCTGGACACATCCAACTGATGTGTTTGCCTGCAGAAATTATCTATGTACAGTCAGTGACAGTGGTGTCCTTCAGATGTTGGGTTTGATGCTGTAAGTGCACATGTCACTTCTGCTTTGCTTCCTCTTYGTTCTGTGYTCGGGACTGGTCACAGCTGTGCTCTCCTTTCTGTAATCTTTCTGTAAGCCAGAGATATCCTGTGCCTGGAAAAAGACACCCTGTGCCTGGAAAAAGGCAGGCTGGGCAGCTGTGATGGAGAACCTGAGTCAGCCTCCAGCAGCTGGTGCCTTGCTGCTCTTTTGCATGGTCTCAGTACCTGAGCCAGTGTGTTTGCAGCTGGCAGTGTGTGCCTGAGCAGTGCTGAACAGCAGCTGCATGGAGGACCAGAGTGGCGTGGTTGGAGCAGAGGTGCTTGCTGACGTAGCTGACTAGATGAACTGGTTGACTGGTTAAATATTGGTGGCAAAAGAACTTGCAGAGCTGCTTAGCAGCAATGGGTGGGTCTCAGCCACATCCTCACTGGCTTTGTATTTGTCCTCAAGCCTGATTTCCATGTTCTGTACACCCTTTGCTTTCTGCTCTCCTTTTTTTGGCAGATGTTGGCCAGTAGGTTGTGGCAGCCTTTCAGAAGTGAATGGAGACCTTCACCGGATAAACAAAGCTATCCATTCTCTGTCCAGCTGGAAAACACCACAGAAGGCATGGGACACCCAGTCACGGTCCTGTTGCTCACCTTTSAAACTGCAGAAGATGAGTGGCAATGACACACCAGGACACACCGCCCTGGAGGCATCGCCATTGGACTCATGGCAACATCTCAGCAGTGTTTTCAGGTGAAGAGCACTTTAGACCATGGATGTGAATGCGCTCTAAACCCTCATTTCTCAGGCCCTTCAGTGATTTTTAATGCTTTCTGTACAGTTACACCTGAAATGGGTGTTGCGGGGTACACAGCTCCTGCTGCTCCCTTCTGCAAGACTGAGATTTAGGGCAGGTAGTCCCCTCCTCCCTGAGGGGCTTTACCCGTCTGTGCTTCCTGCACTGTGGGGCTCCAGGCTGTCTGCAGAGATGGTGCATTTTTGCTTCTTGCCATACACCAGTGATCCTTGGCTGCTTTCCCACTGGTGTCACTCACTATGTCAGTGGGATGTCGAGGTGGCAGGGGGACAGCAGCTGCGGGGATGTGAGGGGCAACAGCCCCGCTGCCTGGGGGCGGTGCTGGCTGGAGAGGTGGGGGACAGAAGGGGAGAGATGYCTCCAAGGAGGAGCTAGGCCACCGTGCTCATCTTCCTCCAAGCCCATCTGCCCCTGCTTGTCAAAGGCATGGCTGCCCAAGGCTGTGATGCGCGTAGACAGATGCCAGGGAAGTTTAACCCAGGTAACTYGGTGCTGTTAGGCAGGGAACTGCCACCCCAACCTTTAACAACTTGAGCAAGTGCCAGGTGAGACTGAAAAGTCACCATCTTTCAGGCTGAAAATGATGGTACTGCAGAGAAAGGCAGAGGTTTTGTCCAGCATTGATCCTGGCTGGCAGCTCCCTTTCGAGGAATGGGCTGTGCTGTAGCTGGTCCTCCAGTCTGCTCAGGTCACCCCCGAGGTGGGCTCAAGGTGCTGCTYTTGGAGGGGCTCCATCCCTGGATTGCAGGGAGAGGAGCACTTGTCTGGGCCAGGGGAAATCCCAAGGAGCCTGTAGCATGTGGCCAGGTCMGCTCCTCTTCCAGAAAGTCTTACAACAACAGGGATATTGTACGAGGAGGTGACACAGGTAGTACTGTGGGTTTTCACAGCACTCGGCACACCCTCAACTGAAAATTTGCATAAATACCTTTCCAAGTAGYGAGTATTTTCTAAATAGAACCCAAATCACATGAGAGGCAGGGAGGGGCAGTTATGGGAAAGGCAGGTTTGCTACATTTGGATCTCATGCAAGAAAGGGGATTAGTACTGTCCATGAAAGTTAGAGTGTGAATTTGTACGGGTCAGGTTGAGGAAGTTCCTTAGCACAGATGGAATAATCTTGATGCTTTTGACCTGACCAAYCAGTTAATGCCAAGACGCAGCTCTCACGTTGAGGGGGAAGAGACCATCAGTCCCTGTGACACCACTTCAGGACACCTCCATGTGAGTCCAAAGGACCAGAGAGATCCCCACATGGTATAAGGGTGAGTGTTGTTGAAAACTGCAACCCCAAAACCCAAGAGCCACCCTCTTTTTGAGAAAGAGTTTGAGAGATGGAAAGGAGGCATGGGAGAAATTAATTTATTTGGAGTTATCCACTTAAGATCTTCTTCCCTAGTTGYTCTCAGAACGTTTTCCAGAGGATGCTGCTATTCTTACCCCAGCCTATCCCATGGGGAAAATGAGGCATACAGCAGTAGGTGGCTGAGCTGTGGTCAGCATATTCTGGAGAAGGGCCTTGCTCTCTGGGATTTCAGCTAGGTGGTTGCTACCAGTTAAATTATAAGTGATATAAAAATATCTGTTCTGTTCTCTTTATTTAGAAATCACCATTTCCAGTGGGAAGCAGGTAGACAGAGAACCAGTAAGCCCTGCTGCTGCCACTGCTTTTCCTCACTAGTCTGCCTATCAATTGCCTTTCWCCATTTTACATGTGGTCACTTGATGCCAGCAGCTGTTTTGGGACATGTCTATCTGTCGCATCCTTCTTTTTATTTCAGTGTCCAAAAGTTTGAGTGTGCCACAAAAAAAAAAAAAAAAAACCCTAAACCAAAACATAAAAAAATCCCACATTGACACAACATGGGTTTCCTCCCAGGTTCAGTTCTAAACATGTCACTTTAATGATGTCTAAACTACACAGCACTTGATGAGCAAAACATTACTATCTTCTAGCCACATTTGTTTTCCCTGTTTCCCAGAGCATTATAGTCACCCAGGGAGAACTGCGTGTTCTACTTCGCTGCTGTAAAGCTATTATGGGTATGAAAAGTTCCCATTAATCTGCTCCACACATGGATGTTTCTGGATAAAGTTCAGTAGCCAGATCCCTCTTTCTTTGTGTGCATCAAACGAAGCAGAAAAATGCCTCCAATTTAAAGACACCAAATGAATAACCAAATAGATGAGATTAATTTTTGTTTAATCCACGTGGGCAGCGAAGCCAATGGCCAATGTTTGTGTGTGGACTTCTCTCGGGAGTTCATTACCAGCCGAGTCTGTAATAAGTTAATGCAGAGATTCCATGGAAATAGGGGGTTAATTATATGCAGAGGATGTTGGCCAATGTACAGCTTTGAACAACAAAAATAGCCCAAGTCTTCTGGTTTGGATGTGGAATCAATTAACGAGGTCTATGACATATACCAGGATTTGTTAAGATAGTTGTACTATAAGCATACTTATTTTATTCTTCTTTTAAAATAAAAATTAATAAAAAGATAAAGAAAATAAGTGGGTAATGGAAGGCAAGGACAGAAAGACATGAGACTGGTAATAAAACACTGGACTTTGGCCTGGGGCCAAGGCAGGCTTTTCAATGGGTCTGAAGTTTGGACAGCAGCACAGTTTGAACCGGTTTTCATTAACTGTCCAAAAGGTTATACTGTAATAGATGGAGAGAGGAGGTTGCTTTTAGTTTACCAACTCCCTTCTCTCTGCTGGCAGGAGTGCTGTGCTGCTAAGATGCAGCATTAGACTGACAGATATCAGCATGTGGCGCGGTGTGCTGCAGATTCAACTCCGAAGCTGAAATATAAAAAAATTCTCCTTGATGCTGGTTGGCACAATTCTAATTTTATTCCCCCTTTCCACATCTGGTTTTAATATAAAATATGTCTCGCTGTGTTCTTTTTCCCCTTGAAACATCTTTAGAAATGGCTTCTTTAAAAAAAAAAAAAGTGTCACTCCCCTTCCCCTATATTCTTAGGTTTTAGAATTAATGGCAAKTATGTGTGGTAGTTTGGTAGTTGGGAGCTGAATAGAGCACAGCATATACCTTTGTAAAGAGATATTTCACAAAAAAAAAGCAGAGGAAGATCAGATTGCTTTTACTTCTCTTCAGGGTTCAGAGCTGTGAAACACACTTTTGGCTGTTACAAGTTTTCGAGGAGCCACTTAAACAGGTAGAATACAAATTTAAAAGAAAAAGATCTGACCCATTTTCACCCCATTTCACTTCAGCACAAGCACTGGACATGTTCCAGGCATTTCTACAGTCCCTCACAGTTTTTTGGTTTTTTTTTTTTTCTCACCCCGTTCTTCCAACTTGGTCCCTAAAGCCATTAATTTGTTCCTAGAAATTATCTACTTGTTTGTTGTGTTTTCAGGTTTGGTTTTTTTTTTTTTGTTTTGGTTGGTTTGCTTTGCACACAGAAATCCTCAAACCAAAGTAAACAGTGCCTCATAAAATGTTTCAAGACAATCCAATTTTGAGGGAAGTGCCTCTGATAACTTTTCAGCTCCAGAGAGAAGCAGTGGGGGCTGGGGCTAGTGGGTCTCCATGGAAATCACAGAGGGTAAGGTTTGTTTAACTAATTAGTGGTAATCCTGAATAACTCTGTGGGCTTTAATTTATGGGATTTCCACCACGTTCTATGTTCAGCTCCTCATGGAGTGCCTGGATTTTATTACACATGGACTCCTGGAGACTGGCATGGTCTGGAGATCTGAGGGGCCACCTAGAGCACRAGGACATGGCTTGAGGTCAAGTGCCCTCCAGTCCTCTGCCACTGGTGGTGGGCAAGCAGCAYCCCTGGCTGATGTCCCACAGGAACTCTCAGGGGATCCGGAATGCAGGCTAGGACAYGGGCAGAACACACACCCTCATCCATCCAGTGTGAGGAGGCTGACTGTGTGTGGAACCTTGGTGTGCCACACCAAGGAAAAGGACTCTGTCTGTAGGGTGATGCAGGGACCACCCTGACCTTTCATCTGCCAGATGGGCTGCTTGGAGTTAAAGGGTTACCAGGAAAGGTGGCTGCAGCCTCCATCCAGCATATCTGGTGTGACTGTCGCCTCCCAGGGCACCTGGGGACAAGGTCAGAGCAGTGGGAAGGGAATGTTGTTTCTGTGGCAGCTCTTCAGACAGACAGGAAAGCGGAGGCAGGGGAGGCCAGGCCGGAGGACGATGTGATAGCAGGATTSAGGTCACCAGCCTCGGGCCATCAGSGYRATGAGGAGACACAAAAGCTGTGGGGCTTGTTAGTCAGGGCCCCAGGCTGCCCAAGGAGCCCACAGGAAGGAGCACGGTTTCTCAGCCAGTGTGTGGGAATGGGCAGTGCCTTTATTCTGCCTGTGATGCCAGGGGCAGATTCAGGCACTGCTACAGGTGCACCAAGACTGAAMGCCAGCATTCAACTCCCCCACAGCCCCCAGAACCAGCCAGGTGGTAGAGCAGGAGCAGGTTACATCTGCTCTCTGGCTGGCCAAAACTCTAAATGGAAAAGGCATTTCCTGAGGACCAGAGCACCATTCCCTCTTTCATATCCTGGAACTGGTTCAGTTGGGGTCATAACCAAGTGAAATTGCAACATCCAGTCCCATTCATGCTGTAAGAAAACAACACATTTCTTTTGCTTTCTGAACTATCTGGGAAGTGCCCTAAGAGAGGGGGTCTCTGCTGTCTCTGGATCTTTTTCAATTTTTAGTTCTTCCTCATTTGGGAGTRCTTTAGGATGGGATGACCTGCTGCTGACACAGTTGAGCAGTGCCATGTCCCATGTCTTTAACTCAGCTGAAACTCTTCACAGAGCAAGAATGGGTGATGGCTGCCTAATTCCTCTGYAACCAACCTGCACAAGGAAGTATAATTATGATAGTTATCACTGGAGGATGTTTCAAAGGGAAGGCATGCTACATACTTTGACTAAGCACTTCTTTTTTTTTTTTTTAAATCAAATTACTTCCAGCCCAGCAGCTACCTCTATGTACATAATAGCTCTCTTGGCCTCAATGAAGTCCTTTAGCTAAGGTCAGCTAAWTACCAGCCCCACGAGAGTAGGCTACAGACCAGATGTGAGATGCCATGGTGTCACCTCATCCACTCCTTTGCCCTTCTGCTGCAGACCCCTACCTCACTAGTTAATTGTCAGCATTTGGCCTTGCATAGTTTTAAATTAATTAAGCTCCATCTGACTCCACTCTTAAACCACTTGTTCAATTCCCTTTTAAAATCCAGATTTTTGTTCACACTCAAATAAGAATACATACCAATATTTTATCTTTTATGCAGTGTATCCCCAGGCAGAAATTATATTGTAATAATAAACTGGCTAGCTTGTTTTAACAGTTCCTGGCTTTTGGCTCTMTGCAACACTGCAGGTGTGATTCTAGTAGCAATACTGTAGGTGTGAATTATTATGTTAGTGTAATAGGCTGTACTTTATTGTGCTTTATTGCTTAATTRGCTTCTTCTATAAGGATTCTGCAGTTGCTACTGGGAACTAATGCCAAGCTTTTTCATTAAAAGAGTGGTACTCTTTTTTTTTTTTTTTTGGTGTTTACTAAGGTCAGTAATTTCAGTGGGTGACTGGCTTTGGGAAATGAAGGAAAGATGTCACTAACTGAGTTAAGAAAGTGCTTGCAAAGTCCTTAATGAAAAGCAGAGCAGGCTAAAAGATGCTCCTTGTTATGCATAGATACCCGTAACCCAAAAGAGCCCTTTGGGAAAACAGCTGGCTGAGCTTTCTGGCAAAGGAMGCCCTCTCCCATGTTCGGGGGATTCCCAGGTGGTGGGCAGTATCTCTGGGTGGTTATGTGCTCTGCTCCTCTCCCCTCTCTATCCTTCCCACCACTTTACTTTTTTCAGAACATGGAAGATCAAAGCTTTGTCTTCCCAGCAGCACACAAGGCTGATCTCCTTGCCAGGGTACTCTACAGGAGGGCACCCCTGGGCAGGGAGCCTGCTTCCCCCAGCCACATGGATWGCCCCAAATAGCAGGGGTCTGGGCAGCCCTCCAGAGCATGTGCAGATCCTGCCATTCTTCCTAGGAATCAAGGGGGCAGGGAGGAGTYCCAGGGGTACCCAAGTGCCCCATGGATGCCTCTACTGCTTGGAACCTGAGACACCTTCAATGTGTGCAGCCACACCCTGCTGTAGGGACCAAGGGTGTTTTTCAGTGGTTTGAAATAATGAAAGCTGCTGCTCCTGTGAGTCACTCCAATTCCCACCATGTACTCTTGCTAAATGATTTCACCTCTGCTCCTCCGTGCTCCCCAGCACTGTGTCTGCTCATGCTGCCAAAGTTCCTTTTTGGCCTCTTTCATTTAAACCTTTTTATGTTTGGAGCTGCAGGTTTAGCAGAAGGATCTGTATTTATTTTCAGTTGGGTGAAAATTTATGCCTGGCATCTTGTTTGCAGGGGTAGTGGGGTAGGTGATTTCCCAAGTCTGATCTTCATCATGAGGAATAGGAAACTTTTGATTTTCCCTTCTTGTAATGRTGTTTTCCAAAACTGTTAATGCAGAGCAGGGCTGGGCAATAGCTACAAAAATATGGATGCAGATCTAGATTCTGAAGTTGCAGTGTTTTGCCTGGCTTCCCCCAAAGCACTGAGGCCATATCTGTGCTGAATATACTATCTTGCCTTACCAGGGATCGAACTGAGATTATGCAGAGCAGAATCCCAGTGTATGGACCATTAATGGTTGGGTTAATAGGTGTAAGCCATGCACAGATCCTTTTCTATGGCTGAGGCACAGAAAGTGTAGTGCTCACTTCTTCCTTTTTCCAGGTCTCACCTGGAAAGGTGTGATGAACATGTTTGAGCTGTGTTTGCACTGTCTGGCCAGGAACAGAGGACTCATCTYTGCCACAAAGGTCTCAGTGTGGTTTGTGCTGAAGTAGGATTCCACTTCTGGGATCTACCCAAGAGCTACATCATRCTCTCTTAGAGATAGGAAAGCTTCATAAAGAGAGAAGACTTTGAATCAGGAGTCCGCTGTGCATTGCAACATTTATCATCATGATTCACATACCTCCAGTGCTACTGCAAATCCGGGCAAAGTGTGAAATGATTCTCTCTCTTATCTTTGAGGAAATGCAATGTGCTCCATCCATGCTGACTCTGGAAGTCAGCTCTACCCTGCTTTGGGCCACATAAATTGTCAGGACTTTTGAAAAAGCTCAACAAACCTATCTACCCCATTAATTTTAAAGTAATTTGGGAACCATTAGGGTTTTTTTTCACCTTATGCAGCTCCATAGAAACCCTTGGAGTTTTGCAGGTACATACCATGTTATGAACGAGCTGGAGGGACTAAGAGAACTGGAACATGATTAACAACTGTCAAATTACAGGGAACATTTTAAAATCCCTTAAATCTCTCCCCTCCCCTGCTTTGTCCTGGCAACTAGGACATGAGCCTTTAGCTAGRCTGTTTTTCCCTGAGGCAGTCATTTCACTTGGGATAGGAGATAATCTGAAGCCACAGGCAAAGTGTTCAGAAACTTCATGACAAAATCCTAACATGGAAAAAAAGAGGAGAGAATGRGTGAGCTGCAGCACGGAGGATCACACAGGAGGGAGTAACTGGCATGTGTATGCCAGTGCCAGAGTCCTCAGACTTTCATCATGGAAACCACAGCTTGACTGCCAGATAAACCACCTCCTTTTGTATTCACAGTTGCAAAATGTCTCTGCAGCAGCTCTAGCAATTGCTCAGAGAGAAAAGAAATAGAAAAAAATTCTTGCATCCTTGGCATAGCAGGTGTTTTTACAAGTTTTTTTTTAAAAGATAATAATTCTGCATTTTATTTTGGCCCTTTGCTATACCTCTGCTCTGTGTCTGAAATATTTTCTTTGCCAAGGAGACAAGCAGAGGCAGTCAACTTTTTACAGACAGTGCTTTTAGGTTTGTCAATATTAAGGTTGTTTTCTTGTACTCATTTCAGTGCTSTTTTTCGGTTTAGATAGCATGGAGTAACTGTATTTACTTTGCTGCCTTGCTGTCTTTAGCAGAAAAAGTTAAGAAGTTTATTTCTCACTCCTGTTTGCCATGGAGGCTTCAGTCTCAGAGAAAATTAGAGAAGAAACTCAGTTAATCAAAGATTAAGCAAGATGAATGAAGTTTGTATGGTGCTCTGAAGGTTATGAGACTCAAGGTCTGAGCAGCTGCCAAGGGGAGTTTCAGGGTAGGGGCATTCATCTGAGAAATCCCAGTTGCTGGAAGTGGAGGGGGGAACCTGGGAGCTACAGGCACCTCCCAGCTGAGCTCAGCTGTCATGGCTGCATGTGGGGTAGGACTACTGTCCCTTCCCACACCCCTGGTCCAGAGAGCTCTGCAAATGGATGGGAGGGCACATCCCACCCCATGGGAGGGCAATAGGGACTTGCCAGTTGTTCCTGCTGCCTGGCTCCATCCTTAACTAGMCGTGGAGCAAGCAGGGAGCTCTGAAATCACAAAGACAGGCTATTGCTGGGAGTTARGGCTGGTGAAAGAGCTCATGGACCACTGCTACAATGAAAGTCTGGAAATGGCACAGTCAAGGTGTGCAGYGGGCAATGCAGAGTGACCAGTGGTCAGCTGTGTGACCTCTGAGCTGCTCTCCATCCACACATGTCTTAGTCTCTCCATCAGAGTGATGCTCTGCAGTGGCACCTGGTTTCACTTCCACTTCAGTCCAGCTTGGWGGTGGAATTGAAATYACAGGATATGGATGYAAGATGGAAACAGAGAGGCAGAGCKTTGTGATGTCCTTTGAACTTCCAAGTGTCTTCCAGTGCCTCTTTCTGTGRCATAGAAGAATTACGAGTAAATAAAGTCACTAAGTGGAAACTATAAGACCAAAGATAAATATGTGTCTGGGTACACATGCACTGTTATTTGTGAATGTCAAGCAGCATGTTAATCCTTCCTGTAGATCAGTTTGTGTATGTGTRCAGCAGTCTTGATATTTTGTTCCTCATTTGTGGCATAATTGCAGGAGTCCTTTATGCCAATGTTGACACTGATCTCATGTTGGAATTAGAATCTATATGAAAGAGCTGGAATAGCAAAAATGTGTATTTTCTGAAAAAGTAGAAGGTTTGTGGAGGAGGAGTTTTCCCAAAGGGAAGTGAGTTTACGGATCTAACTCATTCAGGCCTTTTTCCTTCTGAAGCTGACGCACACATGCACAAACACACAGGCTCCAGTATCTATTTCACGGACACATTCTTCCCATCTCAGTGTGTAAAGGTCTTGAAAGCAATAGCTACTGGCAGTACCCCAATTCAACATATCTAATAGGTCCTTCCCAGTTTCAAAATCACTAAGGACACACGTGGCCAAATGAAAACAGGGTTTAAACTACCTTGCTGTCARAAGCAATGAAACTAGCTGCCTCTCCTCGTGGGCTTGATTTGTGGGTGTTTTGTTTTTGTAGTCTTGGTTTGCTGACTGCATCTCAAGAATTGTGTTGCTAGAGCAACTTTGTTAATACAACYCCAGCGAGTAACTCCAATTGTTGAATGCAGGACTTTTCAAAATCTAATAATACACTGCAGTGGGTTTTCATTGTTTCCCAAATTTTATGGATTAATAGGCTCCAGGTGGCAGGAAGAAAGATTAAWTTTGACTACTTGGAAACTGCCTCTGACTCAGTGAATCTGCTCAGATTTAGGAGGGCATGGCCTGCCTACATACTTAGAGCAGATATTTTGGCTCAGCATCAAATGGCTGAACTCTACTGACTGAAACATAGCATTTCCAATTTACACCATCTCTGTTTTTGAACCTGATGTTGTGTGTGCAGACACGTAACCAGAGAAGGGACACTGCCTGCCTTCAGCTCTACATTTGACTTCTCGGTCATACACATTACACAAAAACACATTTGTATGTGTTTGTGTGTACAGAAATGTGGAAGTACATGTATGATCACAAAATATCTGTGCTTTGCCAYGTTTTCCTGTCTGCCTAGGTGGGACATCTTAGCTGCAGTAACTATCAGAGAAAACTTTTTGATGCAAACAACCACTGGAGGAAACAAATGCCCCTAAAGCAGTCCTTGTGGTTTGCACTTGGTAAAGACATCCTGAATCTCCAGGCTAACAGAAACAGAGTTCCCTATTGGCTGGCATGCATTTTCCAGGTCTAAATTTCTGTTAGGGATTTTTTTTTTGTTTTTTTGGTATTTCTGTTCTTTACATTGCCGTCTCTCCTAGCAATTGTCACACTGCTGTTCGTACTTCCTAGACTAGAGGAACTCTGGCCAGGCTTTATCATAGTGGTCTGTATTCCTGTGGTCACCACAACAGTTCAGGCTCATTCTTTTGAACAAAATTAATTATTGTTAGGTTATCTGGGAGTTGGACTCAGAGACTGAGTTTCACTAATAAGCATAATTTTGAAGAGCTTGTCTTTAAAAAGAATTGTTATCTACTGGTTACTGRCAGGTTTTGGATCTTACATCCCTGTTGAGATTGATTTCCTGTACATGCCTAATTACTGATGACACAGTTAGATATAAACTAAAAAGATATCTTGCAACTGGAAAAAAAAAAGGAAAAAAAAGCTTTAAGCCAAGTTCCATTTGACTTAAACAGAAGGAGGCTTCATTTTCTTTCATTTGCTAAAGTCACCATGTAAGGATCCTCCTCCAAGAACTTGCAGCAATATGAGTGTGTACAAAACAAGTCCAGACATCAAACAGGGCAACTCCCAAAATGTCTCTGCATTTGTAAACATGCATCACATCTGTTCAACTTGGCTGTAAGCATGAAACATAAAACTTGGGATATCTGTCTTATTAATTTGAATGGATGCTAATTCAGGCTGTGGCTTGAGGAGATGGAGGATGCAGCTGCAGCTGGCTTGAAAAAGTGTTTCAAGAAAAAAAAAAGACACCCTGAAAAATTAAATATGTTTCTATTAAAAGAAAAAAAAAAGGATAAAAAAAAAGTTGCCTGGTTTGATTTGTAGTGCACCCCAAGTTAGGCCATTTGGAGTAGCTGCCTAGGCACTGTTGTCACTGTTAACCTTTTTCTGGGGTCAGGCAACAATCTTTGATCCAAAGGATGTTCACTGATGATGAGAACATGAGGAGAGAGAGAAAAGCTTCTGTGGCACTGAGATATGTGTCTTTTAGTCCACAGTGCGTGAAAATGGCTAGGGAGCCTTTATTGGGACATATATTGAAGCTTTATAAGCACTGCAACCACAGACTGGTCTGCTTCAGCAGGGCACTTTTCCAAACACCAGCAGAAAACCTTGCAGTGAGAATGGGCATGCAGAAGTTTGTATGGATGTAGAGTGATCTTCTCCACAGTTTATCCCTAAGTTAGAAATATTTATGTATAAATAAGTAAAWAATTTTCTATAATAAAATATATTATAGAAATGTATTCTACTTAGTCAGTAAAGGGAAGTTTTATACCAACACAGGATCCTGTGCAACAGGGATATTACTCTTAGAGACCACATAAACGAAAACAATATCTATTTGATGAATGCTTATATATGCATGATTATGTTTGATATGTAATTACCATGTGGAAAGAGTATGGAGATCAGGTCTGAGATGCAGTGTAAAGTGCATGGCACAAGATGACCTCCATTCATGGTCAGGCACCAAGTGAGGCTCTTAGTTTAAATGTGAACGTAACGTTGTAGTCAATTCACTCCTGGTTGATGGACTTTTTGGACACAGTTGCTGGAAAAATTTTTTGCCCGTAGTTGTATGTCACTGTCCCTCCTTCACAAKTTACATCTCCCACATTTTACTGGCAGAGCTGCTGTCTGACCTGTCCTGTGCAGTTGTRTCAAAATACCACCTGCACATCTGACTGTGAAGAAGGTGTCTGACYGTAGGGGCTTCTGCCTTGAGGCAAAACATATTGAGCACAAGAATGAGCTGATCAAGACTGATCTGGACTTTCAAGAGTTTGAGGATCTGAAATAAAAAGAACAGGGTCTTAAAGTTTTACAGGCTATTTGAATMCATAAATACAAGCACAGTTATCATGCCATCATTGGACTGCTTTCACACACTGGTTAGGGCAACTCTTGTCTCTCTCCCCTCATGCCAAAATCTAGTCATATGTACCAGCCAGACATGCTCGTTTCCATAGGAAATGGTCTTCTCTGTGGAAAGAACAACAGAATTTTTGATACAGAGACAGCAAATCAGTCACTAGTTAAACAYGGAAAGCACAGTTTTGGGAGTGTTGCAACGTCCTGGAAAACCTCGATATTAAATACCTTTTAGTGAGAACACTATGTGGATTTTGATGGGGCAGAAGGGAAAAGTAATGCACATCTTAGCACAGAAGGTGAGAGCTGCTTCTTCGGGGTGCAAAAATGCCTTGACCTTTTGCCTTTGGCGAAACCTCCCTTTATACGTGTTGTGTGGCTTGTGTCACTTGGCCACATCCCAAGCTTACCTYCAGYGTGGCCACATTTCAGCAATGCGGGYGKGCAAGTGTCGTGGATTATTATCTGCATGACAGCAGTACCCAGAGGCTTAAAACAGGGCTGTAGCCCACTGTGCTAGGCACAGAGCAGATACACTGGCAGCCTCACTCTGAACATCTCCTGGTCTACAAAGACTGGCAAAAGAGGAGGAAAGGAAAGAGAAGCAGCAGAAGATAAATCCGTGTTGCACAGTGGAGAAACAAGGCAGCAGAGATTCCTGCTAATGGGTGGTGGCTGCTTTTGTGCCTTCCCAGAAGCCCCGGTTGTGTCACTTAATTCTGCAGAAGGTAACTTTTGTGTCACATCAAAGCACAGGGCTTTTGCCGGGCAGCTCTGGCAGCTTTTTCGTGCTGTGACAACTTASGAGCATTTCTTATCCTGTATGACTGCTGTGTCCTGCTGCCAGAGTGACTGTCCTAATGCCTGGGTGACGAACAGGTACATGTGCCCGTAGTGTGGTTTTTCTAGGGCAAAGTTCAGCCCTGGAGTTTCAAGCTGTTTGTATGCAGCAGATCATTGCTGCTGCTGCAGCTGGACCTCGAGGATCTGGACCCCTGGTGCCAAGCCTCCATCTCATTTTTTGGGCTGGAAGGTGCTGTGCAAAGGACGCCTCTTGTTTTAGCACAGTTGATTTCCCAAGYGAAGAGCGCGTGTAAGAGGTTATTTTTGTTCTTTGATTTTTCCCTAATTCACAGAAATGTCTGATGTTCTCCAGAGTACAATAGACTTTAGCCACTAATAATTATTGCTAATAATTATTTCTATTCATCTCCTTAACCGGATGGAGGGAGCAGTGATTGATCACCCCTCTGCAATGTCACTCACAATCCCTCCTGGACCTTTTGAGTGACTAGGCTGGTAGGAAATGACAACAGAGTGCTGATGAGATTAGCACTTCTTGCTCTTCATAGCATAAAAAAACCCAGGACTAACTCATTCTTCAAGCTCCTCAGTGACTAATAGGTATTTTATCATCCTTTCAATTAGAAAGCATTTATCAGCAATCTTTGCTAGCTCACTGCATGAATTGACCTGCCATTCACTGTCTCAGCCCTTGGAACTGGTAATTAAGTTTAGCAATTTGCTTCAGCAGCTCTGATTGAGATACATGGTATGTTTCCATGTGAGTAGGCAGCCACTTTGGGTTTTCCTTCCCCAAAGGAAAGGGCTTTGAGAAAAGTGAATGAAGGGTCCTGGCAGATGCCCTATATTGGGTACCTGAAACCCTGAAAGCCTCACAAACAGCTCCACCACGGCTGGGGATGGGCTGCCTAGGGGCATCGACGGGGCCAACCTGAATACCTGGGGCCCGGGGAGAGAAGTGAGAGAAGCAGTGTTTGGAGTCGGCCAGCATAAGCTGGGACAAACACAGCTCCCTAGCTGAGCACCTGCTAAACTTTCCAAACCACACGCTTTTGGAACAGTAAAGGAGATTTTGCACTTCRTTCTCGATGTTGAGGGGTGTCGGCCTTGAAGTTTAGACACAGACACAAAGCTCTAAAGTCTGGGTACCTCTTCGTGTTGAGCAAGGGGTAAAGCCAAGCAGCTGCAGTGAAGATGTTTCGTGTGATGAAATCTGGAGATCAAGTGCACTAACACAGCTCCTGCATCTTCTCCAGTACAGTTCTCCTCAGTTCCAGCAGAGGACACGTCCTATTGACAGTGTAAACAACAACAACAGAAGTAATCCAGCCTTCTGCTGAAGGAAGCTTTTTAAAGCGGTTCGTCTTATGGAAARATGACTGAAGTGTGATGGTACGGTGTGATTTGCTGTGCTAACGTGAGGGTAATGTTAGCAATGCCACAGGTACTGCTGATATTGAGGCCTGTTATTATCTCCTGGCTTGTCCAGGTGTCATTTTCTTTTTAAGATGAGAGGAAATTTGCAGATTACTTACACTGAGGCCAAACTTCTAGTAAAGGAGCTTTCCCCCTCCTTACCTAAATCTGTGACTGMCTTTAGTTGGTAGAGGCTGATTTTCAGTTGCTAGCCCACTGTTTTTTTWAAGCAAACTTTACTCTGAAGAAACAGACATCTTAAAAAAAAAACCCACACAACCTTCTTCATAGCTGCCAAGGGTTACAGAAATACCAGGGTCCCCATTACTTGCTCCAACATYAGGTATAAGTTGCCTGGTTTGGGGTTTCGGAGGAAATGCACAATTTCCAGATTTCACTGAACCTCACAGAAGATTTGGATTTGAATTTGTCTGGAGCTGCCCTGAAATATTTCTTACTGTTTCTGAAAATAYTCCTTACTCAGTTTTACCACAGGAAACATCCTAGGGGATTTTTCTGCTTCTTCCCTTTCCYCTCCTTTCACTGCACCAGGCTTGTCTCCCTGCTGTCTTAAGGAGACCACCTACAACTTAAGGAAATAAAGACCTCTGCGAAAAAATACAGGCAAACCTGATATTTAAGGGTCAGCTCCCCACAATATTTATCTAGTTGTCTGAGATTGTCTAACCACAAAATGGGGAAGAAAAAAAAATCGTTATCATGTGGTGGCTAGGAGGGTAACCTCTGTTAAAAAACAACAACAAAAACAAAAYGTAGCATAAAAGTGAYGGGAAAAAGSCCAGGTAGAGGAAAGGAAAAKGACTCTGATATTTATGAGGTAAACAATAGCACTAGGAGGTAGTGCTTGATRAGGATAAAGCAGCAGACATCTTTAATGTTGGAGCAGAGAGACAGCGTCTTGTCTAGTATAATTTATTTCAGAGGTTTCTCTGTGTTCATAGGGGAAAAAAGTGGTCTTGAAAATGAAAAGAAATAAAAAAAAAAAAAAAAAAAAAAAAAAAAAAAAAAAAAAAAAAAAAAAAAAAAAAAAAAAAAAAAAAAAAAAAAAAAGAAAAAAAAGATGGGCCAAAAATACACTTGCCTCTTTGAAACCACCCAGAGGCTCCTTACAGCATTCTGCACCCTGAAAATCCTGTGCCTCAACTTCAGACCTGAAAAGCAGAGAGGGAAAGAAACCCCTACAATTGGAGCAAAGGCTGCCTTTCCTCACCGAGG
The DNA here is from genome assembly GCF_030028575.1 of Malurus melanocephalus. NCBI lineage: Eukaryota > Metazoa > Chordata > Aves > Passeriformes > Maluridae > Malurus > Malurus melanocephalus. Next base: position 881,159 of record NW_026623335.1, read on the forward strand.
CACGAAGCACGGACGTAAATCACAGGGTATCTGTTTCAGGCCYCTTTCAGTGCACGGCTCCTACAAGAGCTCCAGAGTAAAATAATCCCCTGGAGATCAGAGGCAGCGTGTTATTAGCAGGAGCTCATAGGTTACATTTAGTGGTGCCTGGGGTACCTTTGTGCTGAAGTGTTGGTGTCAGCCTGAAAGCACATAATCCTTCTCTCGAGTCTAATTATACATTCATTGCACATGCAACATAATATTCAAAGGTGTTTAATTAGTCGAAAGATTGTGCCTTAAACCCACAAAAGCAAGGCAGTAAGGATGAAAAGTCAAATAGCCTCTTTTATCTAATTGCATCTCTGACTGCCTGGGAGTCCCCAAGCACCAGTGTGAAAGATACTGTAAAAATATTTAAATATAAAGCCATAGCTGAATAAGCTATAGCCATAGCAAACCCCTGTGTTTCTGTTATGCTTAATGACCAGCTGAATTCTACCTTATTTATATCTTCCTTATGCTCATATGGAAAGGGAAAAATGTACAGTTTGTGTCACTTGGCCCCTCAGTTGGATCACCTATAACATTTGTGGTGTTGGCAAAATACTTTCTGTTGTTTGTAAAAGAAGTTTGTTATCTGCTTTGAAAAATGCCATATTTACATTTTCCTATTAAAGAATATTAAGTAAAGTTATCAAGGATTCCCATTAAAGTTAGGTTAATAGCTCAAATAGAGGGTTATATTTAATTAGAAACTGTAAAGGCTTCACCCGTTGAAACAATGCTGTCATTTTATCTTCTCATCTGAAGTACTTTGTTTTTTCTTTTTTTTTTGGTGTGGTAARTTAACTGGATTTTGCAGGTGCTTTCTGAAATCTAGTGATGACATAATTATTATATAAAGTTGCAGCAGATAAGTTTTTACCATAGAGCCTGTGGCTAAAGTAGAGATCTGGCAAGGGGGAGAATGAAGATGCAATTTGTGCTTCTGCCAGTTCACTCGCTGCTCAGCCCCAGGTGAATGCTTTCAGCTGAGGTTTTCAGGAGTGGTCACTCAGTCCCCAAGCCCATTGATGTGACATTATTTGATATTCATTGCTGAGTATCAACAGCCCCAAAGGAGACCATCTCTGGGCAGGTATTGGCCCCCAGCCAGGCATCTCCAGGTTTCTCCTGAGGAAGCCATCTGCCCTGGCCATGCTCTGGGTCAGTCCAGCTTCTTGCAGCTTCAGCTCTGCTTATCCCCTCTCAAAGATAATGCCTTTATCTCAGAGACATTTTGGTTGGAAGGGACACCTTCAAAGTAGGGTCATCTTCCATGTAAAATCAGCTTTTTCTCGGCCAGGAAAGGGGCCTGCAAATATGGGTTTTCCCAAGGTATGGTCTATGTTATATGATTTAGTGCTAAGACAGTGCAAGAGWAAAAGAAAAAAACCAAGCCATGAAGTGAGCTGAAAATCCAGTTCCTAGAATTAGAGGAGTTAAGGGTATTTGGTCCTGCCTTAGCAGAGTTCAGACAATTAAAATAAACCACTCCTATTGAGGATAATTAGCACAGCTAGGACGGGTGATAAAGAATGCCCTTCAGTGTGCTGTGACCATGTAGATGCTGCATCCATGGCTCATCGCTGGGAAGCCACAGACTTTCCCCAAAGAATGGGTATTAGAATAAATCTGCTCAGTATTCCCAAATATGAAGGTTTCAGCCTGGAAAGATAGGATCTTAGCRAAAGTAGAGTTGAAAATAGCTATTTCATTCTAGCCCCTATCATGCAATACGGTGATTGTTTTATTTCATTCTGGGCTGSAAGCAGGATACAGTTAATTTATTCCTTTTGCACTTTTGAAAGCCACCATGTCTGTGGAATTTGCACGTGAAATTTGTCATGCAAAGATCTCTGTTGTTTTAAGCACCCTTGTAAAGGCTTTGAATGTGTTCTCAAAGAAAATAAGATGTTGAGGGACTGATTGATGCTTTCTGTGTAGAGCACAGGAYCATGAGAGGCGGCTCCTGAGCTGGGGGCCCTTGCTCTTGCCACAGGCACTTAACCGAGGGAAGCCTAGGTGGCCATACCTCCCTGCTTTCTTCCCAGCTCTGCAAATAAATGCCAGCTAAGTTTTGGCACTGTCTTTGGCACTGTGGTGCAAATAAATATCCTCCCCTGCTGAGTCTTTAATAGATGAGATCTGCTCAAGCCAGATTTTCTTCCTTCTTTCCCCTCTACAGCTCCTGTCATTTGGAGGTGTAGCTGGGGAGTAGAGCTCATGCCAGTGTGTCTTCTGAGGAACAGGCTGGCCTCTTTGGAATGTTTTTCCTGGGTGTGCAATGACCAGGCTGTGAGAAAGGTGTTCAGAGGGCTGGAGCCATTGTGGCATGGATGGTAGGAATATTGAGGAGGGGGTGGTGAGACTGCAGTTGTCACTGTAAGCACGACCTCTGGCCATAAAGTTGATATTTTCTCATCCTAAAACACCATCTGCTTGCGACTGTTTATATCCCATGCCAATCCTCACACATTCAGGCAAGCCTGTGCTACAGAGACACCTGTGGTCACAGCTCCTCCCTGAAGTCATCTTTGCAGCTTGGGAGGAAGGTGACCTCCCTTTCTGAAGTACTTCAGCCTGAATTAACAGAAAACTGTCTGTGGTTGTGGGCACATTACTCTGAGTGTTTGTGCCASTTATCTGTTACCTAAAGATGGAGGTTTTGAAGATACTTTTAAATTTTTTTTGTTGTTTTCTTTCAGCTGCTAATCTTACAGTGCCAGGAGCCTGCACTCATATGAAAGTTGCACCAATTCACCTCAAGGGGCTTTAAGTTTTAGTTAGAGTGACATGGGATGCACTATGCATGTGAACGGCAGAAAGGCTCTGCAGAAGGATCTGCACAATGTCAGAAGCGAAGTGTGACCTTGCAGCTTCCCATCGTGCTCTTTCACTTCTCTTTTTTGGTCAGTCACGAGAGCTCAAGCAGAAGGCAGCCRACCCTCCCCATCTCCATCGCCCTCTCAGGCTGGTGCTGTGCATCCCCCTGCAGGGCAGCCATCCCTGCTGTGAGGTTTGCTCCCCAACATGCTCGTGGGAGCACTGCTGGCACTCCAGGCTGTGGATACCCTCCTGGATGGGCAAGGTGGGTGGCTCACAAAAGGGGACTGTGCCCTGCCAGCAAGCAGCAAAGTGAGCAGTGACGCTGCCAGTCCTGTGCAGGGTGAAGTGAGCCTCCCCAAGGGAGCCCTTTGTGCCTCAGAGGGAGGATGAGGAGGAGGTGTAAATCACAGCCCGGTTTCCACATGGTATCCTGCAGGCCTTTACCTCTGCACAGTGTTTCACAACCAGCACAGTGGGCCAAGGGATGACTGCTGTGCTTGTACAGGTTTTCCCACCCTAAGTGGCTCGTTCCCGAATGAAAATCAGTGGGCAGCAGGTTTCTTGGGTAACCACTACTCCATGAGACAGAATGAGAGAAAAAACAAACTGGGTATTATGGGCTGTTGGGTTTTGCCATGCTCATCCTCAAGGCCTGGGTGCAGATGAGAAGTGCCAAAGGTCAAAAGGCCATTGACTTCATCTTTTTTCCCTTAATTTTTATGTCTGCTGCTACTGGATGGGATGGGTCCAGCCCATGGAGACCTGTATCCCACCGTCCTTTCCAGGATGCTTCCCAGTGTTTTTGTTGGGGTGAGGACTTTCCTATGGGAAATCAGCCCACAGGGTTTGTTACCACCTGTGGCACCATTAGCATGGTGAGGGATGAGCGAGGAGGCTCTTGCAGAAGGAGTGCTCACAGCTTGCAACTGCGAAAGTCCAAAAGCAAAACAGTGGAAAACTGGCTGGATAAATGCGGAAAGCTCTTGGATATAAACAGCCCACAGAGGCACAGCCAACCTTTTTGAAACCAGTTTAAAGCGATCGGTTACTGAGTCCTCCTCCATGTGGGCTGAGCCGAGGGGAAGGCTGGCATTCCCTGCGAGGTGCGCAGGGGGCACAGCAGGTCCCTCTCCCAGCCAGGAGCCTCCTGGGGCTGTAACGTGGAGATGTGAAGCCAGCTGGCTGTGTTGGAGGCCAAAAGCTTCTTTTTCCAGGGGCTGGAGCAAAGTTGAGGGACGTTGGGCAAGATGCAGGGCTGAGTCTGGCGTCCCCCGATGGTGGCAGGGGAGGGYGAGGGCATGGCAGGGCTGTGGAGTTGTTGCTGTCCTGCATCCATCCGCCCCACAGCACTTCTGAAGCGCTAACATGTTTTATGATGCCGTGCAAGTGAAACAAAATAGTGGCTCCTGGCTCCTCGTAACTTGTGTAAATTCCAGATGTGACAATCCTTTTACTGGCAAACGCAGCTGTTTATCCTTGTGCTCTCCTCRAGACGAATTAGCTCCCACTAGGAAGAGCTCGCTGAAAATGTGCCTGCCTGGCTACTAAACGGCTGCATAATTGTCCCTCTGCCCCTTCCCGGAGCTGCACATAAAAAGTGCAATCCAAATTCCTGGGCAAACCAGGCAGGGCCCTGGAGAGCACTTCCCACCCCCCTTCAGGAATTGAACGTCATGCCTAAAGGATAATGCAGGATTAGGGCAAGGGGAAAACGAGTGGCTTAAACAGATCTCAACTGCAGCAAAGCTCAGCAAAATGTGTCCCTATTCCCAGCCATAGCCCTTTTTTCTTTCTTTTTTTTTTTTTTTTTTTTTTTTTTTTTTTTTTTTTTTTTTTTTTTTTTTTTTTTTTTTTTGGTTAATAAAATGTGTTGTTATTATTTTAAGGGGAAGGAGGAAAAGGCCCCCAGATTGTGCAAGAGATGCAAGAGGAACAGTGTTAGTTCCCTGAAAGCCCCCAGCCCGGGCCACAGGGCCACCCTGCCCTGCGCCACCCCGCAGTGACCATGGGAAACCCTTCCCGGCGCTTCCTTGCCTGTCCTCCCCCACCTCCTCCTCCTCCTCTCCCGGAACACACAGGCACTAGTTATTAGGGATTAGGTGGAACAGATGCATGTAAGATGCTTACTGCCTTTTCCAGACACAAGGCCACTTTCCAATCAGCTCAGAGGAAACGGGGTAATTAGATGGAGTCGCGGTCGGGGAGTGGGGGGGAATTAGCCTCTTACTCAACCAGAGCCTGCGAGGCCACCTCTTCCCCCCCACGCTCCCTCCTTTCCCCTCCTCCCCGTTCCTCTGCCCACTCTGTCAGTTCAAAGCTTTTTATTTTTTCTTTCCCTTTTCCAGGAGGCAGCTGATGCCGGCCGGCCGGATGCCAAGCAGGTCAGGCYTCTGCAGCTGAAACTGCCCGAGATTCTTAAGCGGGATGATGAATCAGCTCTGTCCTTTAGGACACATCCTCTCTTGGACACGCTGCTGGGATGTCGTGTCTCTGCCGTGTGCTTCCCCGTGAGAGAGTGCTCAGARCTGCTGGCTGATGACAGAGGGTGGGGTTGATGAGTTTGGTTTTAACTCTTCCTCCTCCCCCTCGTAAACCAGTTTCGYGTCCCCATGAAGTTATTGCCCCTTAAGTTGACCATAGCAGCTGTAGATGTCTCAGTGTAGGAGGAGTGCTGGGCTTTGAAGGAAATGATGCCTTGCTTGTCATTTGCCTGCCTTTAAAAGCTTTGGCTCGAGTGCCCTGCAGGCAGCAATTCTGAGTAAGGACAGGCTGGCTGTCACTGTGTCCTTCCCTCCTCCCAAAAAAGCCTTGGCTCTGTTGGGGCTGCTGTTCCCAGGCTGCCTCATGCCTGATAACTCTCACGGTGCAAGAGATTTTTCTTTTACAGCTTCTTTAAAAAGTCTTGGGTGTGCTTACACTTCAGTGCTCGTTCATCGCTGAGCAGATTTCTGTGGGTAAACTCCTCCAAGTGTGGCGGGCTCTCCCATCACTGTTATGCACAGGGCAGCTGTGACAAGGTAATGGTTATCAGGCGCTGGGGGTGGTGATTAAGAAGCTGGCTATTGTATTTATTACCATCTCCTCCCACAAGGTCCTGCCTTGCTTGTTTGCCTTCTGAGGCCTGCCYGTACTGCTGTTTGATGGGAGAGCACTGCTCTTTTCCAAGATGTTTGGTTTTAAAACCATCAGAATGTCCCCGGGGCGTTTGAAAGGGGATGTGCTGTGTCASGAAAGACAGCGTTCCCCATGGAAGGATTTTTTCCAAGTGACAGATCAGTTGGGCAGTAAACATGTAGAGAAGRATCACCATTATGAATGTCAGTGAGCAGAGACCTCAGCTTTGAGGCAAGGAAACCAGAGTGTGTCTGGACTTCCCCAAATGCAGGTGATGCTCCTCAGTGGTGCTACCCTTTTGCACATCATGTTGCTAATTTTCTGAGATTGATATTAACCTCTTTCCCTAAGCATGCACAACCACCCAATGTTGAAATCCACTTGAGGGCTGGATGGAAAATTTCTGACTATGGTTTGCTGTCAGGAAATGCTGGTTCAGCAAGAGGAAAAAGATGTCAACCTCAACAGTAAAAAAAGGATCASAAAGAAAGAGAAAAAATATGATACCATTGAAGATACTCTCCTGGGGCTTTTTGAAGCAGTGAGGTTTATTTTTCAGTGTCCTGTTTTTATTGTTCATTGACATGTGGGATAAACACAGCCAGAGCAGAGGCTGCACCATCTTTTTTTCCTGTGGGTTTTGCTCAGTACATGGTAGGTAACAGCTTCTGCATACCYAACACATCCTTCCCAATGCCTACCTGGAATAACACAGGTGGTAACAATGCAGGTAGAGAGGGAGGAGCTGTTTCTGATTAAGCATCTTTCTTAAGGGAGTGAAAAGTGCCTCTGTGGAGCATAAAAGTCCCGTGGAGGTGTGCTGGGATCTGTCTTGGAGGTGGATTATCTCCTCCACTGACACTGCACTCCTGGCCGTGTGGGTTAACTGATGACTTAGTAAAACCATTGGCTCCCCTCAGGTCTTGACATACTCCTCATTTATGCAGCTGCAGCTGCTTGGGTCTGGTAATTCTAAAAATGGCATTCTTCCTCAGCACCCAAGTCCTCACAGGAGTACAAAATTWAATATGCAGGGCAGAAACACAGAAGAATAACCCACTTGCATGAGAAGTGTGTGTAACTTTGGTTAATGCTCTGCATTTTTTTTTTGTGTCTGCCAAATACACAAGACTGACAAGTAAATAGACAAAAATATATATGTTGAAGCAAAAAAAAAGCTAAGAAAAACAGTATTCTAGTGCAGTTCTGAAAACAGCCAGCAAAATTAACCTCCCCAAATACACAGCTTCGCTAGCCACGGTGGCTGTTTGGTTCAGAACCTTCCCAATTAGTACTATAAACATACCRAAGTGCTATGCATGTTTTGGAGTAAATCGCTTAAATAGATTATTACTGTTGGATAGCAATTAAAATGATTGAGTAGCCTAATCTATGTCCTGGTGTAGTGCCAAGTATCAGAGCTCTGATTTATGCATTTCCACTCCTCCCTATGCTGCTGCTGAAATGGGACAGCGTGGGAAGCCTGGCAGTGCATGGGACAGAAGTTCTCTCAGCAGTATCAGACCACTTGCTCCTTGAATTCCCCTGCAGGAAGTGGGATGGTGAGAGAAGAGACTTGGTGCTTCCCATCCCTGCTGATGAATGGGGCCAGGCTTTCTTTCGACTGCAAGTGAATTTACTGGGCCAGATRTTCAGCCCCAYGGCTGCTTGTTCCTAGGAAGAAAAWGTAGAAGATTCCTGAGGTTAGTGTTTTTGTTTGGTTTTGTTTTKGTATTTTGTGTTATGGTGAAGCTCCTGTCTCAGAAGTGATTGTGTTTTATTCTTCTTTTTCAGTGCTGCCCCCTAAGGCAGAGGATACAAGAGGGGAGCATCATTTTTATGACAACAAGGATGCATGCTTTGCAATTGTGACTCCCTTTGGTTGGGATGTGGGATGCTGTGACCAGGTTGCTGTGTTTTCTTTCTTCAGGACAGCTGAAGTGAGTACTGCAGTGCCAGACAGATTCGTGATGGRTGGACTGGCAGAACCAACATATTTCACAGAGTTTAATAAGAGTTTTGTAGCTGTTATTTATTACCAGGACAGGGACCACCTACATGTGTCGCTATCTCTCACTGCAGTAGTAACGCTTGCCGTGAAAAGCAGCTCATCAGCGTTCCCCAGGCACTCCTCTGCTCTTCCCCTCCTTACAGTTTCTCCAGGCCATGCTGCCCATTTAGCATTTCCCGAATTACAAGGGACACACCAGCATCTGGGAATGTATGCACAAATCAGATGACCTGAAACAACCTGTATTTTCTTTTCCCCCTGTTACAGGATCACTCAGGTGCTCTCGCTTTGAATCTCCCTCTYTGTTGCCTACCGGGGGCATTTGTGGCTGGATGCATGTCGGGACAGGGGCAGTGTGACACGAGAGGAGCAGTCTGACCTGCTCGCAGGCTCCACGCGCTGCTGCTCCAATGACAACGGTGATTTTTCMTGCCTGCTATTGGAAGCAGGAAGTAACTGCAGTAAGCCACGTACTAAGCAGGAGCTGGGTTTTTGGGGACCTTTAGCCTGTTTGTTTTCCTCTCGGAGCGACTTGCCTCCAAGCGGGACACTTTGCAGCCCCGAGCCCGTGTCAGCCCTGCCAAGGTCTGGCATTTGTCACTCACTCAGAAGAGGGGAGCTCAAGTGAGAGGTTTTCTCGGTTGCCAAACATTGTTCCTACTATGGGARGCTTTTGGTCCCAGCCTCAGAGAAGCTGTCAGTGTTCTGGCTGCTGGGCAATGCTTCTGCCAGCCCGGGGGTGAAAAAGGAAAGAGAGAGGTGCCCAAGTCTCTAGCCAGATGACGCCGGGATTTCACACCACGTGATGCAGCTGTTTAGCAGCTTGAGTTTGCAAACGCTGTTGAAAACCAAAGGGGCACGGGAGAAGAGGAAGAAACATTTTATTTCTCCTCTCCCCTCCTCTGCCTGTTTTTGTCGTGCTGCTGTTCTCCTGCCCCGCTCAACTATTTGGCAGAATCGCTGCCATTGCAAATGTACGTGACTAATCTGTTACTTGAGGAAACGATTCACAGGCGTGAATGACCCAGGCGGTCAGGGAGCTGATGGGATCATGTGCTGGGAAAAGTTTTTGGGGTTTTT
>NW_026623335.1:890343-905833 GCF_030028575.1 Malurus melanocephalus
CCCGAGAGGGCTGCTCCCTTTGCTAACCGATGGCAGAGATACCCATCTGAGTACGAGATGGATGGATAGGGTCTGTGTTAAAGAGGTGGCCACGCTCTTCCCAGCCCCAGGGGCAGATGTGCTGCTCCAGGACTGCACGTCCCCCTTCCTCCCRGCCACGTGGATGCCGTTCCCTTGCGGTGGCACGGCGCCATCAGCCGCAGCGYGCTCGCCGGAGTGCACAGGCTCTGCAAGGTCTGGGTGTGAGATTAGGGCAGATCCTTACTCGTTCGTCTCCCAGCCAGCTCAGGCAGACATCCGAGGCCGTGGGACCGGAATGCTCTGACCTGAATAGAGGCAGGCACTGTCCCTTCAAGCCCGGTCCTCGCCTCCCTCCGCCGCTTTGCTTTGCTCCGTTTCAGCTGTGCATCCTTAAGTGATTCAGGGGCTCCGGGCCAAAGGGCTCTTTGCCCCGCTGGGCTGATCCTGAAGAAAAGGGCTGATGTGCCAGGAGGACTGGGAGGCAAATGTCATTTCATCACTGTTTTCCCGGGAGAGGTRGAGGGATCCAGCATGGGAACGACGGGGGTGGGGGGGCAGGGGTTAATGAGGAGAAATGGGATAAATTAAAGAAAGGAAAATGTWGGCCAAGTATTTGGAGAAAACATATGTTTAAATGCTGTCAAGCCAAGAATTATTTTCTAAAAAAATAAGTAAATTCCAGGGAATGACTAAATTRTTGGACACAGCTCCTRACTAGGTACCTTGAAAATGTGTTGRATCAGRTTGTTGGTGTGAATTACCAGCCCAGCCCTGGAAAATATACCCTAGGGAGCACCAGCTTTCCTGGTTTTCCACTGATCTTAACGCCAAAGTGAAATCTCCTGAGGCAAAGGGACATTAACTAACTTACAGTGCCATCTAGCCCCATCTAAGACATAAGACGTTTATGAGTGGTTGCTAATTTTGTTCCTGTAACTGGGAGGCTGAGTCACTTCAGCTCTAACCCACCTCCTAGGTCATGTGCTTATGGATATAAGTGTATCTTGGAGTACATCCGTGCATGAAACTGGGATGTATTTTTAAAAACACGACCATGAGCTGTGAACTTAAATACCTGACTGGGAGCCATCCCAGCTGGACAAATCCTGTGTGTTTTCGTGGCCACTGGAGGTAGGGAGGGCAGCTCAGCGTTGCTTAGGCCTGTCTGTCACTTCCCATTGATAAGAGCTTGCTTTGGACGGCTCAGGGATTTGCCAGCCTGCGAGTGCTTGAGCTGGGAGTGTTGGTGCTGGGTGCTTSCTGCAGGCTGTTTGCAGGGACTTCTCCCCAGAGCAGTGTTGGTAACAGCTCCCAGTGCTCAGGGCACAGGTTTGCTCTTTCTGAGGGGAAAAAAAAGGCAAATAGGGAACAGTGCTGCTGCTGCTCCTCTTGCGAAACACGGTGGGGGCAGAGGGTGCTGGCTCCAGCTCGTGCTGCCCGCACTGTGCTGTGACTGCATCCCTGAACCTTTCACTGCCCCCACTACAGACACATCCTCCCCTGAGAGATGGGGACATGAGGTGAACTCTGACAACCCATCAAAGGCCACAGAGTGGAAAAGGTTGCCTTGGGCTCCCTGGTGCAAGGGTTCAAGGCCCCCTGATGTCTGTGAGAGTGCCAGAGTTGCTGTGTTAGCTCTTTGGGCCTCTGCTTTTTGCCTTCGTGGGTTCCAGAGGGATTCAGGGGGTGCTGCGGAGTTCCATGGGTTTGGTGCAGTATTTTGGTTTTAAGTCTGCAAAGCTGGTGCAGGGAAGCTGGCCAGTCTGCCAAAGGTAGCGAAGTAACCTTTTTCTGTGGAGGAAAACACCCATTATCCTAACCGGGCTTGCATTATCAGTGTTTTTTTCGCACTTTCTCCTTTATATTTCTTTTTTTTGCCTTGTGTGCTTGCAGCAATGTCTGTAGCCAGACATATGCTCATGGCCTGGAATGAAGTCGACTGCAATTACATCCTAAGGGAGTYGCTCACCAGGGGTTTTGTGCAGGCAGGACACAGGCTCTGCTCGAGCTGCACATGTGCTCTTAGACCTCCAACTGCACTCGTTCTGCCTTCAGCTTTGTGGGAGCGAGGAGCAGAAGGCGCAGAAATCCAGCCAGTCTGGTGCACATCTGGAGGCAGTAATTGGAGGTAAAGTGTGCACCTTCTGTTCTCAATCGAATGAGGTGTTTTCTTGCATTAGCGGTTTCAGTGCATCGGCACCAAAATCCCTCCTTTTAAACACACTTGCTCCCCATCCCCCATGCTCGGTGCTGGTCCGAGCCTTCTCCAAGCATGAGCTGGGTTGCAGGGTCAGGCGTCTCTCMTGTAAGGCTCCTTGTGCCTTACTTCCTTTATCTCCAGGACCAGCCAGAAGCACATGCTGCGGCAACGTAATCATTTAATCCGGGCTGGTGAAACCTGTTCTCCAGATGAACAACTGACAGATCGTTTGCTCTGCAGCTCTGCATATGAATGCAATGTTTGTTGCGGTGGCTGGATGCCGGTGCCAGTTTTCCACTGCTGTTTCCAGCAAAGCTAAGCAGCAGCCTGACCATGAATCTGCTTCCAGCTGCTTCCTCTGGTCCCTGCCACATGCCTGCTGCAGCCACACTGGTGCTGGGACTCTCCTTCCCTCCCTGCCTGCTAGTGTGGATGCAGTAGGTGCACGGATTCCTGGCAGGTCAGCGCAGCCCTTGGAGGAGCACAGCAGGCCTGTGGCACCCGGGATAGGAACGTGTTTGCCTGGGGAGGCCGGTGATACCTGAAAGGGTGCAGCCAAAACTAACAAAGGTGTGTTCAGAGAGAGATACAGCTTGATCTTTAGCCCCTGATACAAACCTTGCCTTGGCTGGGGAAGCTGCTCTGCCAAGCCGTCTTGTAAGGGTGTAACAGCCTGGCGGATTGCTGGTGATTCCAGAAGTGGATTGGAGTGGGCATGTGTGTTGCTGCCTCCCTTGCAATTGCTGTGAGTTAGGAGGGGCCAGTGAGAGGTGCACCCCCTGTTTTAGGCCTCTGGAGTCCTCAGGACTGAATGCCAGATATGAGGAGATGTTGCTCTCATAGTGTTGTCTGTCATTGTAGAATTACAGAATGATTTGGGTTAGAAGGGACCTTAAAGATCATTGAGTTCCAATCCCCCTGGGCTGTGTCCTGCCATGGGCAGGGACACCTCCCACTAGACCTGGTTACTCAAAGCCCTGTCCYGACCTGGCCTTGAACACTTCCAGGAATGGGGCAAGCACAGCTTRTCTAAACATCCTGTTCCAGTGTCTCACCGTGCTCACAGTAAAGAATTTCTCCCTAGTATCTAATCTAAATCTACATTCAGTTTAAAGGCATTACCTCTTGTCCCATCACTACCYGCCCTWGTCAGAAGAGCAGARCCAGTGGTTCRCTGCACATTGTGCAARTGSATGTGCTCACRTAGGTTTTCTGAGTGGCCAGCACTGAAARTCTGTCCTCTCCTAAGTGCTGGAGATGGTTCTGGTGAGCAGCCTGTCCTGCTCTGCTGCAGCCCTTGTTTGCTGCTTCTCTGGTTTCAGGTTCCATCCCTTCCAGACTTTGTAATGCAAGCAGCAGCTGACACAGCCCAGCTGATGGCTCGGTGGTGGCACAAAASCAGGGAGAGCACTCTGGTGTGCACCGGTGGCAGCCACTGCTCCAACAAACAGCATTAGAAACTTAGCAGGTGAATATGCAGTGGTGTTGCAGATATATTCTTTATTTTTGGCATAAAGAACAAGCTGAGGCCTGAGAATTTACCAGGGCCAGCATCTGACTCTTGAATTGTCTGATCTTCTTGTACTGTGTCTGAGGATGGAAAGCTGAAAGAAGCTGTTTACCTTCAGGTTGCAATATAGACTCCTTTAAAGCGCCTTTTTTGAGAAGAGCATGTGTTAAATATTTTTGGGGCCAGCACTGTGAGGTTGGCTCAGCCTCCAGAAGCACTTTCCAAAGCTTGTTGTCCAGAATAGCGTGCTCTAAAAATGCATTGCATCCCCCTGCACTAACTGGTCTGACCTACTCTAGCCATACAAGAGGCTTTTTCTTTCAGCTCGGGTGAGATCCATATTAAGATCTGTATTTCTTGCACACTGCAACAGCTTCTTTTTCTTCCTTGCTTCCTGGTAGGCACCTCYAGTGCCTGTCTCCGTGTTGGATGAGAGCCTGTGGGGCGTTCAGGGAGTGCAGGTCTGGCCTGTGTATCACCCTGTCACCAGGACTGAGCTGGGAGAAGTCAGTACATACGCACAGCTTGGAGCAATGCGTGCTGTGCTTGGGGGATGGGAGGTTTGAAACCTTGACTGTTATTTTATCTGCAGTTTAGCATGGCTCAGGTTTGTCAGCAAAACACCACAGTCCTGAAATTTCAAGCCTGAGGCGGAGCTGGGAAGAACATCCTAGAGCTCCTGAGTTTCTGTTTAGGGCTTTGGACACAGCTTCAGACAAAGATTCTCTCTTCCTGAAAGGACAGAGATATCGAAGTGCAATATTTACATCAGTTATGTGAAGTCCACTCAGACCTATTCAGCCCCCTGCTTCTGCATAATTTTTTTTTGGCAAGCATTAACTAAAAAGGAAGGGAGTAACTCTTGCTTGAAATTATTTTTCTCCCTGCTCCTGTGTCCCGCCCCCAGGCGCCCCATGGCAGGTGTTACAGAGGCGAAAACCAGCTCTCCTGCACAGAGAGATTAGCAGCACACAAAATCATCTCTCTCCTCCTTGTGCACCYCAGAGCCCAGAAACTCCCCCATCTCTCCAGCCTTGCAGCCCAGCTGTCCCAAACCCCAGACAGCAGGGATGGATAACTGTAGGCTGCTCCCTGCACTGCAGCCCAGTTGATGGAGGAGATAATGGGAATGATTTCTTCTTGCAAGTACAAGCATGAATCCTCTGAAGAAATATTAAGTCTGGATGTGGTGGAAAAAAAAAAAAAGAAAAATAAATGCACACACGTGCACACACACAACCTCGACCTCATGTAATGTTGGAGGGCTTGGTTGTGTCTGACTTTTTTTCTCAGCTGCTGGTCCTTGAACTCCTCCCAACGTGGCTCCACCACTGGAGCAACAGCTGGCGTGCTGAGGTGCACTTCAGGGCTGCCAGCTCGTCTCACTGCAGATCGAGCCTTGCACTGTGTTACTGGGGGATTTCCTTAAAGCCTTTGAGCCTCTCTGCCAGAGTGCTCGGATTGTGTGAGAATTGTGCCTTTTGATGGAAGAAAAAGTGGGTGGGGGGAAGATAATTAAGAAAAAATGTTTCTAGCACTCAGGATTGTGGAGGAAAATGAACAAATAGGAAATGAGTATGACCTACAGTAAGTAAAATAATAATCTTTTTGCCCTGAGCAGGGCTGTATGAACTGTTTGGATAACATGCAGTGGAGAGGGGTGTGGAAGAAAGTGGAGCCCTGCTCAGTGCTGCAGGCCTTTTGCCACTGTAAGAGAAAGAGTAAAAACTTGCTTTGCCACTCTGGATGCTAACTTATGACAGGCAATGGCTTTGGCTGTGGTGAATAAGCCTGGTGAAGGGTCCATCACAGATTAACTCCTAAGCCTTAGGTGTTTTGCTAAGTGAGGTGCCAGACCAGTCTGTGGAAATCTTGTTCTTGAATTATTATTCCTTTTAAATATTAGACCCTGYCTGCAAAAATGAAGTGTTTCCTGGCTTCACTTTTCAGCATTGCTATTCTTTCCATCCTCTTTTGCTTCCACAGTGGGTACAGAGACATGAGCTTTCAATACCTGCAAGTTTCCGTCTRGTTTGTTAGCATCACTCCTCAAGAAGGGGATTATGAGAAGTTGGAGATGTTGCAGGTAAGCATCCAAACAGTGATCCTGGCTTTCACAATGAGGCAGTGTGTTTTGTGTGGTTAGAGCAGCAGGAACTGGACTCAGGAGTGACGGAGCAAAAAATCAGTGATTGCTGTTTGGCAGGAGATAYTTAAACTTTGTCAAGCTAGGCAAGTATCTCCATTGTGGTCTCTGACTCACAATTCAAATATGCTGGGAACATTTGAGGGGGCTGGGTCAGTTCTTTAAGCAGTGGGAAAACAAGGCTTTAATGCATCACGGCATAACTTTGGGTCTGTGCTCTACTGTTCTGCTTTTCTTTGAGGAAACTGGTGTGGCTGGCGGTGGGGAGAGGGAGGTGTTGTGAAACCACACACACACACACACACACACACACACACAGAGTCACACACTCACATGTGATTTTAATCCCTCCTAACAGTGTTTCAGGCTCATTTGACTGTGGTGGCTGAGCTGAACCACTTCTGACTTGCCCTCCTGAGGGTGAACAGAGGACGAGGCTGTGCGCTGGGGCTGGTGACAACTCGGTTTCCACCTCTGCTGCAGCAGCCTGGCTGAGGTATGCAATGCAGAGGAGCTCATGGAGGGCTCGCCAGCCCCTTCAGCTATTCAGTACCACTCTGGGGGCACAAGAATGTCCCATATTGGTTGGTTAAACCAGGCTGGCAGCTCCGGTGTGTGGTCATTCTGGTGGCAAAAGCAGTCAGGCTGTTCTGGTGAATCAGGCTGCGAGGGCAGGGAGCCTTGCCAGCAGCCCGGCTCTCCYGCTTCCTTCCACTGCCGCAGATAACGCCGCGGAGCCTCCCGGGGAGGGAGGTGCGTTTATGCCCTTACCAAAGGTGTTTTCTGTTGATATGGTGTGTTCCTGCACACGGAGGGGAAGGCAGATATGGCCAGACATCCTCTCCCAGATCCTGTTGTGTGGATGAGAGTGGCTGCTGGCAGTGGGGTTGCTCCTTTGTGCTCCTCCGGCTGGAGACAAGCACCCATTTGGGGATGCTTCCTGGAAAATACCATTGTAAAGCTGACGAGCAGATGCTTTCAGTCTGTGCTTTGCACCTTCTGCTCCTGGGAGGGGCTGGAAGGAGAACGGGGAAATGGTGCTGGAGAAATATGGCCAAGACCAGAAAAATGGTCGGGACCAGGTAAGGAGCAGCCACATGGCAGACGAGCTGCTGGCTCCATAATTAAGCCAAGTGTTCAGGATGCAAGAGGTTTGGCTGAGCTCAGTTGAAAGCCCAGCTTCCTGTGTGTTCCTCCCTGCTATGATTCTGACCAGAAATTCCATTTTTGACCTGAAAAATCTTCCAGATGAAAATTTAATTATAAAAGTGATGTATTCCCACAAGAAACTTCAGTGTCAGCAAATAAGCATTTGTTTCTGAAAAACTGTTCTATTCACACACACAGAAAAACCTGGCTCCCACTGATTCCATGCTAGAGCATTACTCTGGTAAAAACTCTGTTGATTTGTTTAATAAAAATGATTATGGTTTGCAGTTAGCCTCTGTTAGGCATACAAGTTGCAAAGAATTGACACTGGTCCTGAAGTCCTCTTGCACAGGATAAAYTTTCTTGGCAAGTTATTCAATCATGGCCTTTCATAAATCTGTGATTTATGAAAGGTTTCTGGCAGCGGAGAAGTGGGATGAATCAATTGTGGGAGTGTTAACCCAGACAACARGACTTTCTTTCCTTTTGTGCAACGAATTACTTGCTTTCTGCAGAACAAAGGTGCAAGCATTTTCCTCCAGATGATGTGACTTGTAACAAGGACTTGGTAAATATTTTTCTTATGCAAAGGTCTGTTGTTATTGATTCCATATTTACTTGGGATCTTTGCATGCAGAGGATGGCTTTTGGCTTGTGAAGAGGAACTTCTCTGAGGCTGGAACATTTCTCCTCACACTCCTGARTCTCTGCAGGATTCTATGTAATGCTCAGGAAGGCTGCTAGGGGCAAGGTGCTTTTCCGTGTGTAACAGAAAACTCTGCAGGCTCATTAATAAAGGCCAAATAAAATAAAGCTTGGAAAGTCAACATGTTTGAGAAGATATGCTGTTCTGGGAAACAAGTGGAGGGGAGGTGTATATTTATATGAACAAAGGAAGTCCAAATTGTAAACCATAATAGATGTGTTAGCTTGTTAATGCGGCTGATGCTGACTAATTCCAGGGGTGTTCCTGCTGCCCAGGAGCAAAAGTGCAAATAAGTGGACAGCTGTGATTTAGTGCCAAATATTTGATTGAACACATCGTGACAATTCAGGCCACCCACACTCTTAAGTAAATACAACTTCTGGAGAGCCATTTCAAAGYGGGCTGAAGTGCAGGGCAGCCACTTTCATGTGCATCTCAGCCAAATGGCCCTCAAGTATTTGGGGTCAAACTTTGCCTTCTGTTACACCCTGGGAGCCCCCATTCACTCCACAGAGTTTGCACTGGGTAGCTGAGGRGCAGAGCTGACTCTTGATGCTAATCTGACTTTTTCTAGCTCAGTAAGTACAATTTCACATGTAAATGTGAATGTGGAACAGATCTGGACTCGATTAGCTCCTGAATCCTTGATGAAAAGCCATAATTGTTTATCCAGATGATGTTTCTTTCTCTYTCTTTTATTTTCTCTACACTTGAAACCCAAGGTTTTAATGGGCTTGTAAAATAAATACATGAGTGTGGATTACAGCRGTATCAAAGGTGTGAGGAAAGCCCTTCCCTTCTCCTCAGCAGGGCTAAATGATCTCTGGGTGCACACTTCAGTTGTTSTATCCAGAGCCTTGGGCAGGGGTGGCTGCGGATCTGACGGTGGGAGGGAGGGTATTTCCAAGACAACACAGCCCAGGGCTCTCATTACTGATGTGAAGGACCTGTGATACCTATCTTCTCTTTTTCCTGGTAGGCAGTGAAATCTGCRCTAGTGGCAATATCTGGGACACAGGGTGGTTGGGGGAGGAGAAAAGCAAGGGAATATGGAAAAAAAATGTATTTWTCAGGGTAATCTAGTTTAGGAGTGCAAGTACTAAAACATTTTAATCACAGTCATACGGCTGTGTGTCACTGCAGGGCAGAATTAAGGCTATTTGTATGCCTTGTAGCACACTGCCACACTTCAACAAGTTTGAATTTATTTTAAGCGTAACTTTAACTCTGAATTCCCTGGGTTTGTAATGTCTGGTCTGGAAATAAATGCAACCTCTTTATATTGTACTTTACTCTTAAAATAGGCTTTCCACTTTAGCTCCGTTTCTGTTGGCTCGGCAAGAGCATGGGCTGTCATTTCCTGCCCTGCTGGGTTTGCTGTTTAAATGGAGAGGGCGTGTATCCAAATAAAGGAACACAGCAGTAAAAGCTGGGATGGGTGATGGATGGCACTCCCAGGGCAGCTGTGCCACAGSCCAGTTATTGCTTTAACTGCCCATGCCTGACTATCTCCTACATGAATGCGTGGCTACTTTTGGCACAGAGATGCTTTACTTGCGGRTTGAAGGAGCTCACAGGGAATCTCAGTGTCAAATTTGGTTTCATGCTGTGGAAGTGGCATTGTGATGCCAGCTCCCAGTGAGGCCWCTGGAATTGGTGGGATGATGCTTGGCTCACACCAGTGTGCCTGTGAGCTTGGCTCACAGCTCTAGAGCTGCGAGCTCTTCATGTGCCACGACGGAGAGGCTCCACCTGGCCARGCTGGGCGCAGCTGGCCCAGCAGTGTGCCCAGGGATGGGGGACAGGGATAGGCCCTGCAGGAGAAGTTACTCTGTTTGCCTCCCTGCAGAGGAAATCACCTCCCCCTTCTCCTGTGTTGGGGAAGGYTGGTGGCTCAGGGAGCCCTGGGGACAGACTGATTTAAACATGCATTTCTTCAGACAAGGCTTCTTCTTGATAGGAGAGAAACAGCATCATTCCTGGAGTTTCTCTGCCTTAGTTTCTGCCTGCAGCCCTTACCTACTTCCCCCACTCCCAAGCCACCCTGCTGGGCTTCTTGCCTTGCTGCACATGCAGAGACACAAGGCATACATATGTCCCCCTTCTCCCTCGCTCTCYTGTGCAAGCTCCCTCACTCTCTCCCTCATTTCCCTCCCAATACACCCATGTCCTACCCCCTGACTAAAGCAAAATTTCCCTCTTTCTTGGCAGCTGGTCTTCCCAGGGGCCCAAACTAACAGAAGTCTGAGCCCTGACTGCCTATGCCTTGGCCAGAGCAGAGCAACTCTTTGCTGAGAGATAATGTTGCCTTAAAGGAGAAGGTATTTTTTATTTCTCTATCTGTTTTCCCTCTCATGCTCACCCRTTTGTTTCTCGGCTCCCATGGAGAGAGCCGTGCTTGTGCCTGGGACYTGCTGCCTCCCAGTCACCTACTGGGAGTTTCCCTCTCCCCCCACAGTCTTCCTGGCTGTGGAGTTCATCTCTGAGCCAGGCCTCCCATAATTRATGCAAGCCTTGCTCTTGACTTTCTGCGAGCACTGGATAAGGCCTTTCCAGGACTTGCAGCTTTCCTCCAGCTCAACCCTTGCAAGCCAAGTGATGAGGCTTCCAGGGCTTCTCCCGCGGGATGGCTCCAGTGCATGCATCTCACTGTCAGGAAGCTTTTCCTGACACTCAGCCTAAATTTTCCCCTTTTCAAATGTCATCCTGGCACTCCTACTTAGCATGCACTTTCTGTGTGTCTCACTCCCTCCGAGCAGGCTGTGCTTTTCCCTCTCCAGTGCCTGGGCTCTTTCTGGTGCTTGCTGGCTGTCACCCACTTTCCTCGCACCCGCCTCAGCTTGGCCAGTCCAAGCACATTATCTTACAGCTCATTTCCCTTTATAAATCAAACCTCCCAGGCATTTTCCTCTTCTTTTTTTTTTTCCTTCTTTTTTTGTGTCATTCTATTTCCCTTTTCCCCACCACGCAGGAGGATTTTTGGGTATGTGCCCCATGGTTCAGAACGTTTTTCTCTCCGCATCCRCTGGCAAGGTTTTTAGTGTAAAGTGCTGACATTTCTTTGTTGCCGTGGGCAGCTCTCGTGGAGTAATGAACAGCTGGGAATGGGTAAATGCACAACCAGAGGTCCTGGGAGCAGCCCAGGCAGGTGCCCCTCAACCTGCACCGTGCTTGTGCAGACTYTCCAGTACAGACTGATCTCCCACTGTTGCCTTCCTCTGTGTGGAATCGTGATTGCCCTCCCCTGTTTGGACTCTT
This sequence comes from Malurus melanocephalus, assembly GCF_030028575.1. Lineage (NCBI taxonomy): Eukaryota > Metazoa > Chordata > Aves > Passeriformes > Maluridae > Malurus > Malurus melanocephalus. The sequence continues at coordinate 901,334 of NW_026623335.1, forward strand.
TCCATGGATTTCATGGATCTGAGGGTACTAACTCTCTGCTGAATCAGGTCTGTGTGGGCAATGACTTTGAGTTCAGATGGGACTGGAAATGAAGAGGGGCAGCCTCTGCCTCGTGGTGCGCACACATGAAATGGCTCAATGTGCCTCATTTCCTTATCAAGCCAGCCTGAATGTGCTTCCCGATAAGGAATAAAGCAGCACTGGAATGGAAAGGAGTTAAGAGACAGGTTGCTTTTCCTTCTGTGTCCAACTTGTTTGCGACCACATGACATGGGTTTTGTTCAGGATCAGGATCTGGGGCGAAGGGCTGAGCTGCTCTTGAACTTGCACTGCCACTGGCATTGAGCTCTTGCTTTGCTGTAGCCAGAAAACGAAGGTTTCTCCATRCAAAGTGACGAACACAACCGTGGACGTTGCCATGACAGCTCCAAGGAGAAACTGGGTCAGTTCTGCAGCCATTGGAGGGGACCAGTCATGGCTGCCTGTGGTCTCCTGCAAGCCCACAAGGGCAAACATGTTCCAGAACTCATTATTGGGCTGACTGCACTGGTTCTATGTTTCCTGGGAGGAAACCAAAAAGTTTCAAACTTGATTACCATTTTAAAGTTAGTGTGGCTAAAATGGTTGGTTGGAACCCACACCACTGCCATGGCAACAGATACATGCACTTTTTTTTTGGAACATGAAATGAGAGCAATTTTTCTTGTGCTTAAGTGACTTCAGAGGAGAAGATGCTCTGGAACAAGAATTAAGAATGACATACAGAAGGGACTGGAAATATCAGACCAGCAGAGTTGAATAGAGGATCATTTCAAAGTKAAATAGAAAGTAAAGGATAAACTGTGAGGTTGAGAAAGTGCTTTGGCCAAGGAAATTCCTTAAATAATAGTGTCCTCCATGAACTTAAGACCAGGTATGAAACACATCATTGATTTGACATCAAAATAGTTTCTTCAAAAGATAAAGGCGCATGTTCATTGATTATTGATCCCTTTGGAGAATGTGGTCACAGGTGTTTCAGGAGAGCATTCCTGAGAGCTATGGAAGATCTATACGTTTTTTCCAGCCATCCACCCTCCCTACCTTCAGTATAACCTCCTTGAGGGTATAATATTAATCTGTTAATTCTGCAACTTGACACTTTGTAGGCAGATGACACCAGTGCCTGGGATCTGGGTACTGTCGCTGAAGAATCGAAGAGACGGGTAAGGCACGTCCACCAGTGCCTGCAGTGGAAAATGTCATCACCATAATGCTGTGCAGGGGAAGGACAGACACTGATGGCCCATCTCCCATGAGTTGTGTGTTATCAGCAGTTTCATAACAGAGTGGTTTAGGCTTAACTCCACCTCTGCTTTTGTGTAGATACCACTGACAGGTAATGGTGTCRCCTGTTTAACAGTGTGACTATACAATCTGTGGTTATTTCCATTAAAAGACAACACACACTTTGTAGACACCAGGAGATTTTTGAGGAATTGCGTGTGTGAAATATAAATTAATGCATTGAACTGCCTTTTGACACACAGATGCATGCACACGCACAAAAGCATTGAYCAAGTTGCAAGGTCTGCTCTCTAAAAGTGGTATTGATTTTGAAGGTTCTGCTGCTGCTTTTTGCAGCCTTTGTCCTACCACAGAGGCAAGGAGCACCAGAGGGTTTGTCTCATGGGGTCGAACAGCTTGGCACTTTGCACTGCATGGCTGAAGTGTCACCAGGAGCAGAGTTRTGGCAGTGTCCTGGCCCTTAGGAAGAGGTTTCTCTTTCTGTGCAGGTAGCCAAGATTGCACTGCTGGGACAGTGGTTTGGCCATGACAGCAGAGCGATGATGTATGCTTGCTCAGCACTACCACAGCACAAGCAGTAGTTTTCTGACATCAAATGAAGCCCTGGCTCAGCTGGTTGGCACTGAGGCTGGGCCGGGTGCGGGGTCTTTCGGCATTAGGATGGAGCCTCTTTGAGACATCAAMACATGCAGATCTTTCCTGCTGGCCTCCTCCCTGCCCCATTTTCCTATCTTTGGTGGTTGGCCCTGGCTGAATGCTGGGTCCCCACCAAACCTGCTCTATCACTTCCCTCCTCAGCTGGACAGGAGAGAGAAAAGGCGTCTTGATTGAGAAGATCAGGTAGAGATCACTCACCAATTACAGTCATGGGCAAAATAGACCTGCCTTGAGGAATTAGTTTACTTTATTATCAATCAAATCAGAGTTTGATATAATATAATGAGAAATAAAATCAAATCCTGAAAACATCTTCCTCTCACTCCTCCATTCTTCCTGGACTCAACTTCATTCCCAAATTCTCTACCTCCTCCCCACAATGGTGCAGGGGGACGTGGAACTGGGGTTGTGGTCAGTTCATCACACATTGTCTCTGCCACTCCTTCCTCCTCAAAGAGAGAGCTCCTCACTTTTCCTCTCTAGCCAGAAACCCCTCCCATGGAACACAGTCCTCATGAATTTCTGCAAGGTGAGTCTTTCCTGCAGGCTGCAGCTCTTCATGAACTGCCCCAATGTGGGTCCCTTCCACAGGGTGCAGTCCTGCAGGAACAGCCTGCTCCATGTGGGTCTCCTGTGAGGTCACAAGTCCTGCCAGGACCCTGCTCCAGGGTGGGCTCCTCTCTCCACGGGGCCACGGGTGCTGCCAGGACCCGCTCCAGCATGGGCTTCCCATGGGGTCACAGCCTCTTTGTGTGCATTCCCTTGGTCCTCCAGGGGCTGCAGTGGATCTCTGCTTCATTGTGAACCTCCCTGGGCAGCAGCAGGGAATCTCTGTTCTGGCACCAGAGCATCTCCTGCCCCTCCTCCTTCACTGACCTTGGTGTCTGCAAGGCTGTTTCTCTCACAGACTCTCATTCCTCTCTCCAGCTGCAATTGCTCTTGTGTGACAATTTTTTCTCCTTAAACACAATATTTCAGAGGCACTACCACCATCAGTGATGGGCTCAGCTCAGGTCCATCTTAGGTCTGKCTGGCAATGGCTCCATTGGACAYGGGGGAAGCCTCTGGCAGCTTCTCACAGAAGCCACACTTGGAGCCTCCCCACTRCAAAATCTTGCCATAGAAACCAAATACACTGCATTGGACACCATCTCCTCTCAAAATTAATTTGAAAGCATTTCTTTCCAATGTTTCTAGAATCCCAGAAGGAAGCTTAATCCCTTCAACCTTCTCCTTGTGCAATGTGTACCTGGGGTGCTGGATGGCTGAATAACCTCTCATGCACTGAGAGCCATTAGCATTTGAATTAGTGACATGAGGATAGCAAGCGATTATCCCATTTAACAGCTGTTRAGTGCTGTTGAAGGGACACCCTAAAGAAGAATGAACAAAAATGTAGTGGATTTTTCTCTTTTAGTAAGGGCTTCCCTGCCTTGTGTGAATATTGACACACTCCCATGCTTGAAACGTGGTGCATTTTCCACAGGGATGTCTTATGATCGTTAAATCTCTTTCCTGTAGAGAGCTGGGCACCTTAGTACACCTACAGCATGCCAGCAGATGAGAGTGAGAAAGTGGAACTGTCCCCAAACAGAAGGGGAAGTGGTCCCATGTTTTGGGAAACAGGCTAAGCCAAGCATAAAGAGAACAGTCATAAGAAAGCTGCMAAAAGAAGATGCAGAAACTTAAAGCATCTTCTCTTCTCTAGAGCACAGCYGTAAGGGATGTGCCTGGGATGAATCTGACTGCTATTCTCCTAGGTGGAAATGTGGCTGCTTCAAGGGGCAGGAGGAGCCAGGCATGAGTTAGATATTCCAGTGTGATATAACAGATGAATTAAAAACGCCCTCTCTGAGGATTTGGCTAGATGCAGGGAAGTGCATTTTGAAAGTGTAGGATCTGTCAGACATAGTGCATAAGGAAATCTTTCTGTATGCAGGGCATTTTTGCAAAAGAAGACAACAGTGATCAGGAATTATTGCCATTATTGGTGTAGGTAAATCTCTCTCCTGGTATATGACTCCATTTCTGTTGACAGTGTGTTAAGCAAAAAGCAAAGTACCAGTCCTCATCATCGCAAGGAAGTGCTGTCTGGACYCCTGCATCAAAGACACCAAGACAAAACTCTCCCCACCTCCCACTTGGAGTCTCAAACATGATTCATTTTGAGGCTCTGCCTTTTAGAGTGAGCTGAACGAGCAGAGGAAGCCACACTTTCACAAGGATTCACTCATGTCAACTCCCACTGAGGGTTGCTGCTGAGCCGTCTCTCAGCCTTTCAGAAGGTCCGGCCCCTCATTCAGGAGTGCTGTCGGTGCCTGATCCCCTTTCTGGAAGCTGTCTCAGACTGGGTGCCCTGAGATTTTGTGGAAAGTTGTCTTCATTGTCCCCCCAGGATCAGCATCTCAGAGCAAACAGAAATAACCCCCTCAGGCTTTTGTCTTCAGAGGAGAGAGAAGGGGTAGAATGAGGTGGAAAAAGCAAAGTGGCTTTTTGTCCTGCTGGGATTCAAAACTGATGGCAAGAGGTATGCCTTGGAGTAGGTAAACCTTGCAG
>NW_026623335.1:905955-988512 GCF_030028575.1 Malurus melanocephalus
CTTGACTATTCAATCTCTTTCAATACAATTTTTGTCTTGTCTCTCTAATCTTTTCTTTCTCTTTGAATAGACTCATTTTGAGCTGGGTGCAGTGGCAATATCCAGGCACAGGTGAGGATGTAGAAACATTTACAATGTTAAATAACATCCTGTTATTTGCTCTGTAATTATTTTTGCCCTCTGTGATGACCACTTTCAGTCTAATGAATGTGAGCATTATTTCCATACAAAGTGGTGGTAGCAACAAAGATGAAGATGCCTGATGCCTCTTTTTACCCTTGTTTCTAAGCAGGCCTTTTCATACCATCCTCACCACTTATCTGACCAGTAAATCTGCAAATACATGCAAACAGTATTTACTGTGTTGTTACATGCACTTCGAAGCAGATGGTGAGCCAGTACCAAAGCTCACATTTTTATACCTKTATGCAGCATCTGGGGAGCTGGATTAAATTCCTGCCCTGCTTGGGGCTTCACACAGACCTCTGCCTCTACAGCAAGTGACTCACAGCTGCTGCCAATCCCAACCGCATTGTTTCAGGGTATTTTTCTTCATACAGTATGAATAAAAGAATGCTGACAACACTTCCTCCACCTGCCCTGTCCCCCCTGCCCCCMAGTAATGTTTCCAAAGAGCCGTGCCAAGGTTTCGAGCCATTATTGTGTGTGCTGCTGGTGCCTCAGTCACCTGGGTGCCCTCCTGCTTTTTCCATGCTCTGTGGCCCAGTTCAGCTGATATTGCAGCATTCCCGGGYGCTGTGCTTGGGCAGATGCAGGGAGCTGGGGGTGCTGCAGGATGGAACCCAGGGCAGGGGGATGAGYCCTCTTTGCTCACTGACATGGAAAAAGGAGTGGGAAGCACTGTTCTAGGACGTGAGCTGAGCCTGTAGAAAGACTCCCGATGACATTAAACCATCTGAAGGGCTGTTGTTAATCACTGTAAGGAGATCAGGCAGGTCTGTCCTGTAACCAGGGCTAGYGGCAGACTGTGTGGGACCGGGGTGACCCTGAGACACCAGGAGTTGCTTTGACTTATCCACATGCAGAGCTGGAAGGACAGGGCAATGGAGGAAGGGCTTCCCAAGCTGGGGCCTGTGTGAGATGCCAAAGCCTGCTTGCTGTGGACACACAGAGGCCCAATCCTGTGGGCATCCTTGCTGTGCCATAGCTATTGGCAGGGTGAAGGGCTGTGCCAGTGCACAAGCTGCTCCAGCAGCTCTTGCAGTTTGTCCTGCAGGTTCACTCCTTGCTCCTGGACATATTGTTGCTTGCTGGCCCTGTACGCAATCCCTGCTTGAAGCCTGTGAGGTTAAACGTGAGCAATGGGTGTTGCCGGCAAAAGTGAAACCCACCGGAGGAGTTTCCTTGGGAAAGTACTCTCTGCTGAAGAGTTCAGCAGTGAAGCAGYGCTGAAACCTACTCATGTTTCCTTTCCTTGGGTACCACCCAGCCCTGGGGAAAATCTCCCAGGAGATCACCCTCAAACACACACACACASAGCCCTCATCCCAAAGTTCTGCCCTCCATTTGCCACCCAAGAGCAGAGTATTATTAGGCATAAAGGGTTCTTTCACTGAAATCTGACCTGCTCGGGGTGGATATCTTCTTCTATCTTTTCAGAGAGAAGTAGATGTATGATGTATWTGACATCTGCTTTGGGAWGAGATGAGTTCATCTTCAATAYATATGTTTCTTGAGTGGATCTGACRTATTTGTATAGCCAKATGAATTCCTTCACCTCACACRGCCACCTTTCTCATCTATGTAGCCTTCACTGACATTCCGCCCGTGCAGCACTCACACTCATTTTCATCTTTCCTCTCTTTTCATCACTTTGGTTTTGAAGGCCTCAGCTATGGGTCATTCCTTCCCATCCATGTGGTCCTTCTTTCTCCTTTACAGTGCCTCATGGTGTAACTCTCTYCTCTCACCTCCTTGGAGCCTGTGTTTCTCCATGATGCTGTGTCTTTCTGCATATTTTCTCTGGCAGAAAGTATCACAATTCCCAGTCTTCCTACACAGAGGCCCTCTCAGTCTCTCCTTGCCCTATCCTCTCTTTATCCTCCTCCCTTCCCCTGGGCAATGGCTTGCTGGCTCTTTGTTGGTTCTTTGGGGAGCACCCATGTATGCTCCCCCAAGCTCTGCCWGCGCACCAGGCTCCAGCTCAGCCATTAACACTGCCATTTCCTTGCTTGCCTCCCAGCCAGCCAGCAGGCAAGTACTGGTGCACAGATCTTCATGGACAGAAGGAGCTTTATTGGAATGACACTGCACTGATGTAAGTTGKCATATTAGAAGAGAAAACAGGATTTGGGATACATGGTCTGACACTCTGCAGTCAGTTCACCTTCCTGGGGCTCTCTGGGCTTCCTTCTCTCTGTCTTCCCCACTGCAGACAAGGCCAGGCACAGGAGTGCCCATTGCATGTCCCCAGTGTTGGTGACCAAGCACAAGAATACTCAGGGTCCTTTCTCCAGCYGCTGCTGCGTGCTGGGATCTCTTTATAACCTTATATCCACCACAGGGGGTGGCACAGAGGGTAGGTAAACTGAAACCCTGCTCTGAAATCCTGGAGTGTGGTGCACAGTGGGGAGCTCAGCAAGTTTGTGGCCTGTTCTCCCATCTAGTGTTGGACTTGTTCAGCTAGGGGTGGACCTGCCTTTAAAGCAGCCCCCTGCCCCCTTGCTGCAACGAGCTCTTTCTCTTCTGCTGCTTCAGATTCAGCAATGGGAACTGAATCTGAAGGGGAGAGAGAACAATTTTGGCCTGTTTTCCCTTGTGGCTGAGGGGATGCTGTGTTTATTACCTCTTTCCCTGAGAAAACACAACTCCCCAGGGTGACTGCACTTTGACACTGTCCCACTGTTATAACAGTGGCTGACAGATGCTCTTTCAGTTCTTGGTCAGTATTCAGGCCATTTTGGTAGTGAGGTACAACAGAGCAAGGTGCTGCACAGGTCAAGAAAAGCTTTCTGGGGAAGATGACAGTGTTTGGAAAGAGTGTTTCCCTAGGCATCGCCTCAGAGACATCTATCATTTTTTTTTTAGATTTAATCACAGTACCACTGGCAGCACTGATGCAGGCTAAGTCTCGGCATGATTTAAGTTCTGAGAACCCCAAGTCTGGATGCACAGACATYTGCTGGTTTACATCCAAGCCAGAAAGGATCATGCCTGTTATTTCTCCTTGCCATGGGAGACATTRTGAAGGTCTGCAAACAGCCTTTGCAGAGCCAGAGCATGCAAGCAAGTATGCTCAGGACATTGGTCCTGTGGCTCCTGKCTTGGGGCTGCTGGCACAGGGGTATTTCTGAAAGTGGGGCACCACGCTGCATTCCTCCACAGCTGCTCCGCTCTCAAACACACACAGGCATCTGTGGGAGAGGGGAGGTACCCCTCTGGCTCAGGCATCAGCTGGATGGCGGCGAGCCTTTGACCAAGAGGAAAGGAATGCAGCATCTCCCGGTGACYGAGAAAGCTCGGATGGTTTTGCACATAGGAAGCTCCTTTAAATGTGTTTCCTCCCACTGCCTGGCCTTTTGTTTTTCAGCCATGCTTGATGCTGGTGTTGGAAAGCTGAACTCCCCAAAAGGGAACTTCCTCTCCTACTATAAACTGACCCTTGGGGTTGCTATGGCGACTGCRGAGCGGCCAGCGGGCTGTGTAAACACTCCCTCCCGCTTCCCATCACACTGRGCCTGAAAGGCTGAGCCACGGGATGTGCGCAGCAACCTGGATTATGCAGGCGGTTGTGAAATGCAAACCCGACAATTTCTCTGCTTCCTCCCTGCTTCCCCCGCAGGAAGGCAAACCCAGCAGCCTGGTAGCAGGCACAAACACGCCCGTCCTGACAAATTTGGGCACATGGTGTGGTACCACAGAAACCAAATCCAGACACTTACCTSGGGAGCTTGAGCAAGATGTGGAAATATATGGTGCAACTGGATCCTCTGCAACATCTGATTCCTTTGGCCTCACTAACTGTGGAGTTTCCAGCTGTGTGGGGGGAGCAGTTTGGTACACACTGTCATAGCTCCTTCCGTGTAATTAATTGCAACAATTGACCGAGTGTGAAATCCATCAATTTCTGAGTCCTCTGTTGTTCACTTTGATGTCAGCTYTTCCTCTTTCATTTTCTTCTTCGTTTTTTCACTTTTTTTTAAAATGCATTTTATGAAAGTCCCTGACACTGTGACTCACTCTCCAAATGTTGGTGTTTGTGTCTGTATCCATACCTGTAAAACCAGGTCAGGTRTTTCAGCAGCAATAGCCTGGGTGACACACAGAAGCACGTGGGGAGGGTTTTCCCAAGCACAGGGCTATGCATCCCCTCCAGCCACTGCAGATGTTCTTCCAAAATGGCAGGTGCTGCCTAGCCCGGGATTTTGTGAGAGGCAAGTTAAACCACCCTGCCAGAAGCAGATAATCAGCTCTACTCCCACTATACTATGGCACATGTTGCTGGGCTCTCTGCAAGAAATAAAGTTGCTGTCCCACCACAATAGACCTGTGACTGCTTGAARAAGCACAAAGCACATCAAAGGTGTCTAAAATGAAGCCCCTGCTCCAATGCCGCCTGGAAGGGCCATTCAGAAGTGCCAGACATCCTGCAAAACACCCACCTATGCCAACTGCCAATACACACGTTCATTTTACTGTTAAGAGACTTCCTGGCACGAGGATGGATGGACTTATGTGATCCCATCTTTATGTGTCGGGTGTCACTGCCCAAACTGATCAATATATACTTTTGATCAGACACCTGGCTGTACAATCACAAGCTGTCTGGGAACTCCCTGAATTTCCAGCCTTTCTGCCACATTGGAGAATATACACAGCCTCTGTTAAGCAAGGTACTGGCAAAGGCAGAAGACAAGGAGATTTCTGGAAGAATGCTTGTCTGTAATCCTAAAATGTCCCTATAATCCCAGCCTGTGACTCAGAACTGGGGGGATGCAGAGGGTCAGTGTGGCATGCTCATCCACTGCAKTGAGTCATTACACCCCAAAGAGAAAAGGAGCCTGATTGCTATGAATGAGGGCAACAAGAAATATTGCACAAAGTATGCTACATCAAGGGCAATTCTGATATGCATTTTATTACAATACTTAGTCCCTGTGGTGTCTCACTTAACAGATGGCAGGAGCTGAATCTGATTAAACAGGGTTTTCTGAATCACTCGCAGAGACAACTGAGAGGCAGGCAGAGGCATAAAGCAACACACAGCTCTGAGYGCCTTCTAGATCTCAGTGGGTTTGCACTTCTCCATTCACTCTGTGCCTGCCTTATTGCAGCATTTAAAAATAAACCAGCTGAATCAGTTGGTGTGAGTGCATGGTCTTTCCTGCTTCTGTCAAAGGAGTGCCCCACTGTTGAGCAGTGCTGTCAGCCTGCCTGCACTTGATGCAGAAAATGTGGTGAACTCGGTGATGTGATAATGACACTGATGCTCCCATTTCCCCTGAAACTAGGGTCACAAAAATTAAGAGCCTGCAAATCCCATATTCAGGTATGAGCTTAGAAAGTGTGAAGTGGGCCACATGCATTTGTGAAGTAGCTGGGGGAAAATGAGGCAGGAGGAAGGAGGAAGGAGGAAAGGCAAAGCAGAACTACTTTGGCAATTCTGGGAGCTCAAAGATTGCAGATCAGGTGAGTTTATAGATTTTCTTCGGAAGGAATCTTAAACCAGATTTGCCATGATGAGGCATCGGACAGCCTCAAACAACGCAACATCTGAATTATGCCTGTAGRAGCAGTTAAAAACCTGGCTGCTGTACAAGTTATCAAAACCTCTGCAAACCTCAAGAGAGTGAGGCATTTTTCGTGCAGTTTTTGATGATTCTTCTTGGGGGGGAGGCCAACTTTATGGGCCCCACAGACCGCTTGGTTCTCCAAGCCTGGCTGCCCAGTGCCAGGGCTGCATCTCAGCTGAATGCCTGGCATGGCAGGGAGCACAAGTAGGCACCACTTGAAGTCACCTGTGGTTGTGGTGTTAGTGCGGCACTAAGGAAGCCTGAAGGAAGACAATGCAAGGGACCTTTCAAGTCTTTCCTGCATTTGGCTCCAATCCAGCTGCAAATGGCCCAGGCATACCCTTTCCAGATGTGGGCTGACACCATGGCTGTCCAGGGAAGCTAAAAATTGCTGGGGGAGGGAGAGGATTATTAACTCAATTCTGCTTAAAAATGAGGGGAGGTTTGTGAGGCTTCTGCAAAGTCTCCCTGCTGCAGGGAGCCTGTTTCCAGAGGCGCCTCTGGCTGTGGATTGCGAGTGGCCGGCCGGCGCTGCGGTCGACTGCTGTTGCCTCCCAAAGCCGCAGCAGCATTGTCGAGCTGCAGACGTGCAGAACAGCTCACGCCAAGGCTGCGCACTCACAGGTGATCTTTGGGTCTGTACATTTTCCAGCAGAGCTGGCAGCTGCTCCTGCAGTGTGCATGCTTCGTTGGCTGTCCAAAGAAGGAACTGGGCGGGCGTTGATCCAGTTAAGGCGGTTTCGAGGAGTGAAGGCAGGAAGGAAAATTACCAACTTTGACATATGTTGCTCCCTGCAGGTCTCTCTTATTATAGCCTGGCGTGATGTCAAGGTGCACAGACACGACCCAGAGCTGTAGCACACGATGGCTGCTTCGCCTCCTGTCCCACCCCTTTCACACAGGCAGGAGTGGCAAAGCCATTTCTGGCATACCAGGAAATCCTGGTTCTCGCTATTATCAGGGAGGGAGAGTGTAGTTATACAACCTTGAGCTGCCATCAGCAAGACCCGTGGGAGGGAGGGGGGGAATAGTTCACTTGGAAAGGAATGCTGCAGTGTAGGGCAGTGGTTTTGACATGCTGGAGTGAAACTTGGCATAAAGGAATAGAGGGAATTCATTTGCCAGGTAGACGTGGCACTTGAGCAAGAGAATAAATGAAATGGCAGTGGAAACCTTGAGAGATCTTAAGAAGTGGCTTAGCACGGGGCATGGATCTGCAACATTTAGTACAGGTTTCACTGTGCTGGCTGTCCACATCTTTCTAACAGCTAGTATTTACCCAACCCTCTGGTTCTTTCATCTCGCCAGCACACAAGAGAAGCCAGCTGTGTTCATAGTCCTACTTGTGGCAGGGCCCCCAGCTTGACAAGAAATGAAGACCCAGGGTRCAGTGGCCTGAAGTGTTTGTCTGCCCTTTTTGATGGCAGAAATCTACTTACTTTTCTGAGAATATTTGTCCACTCTAGTGTGCCAGAAAGTATGTAGTGTGGCATAGCAGCCATCCTGAACAATGGCAAATATTTGTTCCTGGTACAAATTTGCTTGCCACATGTCTTTGTTTGCAGCATGTCTCCTGTCTTGGATCACATGGGGAGGTGGTCTGGGATGTCCTTCTCAAATGCCACTCTGAAAGGGATGAGTCTTAAGGAGAGCACTTAGCTGGAAAGGCTGGGGGAAATACCCATGTGCAACAAGGAGCACTGGGTGTGCATTGGATGAACACCTTTCATTGCTCTTCCTGACAAGCCCCTGCCATGGACTTGACATCTAAACAAACATGTTAAACCTTTCTCTTCACGGATTCTTTCTGATGGGGCAAGTTCCCTGCTGCTCGCTTTCATGCTGTGCTTTCAGCCKTTGTTTTTGTAGTCTATCAGCACAACCTTGAGAGAAAGGACTTTGRCTGTGAGCTGAACACACAGTACCAGCTGTACTGATTTCCATCTCCTGGTATGTAGCGGTGGACTTTCACACTGTGCCTTCTTCACCTCCCTCAGCTAGGCTGAAATCTGTCCCCACAGTTTCTGCTCTTCTTTGTGGCGGAACTGACTTGGCCATAAGAAGCAGACAATTTAACCTCCTGCAGCCCTGCTGTCAGGAGGGGAGCCCCTTGGCAGGGTGCAGCCAGCCATGTGGGATGAGGGGATGAAGGCACTGGAGGACTGTTGATGTTCCAACAAACTTTGGGATGAGTGAGGGAAGCTGGAATGCATGAGTGGATCAGAGAAGAGGAGGAAATGAGTGGAAAAGGGAGATACCGTGTGATAGATGGGAAGGAGAGCAGAAGGGCAGCATAAAATCACACAGGGGATGGGCAGGATTAGAGGAATAGGGGCAATAAAAGATGAGGGAGTGTTATAAGTGCCTAACTCTCCAGGGAGATTGTAAAAGATTGGATGTCCCTCCCACCCCTGATGTCTGACTTGGGCTGTATTTTGAAATTAAAAGAAACTGAGAAAATATTTTAGTCTCTTTTTTTTAGACTACCTTTTTTTTTTTTTTTTTTTTTTTATTCCTCTGGTTATAGGAGTGTAGCAGATTAAACCCAAAAGTACTATATCTTGCATTTTGTCACATACTTTTCTGTGACTCTGGCAAGGAGAGGTGCAAAGCACAGACTTTTCCACTTCCTAAGCAGGGTTTTTACCCTGACCTCGTCACCTGTGTAATGCAATGTTGCTACCTGGCAGTTAAGATGCTCTTTAACCTTAAACAAAGGTTCATATGAAACAGAGGCCTTTTGTGTGAACAGAGGGAAAGAAGATGAAGAAATTGGGTAATGCCAGAATAAGAGCATGCCTGGAACAAAGACTTGGAAGAGTAAGTGGGAAGGGGATACTCCACCTTCCTTCTCAAACATCCTCTGGGTGCTGGGACATGATCCAGAAAGTCCTCATTGTCCTAGTTTCACTCAGATGAAAGGTCTCTTCATCCCATCACATGGCCTGCCAATACTGGTCACCACCAACTCCTTTCACCTGCTTCCCCTTTGCATGCCTTGGAAAAGGGTGTGAAACTGTATTTCTACAGTGTCTCCTCTTTGCTGCTGTTTGTCCTTCAAAAGTGTACCTAGCACACCTATTTTCTCTGGCAGCACTTCTGTTTTCATCCCAGGTGACTTGTAAGAATTAGGGTCGTCTTGACATGAGTGGAATACTGTACAGAGATATTTACAGCTGTTTGCAAGGTTTGTGTTTAGTATGAAACCAGCAGCAATTAGGATCCAGGCCAGTGCCTTCAGTGAATAATGGTTTTGGTTACTTGGAAATATCAGATGGCTTCAGCTTTATGCAGTTGCTACGAGGAAAAGAAGTTAAATAAACAAAGAAAAAGAATAAGAGGAGGGAGTGGTGTTTTTTTTTTACTGGCATAGTCAAGAAGGACAGTCAAAAAGAGAGGAAGAAACTGGAAAACAATACCCTGGGTCTTCTTTTGCAGCCCACAGCACAGAACATTTTCTTTGTGCTCTTTCATGTTCAATACCCTTTGCCATGAGCACTTTTGGTTCCTGTCCCTCAGAGACCTTTCTTGGAGGCCAGTGCTGTTTATTTGGGTGCACCACTTGTAGGATTTGTTTCTAATGCCTCACAAATGATTCTSTTTGACACACAGTGCTGGGATTTCATCCCTATGAAGCATCTTCACAGCTCATGGCCTCCGTGGCAGTAGAACTCAGCAGCATGTCCCTAGGTCCAGTACTCAGCAGTGGTCCCTCTTTTGTAAGATGTGTCCAAACAGTCCACTTGGTTTCCTCTGGGGGTTTGAAGATGGGGATCCTGAGAAGAGATTATTTCTGGAGATTTTCCAGAGCCACAACACTGCCTTTTGCATAGATGTCTTCCTCTCCTATAGGGAAAGGAGAAATCCTTTCAGATTTCTGGAAATAGTGTAATTTTGTCTTTCCTTGGATAAATAAGGTAACATGAGGGAACTGCTTATATTTCTTGGTGTCCAGCTGTTGAAACAGGTTATTTGCCATATACTGGCCACCTTTGCCAGACTGGCCTCAGAGTTTTTAGTATTTAGTGTTTCTCCTCCTGACTGACAGTGGATCCCACCTGGACCTTGGAGTTTCTGGGATTTTTGGGCTCATCTCTCTTTTCTGGTGCAGACTAGCCCCGAGCACAGAGGGAGGCACAAGCCTTTCTCAGCACGCCACTGTTTGGAAATAGAGCAAAACTGTTTTGCTACCCCAGAAGAATCCCTCTGAAGTCTCTTGAGGTGAGGCAAAACTTCTCCTTGCAGCTCGTTTTCCCTGCCCACAGCAGGGGTTGGCTGCTCTCACAGTGTTCTCCACAGTGGCCCACATTTCCCCCTGGAGACGCTGCCTGTAATGAGATCAAGATGGAGGGACAGCCTTTTAGCAACCCTTCAGCCTGCTCTAGCAAAGGAGGAGGGGTGCCAGTGCATCTGTCAGTGGGACAAGATCTGGGTAATCTTGCCTTCTAGCAACGATGGAGCCAGTACTTCCAGACCAGTGTACTCTCGCTTGCGATGACACCAAAAAATCCTTGGCTCCTTGCAGGCTGCTGGCACACACAGCTTGCTAGAGCACTGGCAAGTTTTTAAGATTTTGTCAGATGGGAACAGTGGTGGAGAAAAGAAAAGTGAAACCAGATGTTTTTCCTTACAGTTGCTTCATATTCATATGAGGGAGGAGAAGAGAGGCCATAAAAATGTCATAACCCTTGATCCCTGAGGCTCAGCATTATACTATGCAAAAGCCAGTGCTATAAATCCACACCTCTGCCTCAGCAGCTGAGGGTCCTGATGGCACAAGGCCGTTGTGAGAGCCGAGGGGGAAGAATCGTCGCATTTGTCAGCAAATGGAGGAAGCTGGAAGAAAAAGCCTTTGGGAAGTTAATGCTGATAGGCTACTTTTATGGAATCAGTTATTTTTTCAGATTTCTCTGGGGATGCCTCACTGCTGAGTCCTGAGGCTGACAAGCAGGCTTAGAAATTTGGGATGTGTTTGCACTGCAATCAATCTGTACTGCAGGCTGTGCCGAGGGAGCGGAGTTAACTTCATCCTCCCCAGAATAGGCTCACCTGCCAGCACAGCCAGGGCAGCACAGCACTGGGGCGAGGACTTGCTGCCAGGGCATTCACCTGACTTCCCACAAAGGCTTTTGCAGCTCTTGCTGCCCTGTGCTGCTGCAGCTGCACCTCCCTGACACCTCAGGCATCCAACCTGGGTACTGCTGCTCTGCARTGCAGTGACAGCAGCCATGGAGGAACGGTTCTGATCAGAGGGACCAGCTGGCACCAGAGGAGAGCTGCTAGGAGCAGTCTGACTCCAGTCCTGTCTTTTTCATATAGGAGAGGCTGCTTGTGGTAATCCTAAAACAACTATAAGGARTGCCAGGCAGCCCTCTTCCAGGGAAATGTGAGCTTGGGTGAACACAAGGATGGAGAAGAGGAAATGAAAGTTGTGTACACACAGGCCTTGAGCCAAACAAGGATTTAAACAAAAAACAGCCAGGCTTTCTCTGACCTGTACRACAAGGACTGTGATAACCAGATATTTTTTCTTGATATTTCTTGATATTTCCATGCTCAGTTTCTGCCTTTTTGTTAACAAAGAGGAAAGGCTTTCCTTGATTTGATGCAGACTGTACGGGGTGGGAGGTGACTTCAGCCTTGCAGGGCCTAGGTTAGGAGGTGATTTCAGCCACGAGCCTGGATTCTGAAACTGAATTTCTCTGCAAGATCAAAAGTGACTAGGTTTAGTCCTATTTTGGGGGAATAAGCTGTGTTACTTCTCCTAGAATTCAGGTAGTTTACTGTGCTAGGCAACATATAGTTATGGCTCTACTTGTACTGATAGGTGACCAAGAGCAAAGCCAGCATGAAAAATGGGGAATGCACAGAGAGGGCTATGGGCTTGGACTTATAAGACATTATTTTAGATCTTGATTCAGCCAAAGACTCCTATGGTTTCTGTGGTCAAATCATGTAAACCATTTTTGGAGCCTTCTGCCCTTTTTTCAAAAGAAGTGAGCAGCCCTTGGTGGTCTGTGTACAGCCCTAGGACTGCACACTGTTCAGATATTATGACAGCATGGCCCAATTGGTTAGAATGATTTTAAAAAATATTTTCRTATGGGAGTTCCTTATCCTGAAAATAATTTATTGGAATGACTGCAGGTTTTTTTACTTTGCAACATGTTTTATTCACAAGATGACTAAAAGTTTAGTCTTTTTGGAAAAGGAACTGTGGCCATTTTACCTCACTGCCTTATTTCTCTTCTCCATCTACATGCCAAGTGATGGAAAGTTGGAGTCATTTGCAAGCTGCCTGGCATTGCTGTTGYACTGCTTGTGCTAAAATTGGCATCCTTGGCACCCTGGTGCACTATAGMTATTACAGCTATCAGAAATAGGCTAATCTGTGAGCAACTGTGCCTGCTTCAACTTTGTATTTACTGGGATGCTCTCAAACAGACACAGTTCTTCTGGTCCTTCATCACTCATCATGTTTTCTAGGCTCTTGTCTATCTTGCACCYCTCTGCTGGATTCTTTCCAGTTGGTTGGTTTTGAAGACTTGTCTCCAAAACCAGAAAGCAGTCCAGCTCCAGCCTGGATAGCCGTGGATGGAAGGATTACTTCACTTGTCCTGAGGATTTTTCTCCTGTTTATACATCCAGCATGTTGTTTGCCATTTTCCTAATGGTGTTCACTGTTGACTGACTTTCTGCATATGACCCTGATCTTCCTCTGCAGAATGTGTACTGAGACAGTTGTGTCACCATTCTGGATCTGGGAACTGATGTACTTTCCACAGCATAGTGTTGTGCCACTTGAAATTCTGTGACCATTTCTTTATTTTTCCTTTGGTTAATGAAAAAAACCTTCTATTATTAAACTCAGACATTTGATTAATATTCATTTGAGGGAGGCTGCCTTGGGTGATGGAGTTGTGGCAGGTCAGAGCATTAGGAGTCAGAGGCAGATGTTACTGGCAAGACTGAAATGTAATGGCTGATGTTACAATGCTCAGTTGTGAAAATACTAGTTAGCTTTGTCAGGGGATGGGTGTTGATGACTGGCTTTAAAAGTAATTACAAAAGATTGCCTGGTTGTAGAAATGAACATAAGAATAGTTTTGCATCTCTCTTTGAGTTAGGGAGTTAGTAATAGCCAGAGGGTGAGGATTTCATGTGCATACCTATCATCTCCTGGCATTTTGCAAAATGACTGAAAACTTCAGCCACTTTGYGAAATGACAGGTTTCACAACAGAGAGCATAACGTATGTGCCTTAGAAGGCTCATGCAACTGAAACAGAGCATAACTCAACAGCACCTTTGAGTGTGCAGTGAGAGATGAAATTAGTCTGAAGAGARAGGAATCTGCTCTTTCTGTAAGAAATTCTCCCTCTCCCTGTTGCAGTTAAGCACTTTGGAGCCATTASAAAAGACAGAGTGGCCTTTAGACTTCTGTTAACCTGGAAACTCYCCTAGTGCTGCATTCTTTTTGCTCTTGTCAAAAAAAACCCCTCCTGCCCCTGCACCCAGCTGCTTCTCCCTGCTCCTTTTGCTGTAGTCCAGCACAGCAGAACTTCTCCAGGATTAAAAGCCACTCTGTCTGCTATGCAAGTGTTGGGAGAGGAGAGTGATTGCTGGGCAACTGATGAGCTGGGGTGAAAGAGTGTTGGGAAAGAGAGCACAATGTTCTTTTCTTTTTATGGAAAGTGATATATTACTATAGACCACAGTAATCCAAGGTCTGCTCTTAGCTACTTCACGATCAGCGAACAGGCCCCACTTGTGCTGTACCAACCATTTGTGCAGCTGTGGAAGGCACGAGGATGTCAATTAATCTTGATTTGTGCTGTAGGATTGCTTCATAGGGGAGGAAATTTATCACTGGGTTTGGTTTCAGGGTTTGTAGACGGACATCGTGCTATCTTTGCAGGGGAAGCACAGGCCTCCATTGTGCCAGGCAAATCACCGGTCCTTGCAGGATCTTCCCTGACAAATTCCCTCCCTTCTCGGGAGCCTTAACTTGGTCTAAAAGATGTAGCAATCAGCATACAGTACAAAATGTTTTGCAAACTTTGCCCAGTCTGTCCCTGTGTCACACCCATTTCAGAGAAAAGAAAAAAATAAGGCTTTTGCTTAGCCATATAAATGGTTGTAATTATTATTTGCATAGCAGCTCAAACTTTGTGCAAAACAGAATCAGGTGAAGCCCTGGTTCTGCATCAGAGACCACAAAGCCTGTGTAGATAAAAAACACAAAAAGATAAAAAGGACCTAGGCAAGTACACCCTTTGAGAGCAGATGTTTTTTCTCTTAAAATTCCTTCTACCACCATCCTGAATCAGAGAAAAATGAATTTACCTTCCCAAGTGCAAGACTTGGAGAAGTAAATACGTAGCGAGTACAAAAGTGGTATTCTTACTGGCTTCTTATGCAAGGTCAGGTCTGTGTTGAAGAATGAAACCCTTGTCTCTGAGGTGATGACAAAATRTGGGATAACATGACTTGTGACAAAATCATGAGACCTGCCAAACTGTCTCTCAGGCCAGTGCCCCAGTGTGCCTGTTCTCCTTTGTCCAGCATACCAGCCCCTGCTGCATGGAGCCATGCTCCCCAGGGACGAGGCTGCTCTGAAATTGTTGCAAGGCAGCACATGCTGGCTGATCCAGTCAGCGCAGGTCAAAGCAGGGGAGAGGGAGCAGCATGGCCTTCAGCAAAAACCAGTTCAGGGGCTTGGAGAACTGGCTGCCTTTGTGAGACCAGGCTGAAGGGCTGGCTGCTGCTCCCCTGCTGCGATCACTCCCTGCCTGACCCCGCCGGGTTGCAGCTAGCTCAAGTATGCCAGACACACTGATTGCAATGTGGAGATCCCTGTGTGCAAGCCAGAGGAGAAAATAGCTGGGCAGATGGTGCTATATTAAGGGGAGAGCATCTCAGAATTGTCTGCTGGGATTCTCCAGGGGCAAGGGTCCRTCTTGGCCTCACTTGCTCTCTGCCTTCCCCAGCACCTCCTCCTCTTCTGCCCTTATCTCCCTTACAGGTCCTCCCTTGCTGAGGGAGCTGTGGGGTGATGCAAGGCCCAAGGGGTGCTACCTCTAGCTGGAATCTTGAGGAAGATGAATTCCGGGTGTATGAAGCTTGTGCCCCATCTATTTCAAGCAGCTGGAGCCCCCTCTGTTCCCACACTCTGGTCCAGCTCTGTGCTCTGCTACCATGTCCCAGGGCAGGACCCAAGCAGCAGCTTTTTGCAGGGATGGGCTGACATGGGCAAGGGAGGGCCTCCTAATCTTCTCTGTCAGCAATCAGCTTTCTTCTCTTCAGACTCCATGGGGGAAGGACATGCAGCAGCATGTTTTTCTTCTTCCTCTCCCAGGCTCAGCTCATCTCCTTTCCTCCCTCCCACTGCTGCCAGCCAGTTCCAGCCCGGCTCCTCAKCCCTGCCAGTTGTCTCTGCCTCCCTCCTAGCTCTCCCCTCGGGTTCCCAGCTAAGCTCCAGTGAGCAGGGCAGTAGGCAGGGGCGGGAGGGGAGGACAGTGACAAGACACAGCTGCTGGCTGTGCTCAGCAGYTCTGTGAGTGGCCCCTAGTGCCCGGCAGCAGAGCGCATTGGGCACGGATGGCCACACTGCAGGACACGGGCTTCCCCTCTGGAGATCAGTGCCCACTCCCTGGGGTTGCCTTCTGTAAACCGATGAGGCCCATCTAGCACAGAATACAAATAGGAGAAGTGAAACACACGGGTTGAGTATTCCGTTGAAGAGCCTGAAGATTTGTGGCTTTTCGCTTTACCTTTAAATGGTTTTGGTGGCACTAAGACCATTTCCTGGTGCAGGGAGGCCTCTGAAGGCTGGGCAGAAGTTCCTGTGCCCCATTTCCTCCCCAGCACTGCTGGAGAACAGAGTCCATGTGTTGCATGACTTGGAAAACATCCTGATGGATAGCATAAAGACAGCAGCTGAAAGCACACGGAACAGTCATCCTCCTTTATCAGTACAGGCATCTGGTGTTTGGGGGGTGCTCAGAAAGGAACGGAGCTGTGTGGTCAGATGTGATATGGGCTCCAGTGTGGTGTATCTGGGTTGCGACTGGGATCCCTAGCTGGTCACCACAGAAGACTGGAGTACACAAAAGCCCTGGAGTTACCCTAAGTAATGGATTTTCAGAATCCTGCACACACAGAGATCAAAATGTCTCTCTTCACCAGTYGGAGTGTGTATGGATTAAAGATAGAAATACTGGGATTGATTGTCATGGGTGTCAAAAGGGATGCTGGAAGATAAAGGAGCACAGCCCCAGCACAGAACAGTAACACAGTAACTCAGAGGTGCTCCAAAGACATGTGGGACAGTGGCCACCATTTGCTCTGTACAGGACACACTTTACTTGCTTAGTTCTTCTGTTGTAAGGGTAATTTTACCACCTGTGAATGGTTTTTATGACAGTCCTTTTCCACACAGCCCTTTCACAATGTTTTGTTCCATGCTAAACTTGGTATGTTTTTAAAGTGTAAGATTKTCACAGAAAAAGAGTTTTGAGTTTTTCCATCTCCTGAACTTATAAAAAAATCTTGTCCACAGCATTGCTCACAAATATTTTTTCTGGTTGTTAAAATATGATGCTCCTGTGTGTATATTCTGTGCCTCTGCATATCATTGTTACCCAGTGGTATCTTGCCCCATCACATCACGGTCTTCTCAGAACTGAGTTTGTTACTCARGATGACTTTGCATCCATGAGGAAAGGAAGGCAGGCGAGGTCCCYGGCTGCCTGATGCAGAGCTCCATGCTCAAGAGAGGGAAATGCTAATTCTGTTGTAGAAAGCAATGTGACATGCCATGTGCACAATGAGGGGCAGTTATGGTCACTCATGTTCAAAAAGATTGATTCATGCTGGAACAGGTGCAAAGAAAGGCAGTGGGAGGATTAGGGTGTTGGAGAGCTGAGGTTATAAAAGTAGACTAAAAGAGCTTGGCTTATTTAGTCCAGCACCACAAAGGCTGAGAGAGGGATATGATCGCTCTCTATAAATACATCCTGGAGGTTAATGCTAAGGAGGAAGAGGAGCTATTTCAGTTAAAGGACAATGCTGACACAAAGGCAAATGGCCATCATAAACCTGGCATGCAGAAACCGAGATGGGAAGTGAGGTCGATGTCAGGCATTGCTGCTGGCTGAGGCTGAGGGCAGGGGGCTCGGGCAGCTCGCAGGGAGGGTTCATGGCTGTCACTGCCCGTGCAAGCAGGCTGGGCACAGCAGCTGTGGGCTTGCCAGGTCCTGCAGGAGACATCTGCCCAAGCCTGTTCGGTGCCATGSTGGGCAGGAGGCCCAGCAGATCCACAGCTCCCACCTGCTCAGAGCCTGAGGGCAGCACCAGTCCCGAGGTCCTGCCTGGCTGACCAGGGCTCCCTCACAGCCGGGCCCCCATGTCATCCCCAGGGCTTTCACTCTGGCCCAAACAATGTGGCGGCCGGGCCCATCTCCAGCTCCCCACAGCCCTGCCCTGTGGGAGAGAGACCCTGGGGCTGGCACAGCTCTTGTGGTACAGGCCCCACGAGCCATGTTAGTCCTGCTGGCAGGGCTCTTCTGATCTCCACGCAGGCCTCTCAGCAGCTGCAGGTTTCAGCAGCCATAGCAGTCTCAGTTTGCCTGCCCGGAGAGGAAGGAAGCACCGTTGTGACGGGGCACCCATTTTGTTTCTTGGCCAGGGGAGGAGAAGTTTCCCCTGTCAAAAGCAGAGTAATCTTGAGGTAAGTTGGAGGCAGTTCCCTGGCTGGCTGTGGCTGTGGGGCTGGAGCCCAGGAGTGCAGTCAGCTCCCAGGGCGGTGCTRCAGCAGCTCAGGGAGTCCCCAGGGGCCTCAGGCAGACATTTTGTGCCTGTGCSTGGCTGGCTGCTGGAGTTAGCCCATGGCCGAGGAGTTCTCTGGGTGTGTCTGTCACTTGGAATCACTGGCATCATTTTGTGCTTCAAGTCTTTGACTTGGGCTTAAGCCCTTGCTGCCTCAGTGTTGGCAACAAGAGCAGATGAGTGAGTTGCTCTCAGTCATGGGAGCTGAGTGGCTGCTGCTTGCCAGGCCGGTTTCATTTCCACTGTGTGCCATATGCTTGCTGAGAGGCTTCACCTTTGGATCAGTG
Organism: Malurus melanocephalus; assembly: GCF_030028575.1. Taxonomy (NCBI): domain Eukaryota; kingdom Metazoa; phylum Chordata; class Aves; order Passeriformes; family Maluridae; genus Malurus; species Malurus melanocephalus. Next base: position 923,824 of record NW_026623335.1, read on the forward strand.
GGACGGAGCGAAGCTGCCTGTGAAACTGTGCCTCCTGCTGAAGTGTGCTCAGCAAGGGGCAGAGCCCTGCCTCTCCTTGCCAGGCTGATGATGCTGCTTGCTCTCAGGATGCTCTGCTGGTAAAGTGCTCTGGGCACATGCCCTCTTTGGTGGCCAGGCCACACTCCTGAGGACTAGGTGACATAAAGCAATGGAGATTGWACCTGTGTGTCAGGGTCAGCTTTTAGTGCTTCTTGCAAAACAAATAAAGTCACAGTCACAAGTACCCCAGCTCAACTGTTTCAGGGCTTTCCCCCTCCTCCTCTTTCTATTTTCATTGCTGGAAGCTGAAGGCAGCCCATGGGATGAATATTTCACTCCAGACTTCCATTCAGCTGTTAAGTCAGGATGTTTGCCAGAAATGCAATTCTTTCTTATATCTCCAGGATAATAGCTGGGTAGGATGGTGGATGGCTCATTCAGGATGAGACATTACAACACTTTTATTCCTGGCATAGTATGGCATGTGGCTGTACTGGCTGTGGGCAGGTGCTTGGCTGCCAGCGCTTCTTTAAGGAGTTTGKTTTTTTTTAAAGTAAATACCTTTTCTCTTGTTTTGCCCAGTGAGTTCTGCAGGCTGGGACATCCTGTATCAGAAAGCGATCCATCAATGTATGTGTTAGATACCTGCTGCCCTCTAATGGCTGCCGGTCCTTGTGAACCTCGGGACAGCAGGGTTTTTTTCATTCAGTGAAAGAAATCTGCTTAGCTCAGAATTTTTGCCAGTGTTTTCAAAGCACGGAACAAATCTCTGGAGAGAAAGTGTGGCAAGATCTCTTCACTACTCTTCATGGTATAATGTGCCTCTTCCCTTCACTCAGTGCAAACCCCATCATTTGCTCCTTGCTTCTGCCACATCCCATCCTGCTTTGATTCCTGTTAAGGAAGTATTTGCCTTTCCTAACAGCTTTAGATGCGATTTAGAGGGTGGACAAAGAACAGCAACAGCGTAGCCCTTGCACTGCATCAGCTTTTCTGCAGACCACTGGAGACCTGGTCAAAGAGACACTGCTCTGGGCTTGCCCAAACACTTGGAGAGTTCAGACAGCTCTATTTGTGAAAAGTTTTTCTGTGGTGACAAAGACACATGGTGTCAACTTCTGCTCACACTACCAGACATGTAATAATGTCTGCCCTGTTTGGAGAAAATTATCAGTGCCCTGCCTGCCTTGTTGACTTAGAGGGATTACATTTCTTGGGAAGTGGGACCAAGCAGTTCCCTGCTGAATGGCTTGCTGCTGCTTATCAGCGGGCAAGGTACAGCATGTTGTTCMCTCGGGAGCATTCCCTGAACTAACACAGGCTCCCTGAAAAGCCTGGCGCTTGAGTGCCGTGGAGTTCTGCTTTTCTCCCCAGAACCAAAATCTTTCAGACTGTCTGGAGGTATGCTGATGTATTGGAGCAGCGCAGGGGAAGCAGTAAGATGTCTGGAAGGAATTTTGCAGATGAGTTAATGATTAGTGGAGTATGAAGAATGGTACCGACACAGCCTGCATCTCTTTGCCAAGGAATCTAGCATCCTACTGAGGACTGGAGTCCATAAGCAACAGGGGAGAATGAAAGATGAATTGCAGTTAAGCAGACAAACAGGCATTCTGAGAACACTTGGAAGAAAGTTCCAGGGGCTGGGGCCTGACTTTGTTCGCAGCTTTGCCTCTCTTTTGACTTAACTATTTTTGCTAATTTTGATAACAATCTCAATGAGAACACAGGATCACAACTGTTGTTCCACCAATTAACCAGCCTCAGTGAAAGTTTAATGAAAACAGCAAGGCTGCAATCTTTGATGTTCCCTCTTCTATTCAGCCTTGAAAGTACAGTTTTAGTGCTATATTTATAAAATGTATTTTAAATCTGGGTTCATACATTTTGGAAGGTGGAGGGGGTGGTGGGGAGAAAGCCTGGCTTCATTCAAATCAGTGGGAGTTTTGCCATGATTTAYATGGGCCAGAATTTCATCCTTGTTTATACAGTTTTGCAGCCAGGCTGAAGARCTATTAGGATGCCTGGGCCAGAAAAAGAAATCTCAAATCTTAACAATGCTGCAAACATTTGGGGTAAGAATGCTGGGAAAGTCCCAAGGAAATTGAACTGGCATAGAAATCATGTTTAGCTGGCTGTGTTTTGGATGCTTTTGTTGTGCTCTCCATCTCYTCTCTCACTGCCTGGACTGTGAATGATGAGCTGCAGACCAACCTGATCTGCAGATGGCTGCAGCTCTGACATGTAACCATCTGCAATGCCTTCACTRGCAGGGGAATGCAGGGTAGCTTTTTAAGATCAGATAATAGGCTGGTGCAAGACAACCAGAAGTCTGAACATACTTAGTAAGCAATGTTCCTGACTAATGTAGACAGTAGTCTGTTTAATAGCAATCCGCACTCGGTAGCCAAAGTGCTATGGGATGTGCTTGGATCAGGTTTGGGCATGCACCAAGTTAAAAAACTGCTCTGTTACACGGGTTGCTTTTCCTAAGCTGCCATTATAGGTCAGTACAACGCGTAAACTAGGAGTCACGTGTGAAAAGGATTTCTGGGTCACATCTCTGTTGCTGAGCATTTGCATCCGTGGGGTTTTCAGGTGGTCTTTCTATATCTAGTAGCACTCATCAGCTTCTAAATTCCTCAGTCTGTGTCTGCACAGCAAAGAGCATGTGCAGCTGTTCATTTCATTTGACAAATCCTACACCTCATATTCCAGAATCACAATGAACATACTTAAAATTTCTGTTTTGGGTARAACAGTGAAACCAATAAGTTACAGTGTATTTTTACCTCAGAAGCTGCATTGATTTTAAAAACGGCAACATCTGTGCGGCTTCCTCTGTTACAACACTGGGATGTAAGGTGCCATACAAACTAACCTGGACATCCACACGTGTCTGCAACACTCTAAAGCAGTTGTGTGATTTTAAACTCATTTATTTTCTCAGGTTTCCAGCAAGGGCTATTCTGGATKGTTAAAACAGACAACACTTAAGGTACAGCTTTGAGCTAAAAATAAGTCGCTSAGTCCAAGCATCCACATAAGGTTGTGCTATGCTCCATAGCTTATCTGGTCACACTGACTTCAGAGGAACTATGTTGAAGAATGCAAGAAAAAAATTTGGTCCCAGGCTCTGACCTCAGATCCTCCCGTAGGCCACGGAAAAGTGTAAAGCAACACTGTCCCTTCTTCACACAGAATTTTCCTCAGAAGTACAAGAATCTGGTCAAGTACAGACTAATCCTGGATCCAACTATGATGGCTGAAGAGTTGCTGGACTGGATCCTACAGGCCTTGCTCAAAACAAAACAAAACAAAACAAAACAAAACAAAACAAAACAAAACAAAACAAAACAAAACACAGACAAACCCACCAGTCCTGCTGACACAGGTTGGATTTTTGCCTGAGGGAGATCTAGGTTTGACACTTGGTGAGTGACAAGTGTGATTGTTGGGGTGACTTTCCCATTTTCTGCAAATAAAATGGCAAAACTCTCACCAAAAGCAACTCTCCACACAGAACCTGTTTGATTTCCCCTTTTAGGCAAAACTCAACAGAGAGAATTTTGTTGAATCTCACTGATATGCTGGTAGCTGTACTGAGCTGGACATAAATAAAGGAACAGCCCACAGGCCTTCCCTTTCCCCTACCACTGGARAAGGGATGGGTGAGATTTCCCTGCTGTTGTTCAGCTGCTGGTTAACAAAAGAGGCTGTTCTCTATTTGGGCCTGTGCTGGTTGAGCAGCCCCGTCTGCAGCTGTATCATGTTACACACTGTTATGCAACCCCATCCTCTCTTGCAAACAATGACAGGAGCAACCTAAATCATGAAACATAAAGACTATAATTAAAGAGGGGAAAGTGCTTATTTGGCATTCGGGTACCCACAGCCAATTCAGATTAGCTGAACTAGCAAATCACTTGGCACAAGCTTAATGAGAATAACATTTGCACTGSACTAAATGATGGTCATTTTACCCTGCTGCCGGCCAAGACTGTAGTGTAACCTGAGTGATGCTGCCATTTGGGCAGTTCTTTCTCTTCCAAAGAGACAGTGACTTTTGCACCATGAGCAGGAAGAGTCTTTGCAGTCAAAGGTTCTGCCTCAGGTTCTGAAACTATTAGCACCCAGGATGATGCATCAGGTTTCCTTCTTATGATTGGAAGTTTGCAGGTGTGCAAATCTGACAGTATCTTCTCAGACTATGCCCTGCATTTTCTGCTGGGCTTACCCTCCTCATGCTGGTTGGGGTGTTCATGCATCTGTGCAGCTTGTAGCTGCAGCTGGCTGTGAAAAGTGGAAGGTCCCAGCCAGGAACTCTGAAACTAAAGAGARTGTGCATCTGTGTAAAGCCTCTGAAAGCTTTGGAAAATACCTCTAAACCCTCGACTCCCTCCCTCCCTCCCTCCCACCTCTTACAGGAAAAAGAACCACGATTTTTAAGATCTGATATTTCTTTCAGAGTTTTCTTGCTGGAGGTCTTCCTTGGGGAACCCAGATTAGTAGCTTATGGAGGCATTAATAGAACAGCAGCTGTTGAATGTTAAACAAAGAGAGATTTTCATCCAACTGATTGCTAGATATTTGAATTAAATAAGAATTAATTAAGAATAAAGGCCCTGCTTCCCTTTTCACTTGCAGCTTTCATGCTGGTCAACATCCCCAAGGAACTCCATTCTGTTTTCTGGTTTGTGCCASAGTCGTCAGGACTCCAAAGTTCTAAGCAAGCTAAAAAAAAAGGTGAATGTTTTTATGTTGCTGCCTTGGGGACTATATACCTGCTGGATCTTCAGCTGATRCTAGAGATATCTAGCGAGGGGAGGAAAAGAGCTTAAGTTTAAAATATAAAATATGGGGAAGATGAATCAGCACAATTTTGATGCTGTTGGCTCCACCCACCAGTTTTAATCATGCATCTTCCCTTTTTTCCTGCTATAATCATTCTCTGCACATAGTTAGGATTATTTTACAGATCACTGAATGCCAGAAAGGATGAAAGTTATACTGTCTCAATATCAGTGAAACCCATATCTCACAAATWTATATTGGATATGAAGATAATCACCCATGACTTTGGGAAGTAAGTCAACAGCTGATGRAGAGCTCTGCAAAATACTGATGAGAAAACACTGCAGCATCTCTACCACTGGTTGCATAGTGAACACTTCCTTGTCCCACAGCTGTCTGAAACCCTGCATTATCCCTTCCCACAACCATCCCATCACAGCCAGAAGCTTATCTATCTGAAGAGTCAGGCAGCTCTTCAAATAGAAAAATGTTGCATGGTATTGAATAACAGTGTTATTTCTCCATATGCATACATATTTCACAGTTAATCTCTCATTCCTTTGCCTCAGTCTCTGGGAGGATAAGTTCAGGCACCTTCATCTTGAAAATAGCTCTGTGTGGCCCAGAGAGTTAGCTGAATTTGAGATGCAACAGGTTATTCTACAAAGGCATTTTTAAGGTTGGGATCTCTGTTTGCCAAGAGAGTGCAATATCACATTTTACTGAACTGACATATGAGACATCACCTCTGCCAACACAGAGAGACAGTTCATGAGCCCAGGTGTACCTGTACCTCAGCCTTATCTCAGAGCCCCACATTCAGAGATACTTCCTAAATTCCTCCAGGTTTTAGGCTCTCATTCGTTTGTACATCCTGGGTTGAGAACCTCAACAGCCCCGAGCAAGCTGAGCTCTGCTTTTGCTTAGCTTTTCTACAGACTTTGGGTGTGAACCATGATAATTTTGCATGCTAACAATTCCTTAATTGCATTCATGTTTAGATCCCTCCTCTCCTTAGCTTAGTTTAGTTTAGCTTAATTTAGTTTAGTTTAGGTTAGGTTAGGTTAGGTGAGCTGAGCTGAGCTTCCAGCAAATGGTTCATGTGCCTGAACGTGTAGCAGGTGACTGGTCTTACATGCTGATAGAGAGGGTCTTATTTACAACTGGTATAATTTTCAAGCAATAAGACCTAACAGAGCCTAGGCAGGGTTGTCTGTGGAGGGAGGGGGTAATTTGTGAAGTGGGGCTGMTGGAGTTCGTTCAGCACTCTCTTGTCTAAAGGACTGACCCTTGACTGACTTGGCCTCACTCTTAGCAGCTCTTATTTTCCCTTTAGGAAGGATGGAAGGATGGGAGAAGAGGAGGCTGGAAACATTATTCTTGGTTCAGGTTCCTGCCTTCTCCTTCATGGAGAGTTCAACCGGTCTGATACTCCATCTCCAGGAGCTTCTCTGGTTCTAAAGGTACTGTTACCAGGTAACTTTTAAAGAAGTATATTGTTTATTTTTAGTTATTTAAACATGGGCTTAAGTTCACAGATACTGTCCTTCATGTGTATATATATATATATTTTAAAGCTTCTGTGGGAATACCTTGACTGATGCTGTGTGTCAGAACTTGGCTCTTTGAGATGCTGCAAAAAGCCCAGGGAGAAACAGCTGCCTAAGGACTGCAAAAGAAAGACTCTTTAGCAGCCTGTRGGGTCACCCCTGCTAAGTTTTCTATGTTTCTCCTGGATCATGGTGTCTTGTTGAATGAGGGACCAGTTGGGTATTTGATATTTTTTCAGAGATCACGTATTTTTAAAGTCAGAGGCTGACTTGATAACTTGACAAGGTGAACTTGTGTGTTACGTTGGTGTATTCCTCTTTTCCCTCCAAGTCCTTCTTTCCTCCAGACTATCAGCGTGTTTTCTAACTCTGTAATGCCAAAAGCCTGTTGAGATGGACTGTTCTATTTTTCAGCTTTTAGTGACTCTAGTCATATATAAYGAGCTAATTTCTTCTACATATGTTAAAAACAAAGGTTCTCTTCTGGCTCAAGTGCTGCTTTGTTGAAGTCTGTCCTTTCTTTACTCTCTCTACTTTTTGGAATCAAATTTATGGTTGCATGTCCACAGAGTATGAAAGTTTCTTTTTATTATTATTTTAGGTAAAAAATATAACTGCTGTGGTATCCCACTTCCTGGATGACATTGGCAACTTTACTTGTGGCTACTGACATTTCAAGAGTACCATCTTATACAGGCAGTCTGTGTTTGGCTAAATTTAGCAAGCCATGGATCAAGTGGCAAGTATGTTCCACCCTGAAACCTATTTTTGGGAGGAACTCAGCATAGGCACCAAGAGGTTAAAAAGCTGTGTGGGGGAGAAGAAGAGAAAAAAAAAAAAGACAAGAAGCAAAATATTTTGGAAGAATCGTTGCTATGTTCTGAGCTTCAGCTCTTGAACACTGTGGCTCTGAATCACGTTCACTGGGGAAACAGCTGCAGCTGTTTAAGATGCTACTGCTCCTCAGCTGTTTGTTACCTTCCTTTTGCAGGCTGGGGGCTGAACACAAACCTCCTTCAGCAGTTTAGACGTGRTGTACCCCTTTCTAACATAAAGCAAATAAAACCCTTTCCCCCAGCATCACTGGGGAGTGCAGCAGCCCCTGCAAGAGGTATGGGTGGGCATGAGTAATGTAAGCAGCCCCAGCAAATTTCTGTAATGTGTTTGGAAGGGTTGCGTTTATGTGCGCTGTGTGCCTGAGCGTCCTGACTGTACTCTGCTGTCCCTGATAGTGAAAAATGTTTCCAAGTATTTGGTTGTGACTGGGTTAGTTAAAAGTGTTTCGGAAAATTGACTTCACTAAGTCACCGAGAAACCGTGGTGTGGATATTCTGATCTGTAATTAACTGATGAGTGACTGAGTGCCGTGCTAACCAGATAAAAACCGGTTGTCAGCTCATAGAAGTGCATTCATATGGGTCGGTGTGTGTTTATCCCAGCAGTTCAAACCCCATTTTGATTTAATTGCTCCTAGACACTGTTTATTCCCTCCTGTAGAAGCGCCCACTAGCCAAAAGGATTTGTAACGCTGTCCTAGACCAGAGGGGCAGCAGTGTGTGCCCATCCTCTCCCTACTGCCGGGGCTGCCCTAGGGTAGAAGATGCAAAGCAGACTGCCTCCCTGGGAGCCCTGCCAGCGGCTGACTCAAGGTGAAGGATCTCGGAGACTTGGCTGTAATGGCCGAGAGCCGCGCCCGGTCTGGTTCAGCGGCACACCTGGTGCTGTCCGCTTCAGCAGCGATTGGGAAAAGCACCGGTGTTTGCTGGCACAGACCCTGATGCCGTGCCTGGGGCTGACCCGGGCTGCAGCCCAACCAGGCCTGTGCACTCACACAGCTCTGAGGTCTTGCACTGCCCCAGCCTGTGTGGGTGGGGAGCTGGCACAGCCCCTCCCCCTCCCTGTGGAGAAATGGATGAAACTAGGCTGGGAGGAGGTGAGTTATGAGCTGGCTCCCTGCTTTCTCTTGGGGCAGCCTCTTTTTTGAGAATCCAGAGGTATGTCAGAGACAGGAAAAGGACAGTYAGTTTATAGTGGGGATGCTGGGCTGGCAATCTGAAAGTGCAGGAGATTCCCAGCTGTGCCACTGGCCTCAGCTTCTCCTGGAAACTAAACAGAGATAATAATTACTGTGTCATGGATTTCAGGTTCTGGACTATTGAACATTACTTAAGGGAATATTCGTGGGCCTATCACTTTTGTTCTTATTAGCAGTCCTGGCAAATGGCAATTAGCAACACTTAAAATGACAATAATCTGGATGTCTCAGACTCTTCTAATGTAGCTGTTTGCTTTTTCCATTACTGAGCCCCATCAACAGACAAAATAATTCAAGGTCTTCTGAGTCAGCGGTTAGTGCAGTGTGAGAGCAAGCATGACTAAGATTTTTTTTTAAAAGTTTTGTAACATAGGAGAAAAAGAAGAGGGAGTTCCCTTTTTTGTTAGAATGCACTAAAGAAGTCCTTATTGTTAAATCTTAAYACAGAGGTTTTGACTAGCCTGAAAGGCATCATGGTAATGAAGAAACTAATGCAGAAAGTACTTCTAGTGCCCAAGTGTATAGGAGAGTTGCTTTCCTAAGAGTTCAGTATGCCTCTTTTTCACAAAAGTTACAAGAACCTGTGGTACTGAGCCTTGAAAACATCTTGATCTCTGCAAAACCAGATAAGGCCATGTTCATTTTGTATTCCTAGAGCTGGGGGCAGGGGGGGATCCCATCCCATACCTGAAAGGTAGCACACCTAATTTCTCTTTGTCATGGGAAGATCAAGTATTTTTCAAGCCACAAGCATCTGCCCTGTGAAAGACCAGAAGCTCAATTTAATAATGATGGTTTTGTGAGCAGCCTTAAAGTCCCAACAAAAGAAGACAGAATTAAACTTCTTGAAAACATCTCTTGGTCTTATTTGGGGCAGCACAGGTTGGAGTGCAGTTTTCAGAGCAGTCGCACACTGCCCCATTTTGAATTTGGTGAAAGTGAGTAGAAGGGCCCATTTCAGCTGCCTCCTTGCATGAAGGATGCAGTAGTGTTAAAGAGCAGAAAGCAATACTTTCCTGTTTGGAAAGAGAAGGAATTTAATTTCTACCTTAATCGGGGATCTTTCCTATTGATTTCAGCAAGGGCTGCTGCAGRCATGAACAGACTGAGGTCAAACTGTAGAATAAACCTCACTGAAAAATGGTGGTGGAGGAAGAATCTGCACACACTCCTACCCTTACCCACCCACTCCCCTTTTGTGATAGAAGTAGGAAATAGCTAAGACCCCTAATGCTACCTGAAGGTGGAAATGCTGGAACCCCTCCCTCGTACAGGATGGGCATCCAGGGCTTCAGCTGGCTATTGACTTTACAAGTGTGAAAGGATTGAGGAGGGAAAAATGATGGTGTTCTCGTAGTGATCAAGGAAGTCTGTCCTAATGCCTAGCTGCTGCTGAGCACACTTCCCAGTTCTCCCTTTCCTCTGTTCCTCCTTCCAGACTATGAAGTGAGCTGCCTAAGGAGACACAAATCTGACATTCTTCACCTCCCCCAACAGTGATTTTTCTCTCTTTGTAAAAAGTTTTTTTTCCACGTCTTGCCCCCAACCTGCCATTTCCCCAGAAGGATCAGCTTGCTATGGTATGGCAGGGATGGCTGTGCTGGCCTGAGTGAGAAGCACAGCTGCAGACAGGTGTTGAAAGGATGTAAGAGAGTGATCTGAGGGTAATTCTCAGGAAAACAAAATCTGCTGAGTCTTTTGTTGGCAGCAGAAGCTGTTAATGAAGGGGCTGTGTATCTGCTGCAGGGGATGAGCAGATCTATTAATGCCTGGTATTGTCAGGTTTGCTAACACACCAGCCTGTTACTGGAGGTAGCTTGGGAGCAATATACATGCCGTGCTCAGCTGTCCCCACTGCAGGGCAGTAATTTCTGGCACAGAAAGGGTTAGTGGCCCACAGCTGGCAGCGTCCTTTCGTACTGCAGCAGGAATAGCCAGGGCCACTGTCAAAGTTTGAAGAGGCTTTTAAACAGAGTTTAAATGAATTTCAAAAGGTGACATGAGAATGTGAGCAAATACATCGCTTGTTTGATCTCTGCTGTGTTCATCGTGGGGGGGGAGAAAAAAGGAATTTGTGCATTCTTTGCAAGGGATGGAGGGAACACCTCATTCAGCTATCAAATCTGCTTGTAATGGAAACTTACCACTCCCTACATTTTTGGCTGGCTGCTGAGGTCAGAAGGGGTAACAGTAGTATTGTGCTGGGGTTAGTGTTGCTCTAGCTCTGAGGAAGAAGCTTTGTCTTGTCAATGTAGGCTGAAATTATCTCTTACTATGGACACAAATGATACTCAGGCCATTAACACTTCAGTGATAAATATTTCATCATGTGGTAAAGTCCTAGAAAAGTGGCTTTGATAAAAATCAAGTTGACTGTCTAACTGGAAACTTTCTATTTTCAAGGAAAGCACCAGGACTGTGTTGGTGTATGACACTAGATTTGCTCTGACAAGTAAGTTCCCAGTGGAGCAATTTGTAAAGCTTGTGGCTTGGTCCTTGTTGCCTGTATAGAGCAGGCAGTGGGCTACTCTTAAATGCTGGTCCTGGCAGTACTCTTGCAGCTGAGGCACTGCAGCCCCATCTGTGTTTCATGATGGTCTTTTCTGTATTAGGAAGCCAGGTGTGAGCTCTCTCAGTGGGAGAGAAGAGGCTGCCAGGCCCTCAGGAAAGCTGGCAATTGGCTTGGTTTCCAGAAAAATCAGTGCTTATGGGTATTTTCTATAATGAATCCCAGGAGCTCTTGAAAAATTATTTTCTCTGGTAGCACAAGCTCAGGATCACCCTTCTGATGGTCTTGGTGGAAAGCAGGGTGGGCACAGGTTTGTCTGAGTGCCTACAACAAAGACATTGTTTCTGAGAGTCCTTGAGCTGTCTGCATGTACACATGTGGGCTCTTCCACCTGTATGTGATATGTGGTGTTCAGGAAAGGTGTAAGCTGTGTAGCACTCATGTGATGAGAGAGTGTGGCCWGTCTAGCCAGCAGCTGGGGCACTGCTGTCCTGGAGTACCTAGCTTGCAAAGYCTTATTTGCTGGTAGTTTCTGCAGCTGTGGTAGAAAAGGGCCAAGTTTCAGGCAGGAAAAAAGTGGCCATGAGAACTTTTAACTCRCTAAAAAAAGACAGAGACACTGCAATCTTTGCTATGACTCATCTGGGCTGTTACTTGAAAAAATAGGCTGAGCAGTTGCGGACCTCCTTACTCAAGGGAGCAGCACTCATTTGTGAACTCACTGAAACCCTGAAAGTAGAAAAGGTGTAGGTGAGCAGTTCCCATGCTGAGCTTCTGACCACTGATTTCCCTCCAACCACAGCCAGATGTATCTTAGGRAGAGCTTGCAGGTCACACCTGGCTAGTTACTTCCCACCTATTGCTTCCACTGCTGCTAAACAAGTTTGAGAAATAAAAATCCAGCAAATATATTCTCATTGTCATCTTTCTCTTAAAAACAGATAGTGAAATAGTTGCAGGAATATCAATAATTCCTGGATGATGGGGCTTTGCACTGTAGTGACTGTTGCTGATTGGGGGGATGTCCATGAAGAAAGCTGGTGTCTGCCTTATCAAAGTGTGAGCAGAGATAATTTTAGGATGTTTTGACAATGTTTTTCCCATTTGGAACTTTATTACAGATTCAGAGTCAAAGCACTGCTGTGAACTGCAGCAGCTTGTTCAGTCACCTCCCTTCAGTGAACAAGCCATGCTCCCGTGGGGCCTTGCTGGGACATGAAAGTGCCGACAGATGCATTCTGGAAAACCTTGCAGCATCGATGCCTCCTCTCTGGGGATTAGGGACTCTTTGAATCCGATGAGGAAAGACTGTCCCCTCAGCTCAGCAAATCGTGGTACAAACAGCTGAGGGGGATAGGTCAGTGCTCTTTCAGTGTCCAGTAGCCTGGGCACTGGGCAGAGGAGCCTGGCTGTCCCCGGCCACCACTGATGTTTGCTCAGGGAGCGGGAGTCGGGCGATAACGTGTCCCTCGAGATAAAGCGCTTTTGTTGTTTGCCTGCTGGGTCAGAGCTGGGTAGATGTTCTGCATTGCTGTGCGTTAAGGGTGTAGGCCGTTTAAAAGAAATTAATAAGGGACTTTGAATGGGCTGGGTCAAGGTGTCAGAGGGTTAAACCAGAACAGTTCCGGCACTTGCTAGAGGGAGAAAGTTGTATAACATCGCCTTACAGGGAGTAAACCTCTTCCTCTCAGCCAGCCAACCCTTTATGWGAGAGGGAAACACTTGTGAAATCATAAAGCCATTGTCTGTTTTACCGGGTCTTTTTTTTGTGTGTGTGTGTGTTTCTGCCGAGTTCTTGCTATGGTATATCGCCATCGTCAAGGCAGGAAAAAGATTACTGGGGGGAGGCAGRAGCAAAAAGAAAACCACAACAAAAATCCAGTGTACTGGGAAGGCTCAGCAGTTTAACAGTGCCACCTCCTGGCTGGCCCTGATARGGAGGGGTGTTCCAGCTTGGCACTGACGTGTCCCACACCACGAGTTACCAGCAGCAGCCCTGGAGTTCCACACTAGGATTTCTTGCCAGGCGATGGATGCTGCGGGGTTGCAAAGGGGAAAAGCAGCTGCAGCTTTAGGCCTGGTCAGGGCAGCAGCCCGGAATGGTCTTTGGTGTGCAAAGCCTGACCCAAACATGATTTTTTAAATTTTTTTTTTTCACAGTTACATTGGATGAAAAGAAGTCCTGATCTCGCCTCCTCCCCCAGGGATGGGTGGCTCAGAATATAAAATGTTTTGATTCATGGCAGGGTGGGGAGGACAGGACAGATCCTCTTTGCTAAGTCGGCTCAATTGACCAAATGCTGATATTTAAATTTAATAAAATGTTAAATAAAGGAAAAARAATTAAAAGGTACTTTGAAACCCCCCTTCCTCCAGCACTCTTGCAAAAAAACAGGCCAGCATTTCCTGGTGTGAGGGGGAAGCCATTGTCCCATCCTCTTGGCCTCTGATTATTAACACCCATTAGCACAGGACCTGGGCTGCATGAGGCAGCATTGGTGTACGCAGGCAGCCCTGTTATGACTGCTCTGGGTGCTGCTGCGAGTACCTCCTGAGCCAGGATGATGTGAGGATGGCATGGTTGGGCTCCTCYTCGAGATGGGGAGGGGGTCAGCTGGAGACCTAGGACTTGCCTGGGACTGAGGAGCTGTAGCTTGTGGTACTGTGGAAAAAGGTGCTCTTAGGGATGCCAGCAGAATGGGATCTCAGCTTTAGGGGGAACCTTGGTTTCCCTAGAGGACTGGGTTCACAATGTTATTTTTGCTGCAGCACTGAGTTTCCATGAAGCTGAGCAGGATCCAGGACTGCCCTGCCACTGGATGGCAATCCCYCAGCAGTTCAGGCATCTCCTAAACTCCCACCTTGTTTCCCTGCTCTGGCTATGGTGCTCCTGTGACCCCTGCAGAGCCAGTCCGAGAAGAAAGCCCAGAGCAGGAGGGGCAGCTTTCTGCTGGCATGGCTTGTGAGCAGGCGTGCAGCAGAGCAGAAKGAACCTCGTGTGGGTGTAAGGAAGGGAGTGGGGTGCACAATTCCAGGCGCCTTGGTGCTCTGCTCCGCTGTGGATACTGTGTTTGTGATGGCTCCCAGTGCAGCTGGGGCAGGCCCTCATTAGCAGGGTGCACTTCCTGAGGCACATCACTGCCTCAATGTGCTCTCAAGGGAATTTGGAGATGTGGAGGACTTTAGAGGTAAAGGCAGCCTTTCCTTCTCCAAGGAAACAATTTATCTTTGCAGACGTTCCAGTAAGAGTATGGGTGTTGGGTTTTATTTTCTCTAGATGGTACAAAATGTGATCACTCATGCAATATAGCAGACTAGCTTTCTAATCTTCCCTCTGATGTACCACTTTGGCAAGTTCTTTGGATTTGTATCTGTGTTTCATGGTGTTCCCCATCCTCCTCTCTTTCATCTCATTCTGCGGTGTTTCTTGTGGGTGTAGTTACTATTGAAGAAGGGGAGGAGGCAGAAACATTTTGAAATTGCTGTGGTGGAAAAAGCTGGTGGTGTGGTAGTACCTTCGGTGGGGCAAGGCAAAAACCATTGCTTTTAATGTGAGCAATGCTGCATCCTGGGATCTTGATCCTTCACCCCAGCTGAAGGTTTTGTGTTAGCAGCCAGGCCAGAGAATTTTCTGAGCYTAAAATAATAAACAAAGCTACAGTGCAAGTCCAGTGTCTTGACACAAACTGGAATTCTTTCAGCCAATTTTCCTGGTGAAGTCCCCATATTATCAAGGCACAACTTAATAGTTTTGGACTTTGTTTCAAATATCTCATGAAGGGTCTGTCTTACCAGTCCTCTGTGCTATGTGGTCCCAGTCTGTGTCTGGAAGGTTGCTCCATTTAATCCATCCTTTAGCCAATGCTCCTTCCAGACAAAAGTGCTTTGCTTGATCTTGCTGCATCCCCTGACTTCAAGCAGAAAGTCTTCAAAATTTAATGTTTGTCTGTTAGCTCTGTTTCACCTGTATTTGGGGCTTCATCCTAMGGGGAAGGTAAATCCCAGAAAATTAGCAGCGAAAATACTTCTCAGTACTGAGGTTGATATAAATTATATCAAGGTCTGCACAGAGAGTTTGTTATTTCAGTCAAAGCAACATAGAAAAAATTCACTGAATCCCTATCACAGTTGAATTAAGATTGATTATTTTTTTTCCCCTCTACAGAATACTCTGATATTGTTAAACCTAGAGATACCCAAGAGTCTGCTTGAGTCCATTTCTTAGCTTGGCTGTACCTGGAGTTTGTGTTCATATTGCTCTTTTTTGTTAGCCATTGGGAGCCTTTTGCTATTGCAGAGAATACYATAGGACTCTGTGAGCAAGCAGCAGTGACATGAAAGAATCCTGCAGTGTTATTTGCTTCCCACCTTCTGCAYTTGCAGTACCAGAGGTCGTTGTAGTAGTGGCTCTAGGCCTGTTTGTTTGTACTCAGGATCCACAAGGTACCAACATTTTTCTGAAGTCTCATGCCTCTTCTTATGTCTTTACCCTTGGAGATGCTGACAAAAGAGTTAGGAATGGAAAAGTATTGAGTGTTCCTGATCTGGGTCTGTAGTTCCCTAGGAATCCAGGGAGACCTTGAATTGGATGTTGCTTTCCTGTTTTTAGAGAGCAAACCAACCTATGAATAATAAATACAAGCTCTGGGGCAAAACTGTTTTCCATTCATAAAATTCAACATTAAAGACTGAACAGTAATATTTTAGCCTGCTGCAAAGCAATAGGAATTCCATGTTGGGACTGGAGTGCTACTGACAGCTTCTTCAGCTTTTGCTGTGCCACAGTTAATAAATTGGTTCATCTTTGATTTTTATGTAGATAGAACAAAGGTGTCTCCAGCTAACTGACGCAGATTAGCGTAGTTTTCAATCTGAAGAGTTTGAACTTGGAAAAATAAAGGCAAAGCAAGCTCCTTTCTTCTCCTGACTTCTCTCTTGGMTTTCAGAATGAGAAATAGCTGGGGCATAACTTGAATAAATCAAGGAGAAGGAGTAGATGAAAGTTACAGAATTGTGTTTGGGGTTGAATCAAAATCTATTGCGTAGACACCGAAGTTTCTGCTTCAGTGATGACAGTATGAAAAATGAAATCATRGGATGCCAATAAGTTTCTGTGGTCTGGATTGTGCACTTACATGTGTTTCAACACCTGAGGGGTCCTGTTGGAGCCCAGGCAGAACACTGCAGGGARGGAGGGGGTAAATTGTTGTCAGTGGTGAAATGATTGAGGAGGATCTCTGATTTGAGCACTCTTGTAAATAGCATCTCAAGCATTCAGTGGGGAAATCTGATTGTGACTTGCTCTCCTCCCACCCTGGAGCAGGCTGTTGTTCTCCAAACTGATGACTGTCAAGTAGTAGGAGGGGTGAAGGTTTGCAAGGGGCAAGTGAGCATCCTGGATCAAAGTATTTATTTTTTCAAGGTAAAGCTGTATTAAACAGGGGAAAAGCAAACCAGCAACAGTGAATAATATAATCTATGCATTTTATCACTCTGCTAACCCCAGCTGTAAAATTTACCATAGGAAGGCTAATAAAATGGGAGCCACACAAGCAAACAGAGGGCATGGGATTATCAGCAAACATTTATTTTGGCTCTGGTGGAGCCACTCCCCTGATCAAAGCAGTTGGAGTTTGAACCTCTTTTAAGTTGTTCCCTGTTTGGACTGGGAGTGCCCTGATCTTGCATTGATGGCATCAGTATCGTCTGTGCAGCTGTGTGAAAGTGGAAAAGTATCAGGAGGGAGAAGGAAATTGTGTGAGGCTGCTTTACTGCAGTGTGAGACAACAGAAGCTTATTTTAGCTTTTCTAGCAACTGCCTGGTTTAGGAAAACAACCTAAGGCTTATTGTATAACTACATTGATGTAGGCATTATCACAGGGCCGACAGGGAATGCTTTACTATTCACAGGCTCATGCCTGGCAGACTGAGTAGCTCTGTAATCCTTATCAACAAAATAGCCTGCTGGCAGAAATCACCTTGAGCCCCAGGCTCTTCCCTTCCGGAGCCTCTTCTCTGACTGATCTCTTTGTTCAGGGTTCCCCCTTTCTCTCCCAACAAAAACGGTTTGAATCCCTCTTGGCAATGACTCTCTTGATGGAAACAAACCTCTCCTCTCTGATCCTTTCAGGGTCCATGGTTGGTGTTGGTTGAGGGGGCTCACTCAGCAAATGTGGTTCTCTTGTTTAGTCTCGCTGGCTAGGGAAATACATAAAGAGCTTCTGGGGGGAGGTACACATGGGAGGAACAGAGTAGTCTCATGAGACAAAGACAGAGGAAGGACAAAGTTTCTAAGTCCTCAGGAATGGGATCTTTCTATGCAAACATCTTGCATCTCGCTTAATATGTTAAGGTCAGAACAAAGGCAGCTTTGCTTCTGACTTTCTTTCCATGTTTTTTTTTTTTTTTGCCCCTTCCATTTTTTGTTTATTCTGTATTTTTTTTATTTATTTTGTACTCTGTTGGGGAGATTGTTGTAGACACCTGTGTGCTTGAGTTCAGATACATTTTAAGGCCAAATCATAATATGTTTGCACTGGAGAGGCGAGAATGTAGCTCTTGTGATGGCTCTCCTTCCTGGGTCAGGGCAGTACTGAAGCACMAGAGAATGTCCCTGTCTCCAAGGGCTGAGCAACAAGGGAAGAGAGCAGGCAGCAGGAAGTTAGTCTGCAAAGGACTGCTTCATAATACATTTTTTTACAGTTCTGTTTTTTAAATAGCTCCACGTTATCTAGCCAATGCTAGTCCAGAGTGCTTGTTTTTGCGGCCTCCTGGAGGGTGTGGGTGTTGAGGGGAAACGGAAGCAATCTGTAAGGCTGACAGAGCAATTCAAGTGAAACTTCCCCCTTGCTCTCCCAGGGTAAAATGTGTGGCTTTTTGCCCTCATACCTGCCACCGTCAGCATTCTTGCACTGCATGAGRAAGGTCCTGCATTCACATGTGAGAATCGGGAAGGCTTTCCTGTTCTAGGCTGGTTGATCCCTGTAGCATGTGCCCCATCCTACTGCTGCACAGAAATGAGGGTCTCAGCAGTTACAGCCCTGTAAGGAGAGCTGGGTTTGTGGGTGGACCTTCACACTTAACTAGGGATGTGCTGGTGTGAAGGAGTGGTGGGAGATCTGTTCGTCTGGCAGTCTGGAACTTTGTCTGCTGGGACACAGAAGTCCCTGTGACTAGGCTGTGCATGACTTGGTGGAAACACTGTAGTAGCTGTTTTATTTCAGCTTTAGTTGATCAGCACGTGTATTTGTAGCACACTGATCGCTGTGTTGCCTGAGCCCTGTGGGATCTCCTGGAGAGGAGACTCCCATCCCATCTGTCTGACTGAAGCATTTGTCAGTTCTGGGAAGGTTACTTCAGAATGATCTATTAAAGAGATTGAAGTTTGTGCTCTATGTTGATTCTTCATCATGATCCATTACGTGAGAGCTCAGGGTAAAGATAAGTTCATGCTTTACCTTCCCTGTGTTTTCTGGGACAAAAACTTGATTTCAGTTTTAATAAATTTAGATGTCCCTGCTCCCCCTATATTCTTTTCTCATGCTGCAGAACACCATCAAAATAAAAAAAATGCAGGCACACTGGGATTATTTTAGGGATACACTGGAGACTGTAGGAGATGGTGTATGAGAAATTTAAGCAATGGATCTTTATGGAAAAAGTAGTATCTTTCAACATAACAGAAGTAACAGCATAAAAACACTTCCAAATCAGGCAACCTTGTGAGCAAGGGCTGAGAATCTGGCCCAGAATCTGCCCATGGGGTTCACTTGTGCCTCATACCCCTCACTCCAAGGAGAACTGTGTAGAAATGTGCAGATCTTTGTTTCAGCAAAATCCCACCAGCTTCTTGCTCAGGCTACACATCCCTGGAGGATATTGCTGTCACCCGTGCACAGCTGAGCTGTGTTCAGTCTGGGGCTGCTACAGAGCCTTTACTAAGCTTTTTAAGGCTACATCAGACAGATAATTGCAGTAGCTGCCAAATGTAACTTCAAATCAGGTGTGATAGTGTGAATATACCACAGAACTTGTGGGACAGCAAGGGATTCTTTTGCTGTGCTGGGATCAGTGAAGATGAATTCTGGTTTTGTTGCTTGGCCATGCCCAATGGTGTCTGATTAGAAACARGAAGTCAAGGAAGGAACCAAGGCAATTCTTAGACTGAAGGAGGAAAGTATTTTTTAATATAAAGCACAGCAGACGTCTTGAGCTGCCAACTCCTGAAAGATTTTAGACAACAAATATCCCTGTCTTTGTGTTATAACAAACATACCCTTCTCCTGCTATGAAGAAAACTCCAGCTTAAGTGATGGAATGTGGGTTTCAGATGTAGTCTTGGTTTTTCAGTTTAATTCCCATAGAAAAGGGGCAAGCAGATTTTGTGATGGGAAGTCAAATGCTGTTCAGCTGGTGCTGRGAACAAGGCTCTGCAATGTTTGTGTGTGAGCTGGACAGTGAAGGGTCAGTGAGGGAAGATCTCAAGGGCCAGAAGTCTGATGCTTTAGGGATTGGATTCCTACTGTTTGGTCAGCTGAGACCTTTTAGAGCACATTCTGCTACAGATGCCCTAGGGGAGCCCCTGCACCACGTGGAGGCAAATGCTTGCTTGTTTGCTGTGGTGGGCCTGGGGGCCCCTTCAGATGTGCCTAAGGCGAAGGAGCCTGGGGAATTTGGCTAAGAGGATCTTGGATATTATGGGATTGGTTTCAAGTACAAGTGCTTGAACTAGCATTGTGTCTGTTTTTCATCTTCTGAGTCTTTCATCAGATAAAAGACCAAAATACTTGGTGGCAGGAATTTGGGTTTTAGTCATACTTTTGTTGTGTGATTGCAGTGAAACAGAGTTGAGCAAGTGGACTCTTGCAGTGAGTGCTGCTGCTGCTGAATGGAGTTTTGCTAGCTTCTCCTCAAGGTATGGCTCTTCTGCTACCTCACAGGAATCATGGGGGGAGAGAGATGAATCTGAAAAGCTGCTGATGTGAGGAGAAAAAAGTGCATCTGGATATTGATACTATTTTATTAATTATAATAAAATGCAGCAGTGATGGTGTCTTGRATGAATTGTTTTCAGAGAAGCATAATTTGAACCTTCCTTTGTGTAGGCAAAAGTGGTGACAAGATGGTCAAAGCTGTGATGAACACCTTGGCCTTCTTTCTTTCCTTTTTTTTTTTTCTCTCTCCAAACCAGGGTATAATAGAAAAGGACTGAAAGTGCAGCGTGTTAAGTGCATGCTGTCCCATCTTGTGTACTTGCTGGCTCTTGTTCAGCCATGGTAAGCCTCCGTGTATGAGCAGGGGTCAGACTTGCTCTCCTTTGMTGGGATAGCAGGTGTGAGTTTTGCTGCACAAGAAAACAAGGGACTCTCCCTTGCTGCTAGCTCTTGTCTGCTCTGAGGTGCTGGTCATCTGTGCAGCAGAAATTTTTTGGCTGCTCAGGAATTTATTTAAGCTGCAGAATGTGGGTGTGTAGGATGGAGACCATGTGTCAGAGCTCCTGGGTGGCCAGATGTGAGCCACAGCTGCCCTAGCTGTACATSCTGAGCCTCTCCAACATGAGGCAAACAGCCCAATGCTTGTAAATCTGTGCTCAGCTCCACTAGCCTCCTGTGTCTCTGATTCTCRCCCATACCTTTCCAAATCATAACTCAACCCTGCTCCAGGGCAGGATCTCAAACAGGTTTCTACGCTCTCCAACCCAAGATCCTAATCCCATGTGTTGCCCTATGCKTGGTTATCTATCTCCCCATCAGCTATGCCAGCTACAAAGGCTCCAGGAATGAGATSGTTTGGGGATATGTGCACTAGGAATATAATTTGTGTTACTTCTGGGGTTTCAAGGCTAGGAACAGTTTGTCCCCTGTGAATATAAAATGTGTGGAAACAGGACTGATACTTAGTATTTAAAATGTGTTCTTTGAACTTGTTTCCCTCATCATCCTCTTTCCCCCTTAAACTTTGAAGAGATCCTAGAATCATGATAAAAAATGAGAAAAAAAGAAAAAGAACAGTCTTTCATTATGAATTTATTGAGAAGCAAGAAGAGTGCATAACTTAGGTACAGGATGATTCAACGCATCACTTTAAACACATTACAGAACAAAAAATTCCAGGTAGACTCTAGAAGACTAAGGTGATATGAATCCAGTGACAGGACATCGATCACTGGAAAAAAAGGCATGTTCATCCTATTTGCTTTTGTTCTGTGTTTATAACAGAAGCTGTGCTAGTGGAATCTCCAGACAGACTCCAAAGAAGATTTAAGATGTTGAGTTTTGTAACTGCATAATATGTGATTTATGTGAAATTCATCTTTTAGCCTGTGTTAGAAATGGATACCTCCATAACTTACTGCAAAAAAGTGTTTAGGCTCTCGCCTGTTCTGCCTCATGCTATTTTCATCCTAAGATGAGAATGTTGGTATTGGATACTTTCTTCTTACAGCTGTATATATTAGAAGGAAAAAGTAGGCTACAGTGTGCGTTTAGAGATAAAATTACCACTAGAGGATCTCGTAACTTCTTGAAAATAGCAAATTATAAAGAGGAACAGCATCAGAATCACCATGTGAGGATTATTTTCTTCAGAATCATTGTAGCATGCAAGCAGCCTACTTTGCTTGAATACTTTTGGTAGTCTGTAGCTTTCAAGAAATTTGTTAGCTGCTAATAATAATCTAAATAATTTTTCACAGTGAAATCGGCACAAGCGACAGTGACGTCATCTTCATTAGTCAGCTTTGCTGAAAGAGTGTAATCTCCCTGTAKGAAACAAATGCAAAGCAAGAGATTAACCCATCAGTAGTATATAACTGATTAAATTTCTGACTCCTCTTTCCAGAAACAGAAKAATGTTTTACCCATCAAGTTCATCCAAAATCTTTCTGGTCCGAATGTTTCAGAGGTGGTAAAGTATGTGCCCATATTTTCTGCCAAAATATTCTCCTCGGAGATATCAATGCCGACAGCACAAATTGAAAATTAAAACAGTGCAAGAAGAATGAAATGTTTTGCTGCATAAAAAATCCCATCAGATCTGTATAATTTCTCATGTTTCTTATGAGCAAGCACAGTATGGTCTGTGCGGTTTAGTAACTGGAAAAAGAGGTGCTCAGTTCTCTGGCACTTTTCTTCCATGGTTCTTGTCATTTAGTGTTATTGATATGAATTCTTATAACAGAGCACCTTGGGGGATGTGTGTATATAGAGGACTCAATTTATGATGAATTCCTATGTAATAAACCAAGAAGTAGTTTAATTTCAAACYGTGTAGTTGAAATTATGAATTCAGGCTTTGGGGAGAACTTACACCAATAAAGTRCAAAAAAATCTGAACCTTAAAGGAGATATTTGTATTGGTCAAAATGTCTCTCTCCAGACACTTGGAGAAGGGGAAGCACTGGTCAGGGGATGTGAAAAGGTTTATTTAACAGATYTGGAAGAAGAGGTGAACTAGATTTTATTCACTGCAGTAATTATTTCTGTTACTTTTCTGGAGCGTGGAAGAGAGCAAAATGTGGGGTAGGAGAGCTTGGCAGCAGTGACCTCTTGGCTTTGAACCACAGAATGCTCTTACTCTCCTTAGAGACCTTCTGATTGTGGAATAGAAGGAGGTATGTCTAGAATGAGTCAGGTTTCCTGGCGTTTGCCTTCTACAATGGGATTTCTAAAGCAGTATCTGGCCTGCGTCCTCACAGAGAGGTTCAAGTTAAGAGTAAAATCTAAATTTAGAGAGAGGCCCAGTGGCAACATGCTCTTGAGAATAAAGCCTGGTTGTAATTCCTGTGTGGACCRGGCAAACATCCCCCAGGCTTCTTGGATGAGGCTGTTCTTTGTGATGAGCAGGAGACAATCGCTATATGGAATAATTCCTTTTTGTCAGCATGGGAGGAGGGTGTTATTTGCCTSATTGATTTATTAAAAAAGAGACTTCTCTTTCTCACAGGCATGTTAACTCTCTAAAAGCATATTGTTTAATTAATGGAAGTGACTTCATAATAGCTAATTGCCATACCTTATTAGTGATTAGATTTCTTATTTTTTCTCCTTCAAATAATGTTTTGTTTATGGGGAAAAATTGTTWTTAAAAGAGTATTGTGATCAGTCTTAGAGTTTCTGGCTCCAGAAATTAGCTGAAAATTCAACTAATTTGCCCAGAACTGGAGTTTTACTGGTCTGTGTGTGTATTTCTAGGACTTCTTCTTGGTTTAAAGATCTATTCTTCAGTTTTTCTTCGAGGCTTTGCTAAGTTAGTAAAGTTGCTCCCAGAGCAGGATGCTGATTGATGTGAGCTCAGGCACTCATGTGTGACACATCAAAGGTCAGTGCTCAACATGGCATCTCCAGGTATAGCCTTAAGGGAAGCAGGCTGGTTGGGGTGGGATAACAGCCTGCATAAAGAGGGTCCAGCTCCCTGTGTGAAAGSCTTGGGAAAATGAAGATTCTGGTTGCTGTTATCACCCAGGGAAGATTGAGACATATGAGATGCTAGCTCTTATGGAGGCTCGATCCTCCCAGAAACCAGCTATCCTTGTTATCACCTCTGCTGGTCTTGGCAAGCCTGGTTCTTTGGGACTCATGTCTTTGTTCTTTATCTCTGTTCTGATCCTGTCTTCTTTTCCTGCCTGGAGCAATCCAGTGCTGAGCAGACCCCAGACTTCATCTTTGAGCCTCTGACATATGTTTTATGTCTGCTGCTGAAGAACTGAGAGTTCATGCTGTGCCTCTCTGAGAAATCTAAGGAGTATTTGACTGACTACCTGAACTCTATGCTTTTGCACTGGTGGCTGTGATCCTTTCTTTGCCACATTCTCAACAAGATACCTTGATAATCAAAGACCTTGTCTTCTTCCCCTCAATCCAATCTCTTTACTGTATGTCTCTAAAAAATCCTTTGATATGTACTGATCAAATATGTCTTCATGCCATGGCCAGTTAAGAGACTGTGCATTCAGCATTTGAGATCYTTCTTTGCAGTGTGATTCGGTTGAACTTCTACAAGTTAGTTGTGTGTGGAGAAGGCTGTCAGTAAAAAGCATCTGTAATGGATGASTAGGAAATTCAAAGCAGTACCTAGAGTACTGCCTGTTTTCTCACCTTCCTAAGAAAATATTTTCTTATTTTAAGGCTCCATAAATCCTGAGATAGTGTTCTTGGCCTAATGGCTTGTAYCTTCAGTTGCCACCTAGAAGACCTCTGTCTCTGCCTGACACCATGTATGTACAGTGGAACACATTCAATTGYAATTACTATCTAAATTGCCTTTATAGTCAGAGGAGATGAATGRTCTTCAAATTGTTCAGTTCACTAAGGACTGAGAAAAATTGCAGCCTTGGTCTTTGGTAGTCCTCTGGAACTGCTTCCTTTTTTTTTTTGCTATTTTAAGAGCAAGAGAGGGCAAGCCTACTAAAGAGCTTTATGGCTGTCTGACTTAATGCTGGTACAGGAGTTCTGCTATCTTAAAAAAAAAAAAAGAAAAAAACCAAAACTTTGGTTAGTAGTTCCTCTGTAACACTTTATAAGCAAAGCCACTTAATTTCATATCAAGAACATTATTCATATAAAACCGTATCAGATCAGTGTGCCAGCCAGGGAAGCCTGGAATGTGCTGGTGTGATTGCTGGTAGTCCTCTGACCATACCTCATCCAGAAAGCCCTTCTGCTTGGGGATACAGCTGTGACCAACTTACCTGAGGAATTTCTTTGATTCCCAGTGTGACTGGTCCCTCATACTGGAGGCGTTCTGGAAAGCAACAGTGGTGATGGATGGTTAGGCATGCAGCACATGAAGGAAAAAGGCAGCTGACCAAAGATGCTTTTTTTGTAATGRCGTTTCAAACCCTCCAGTGACAAGTGTTATGGAACTGAAAAATGCTCCGTACACAGTCTTGCAACAGCCCTCCTGAGGGAAATATCAGGATGTACACTGCCTTATGGGGAAAGCAAGGCAGAGCTTGGGCTCAAGGAGTACCTGCAGCCTATCTGRATAGAAAATAGGGGGCATGTCTTCACACAACCAGGTAGGTGTTCCTATGTCATCACACATCCTGCAAATGAAAGGGAAGGGGGAGACTGCCAGACTCAAGTCCTTTAGCATGAACTGTTAAATACCTGCAGCTGCAGTAGTCGAACTGCACTGTTTTGGTAACTCTTAGAAAAACCAATCTGAGCTGAGTGCTTGTGTAGGTGTGGGCTTCTGACTGCTTGGTGAATGCGACCTTAAAGTAATAAGAACGTGTCTATTTCTCTGCTGAGGGAGTGTTCATCAAGAAGTTACATGAGGTATTAAAGTCATCACAAGTTGTGTTGGTGACTGGAATAGAGCCTGGGAGTTCCACCTTCCAATCCTCATCTCCCTAATCGTGCGAGGCATGCCTGCTCTTGGCTGTTGAAGAAAGGGCAACTTTGGCATTAATGGAGAGAATTAGCAAGCTGTTCTGCAGTTCCTCCTACTTTTTCATAGCTTACTGGGCCAAACTGTGCAGACTTGACTGAAAATAAAACTTGTAGATGTTTTGGTATTTCAGAATTTCTTGCACAACTTGCCCCACACAAGTCACAGAAAAGTCTAAGAACTGTTTAAGGATTCTCTTTGTAGGTGTCATGAAATATTCTTTGACAGTGACAGAGAAGTAAGTGTTTCATCATGTTTATATGAGTATGTGCTGGCATTTTGATGCTTGTCACTTCTAGAGAGCTGTTTTAGTCTAGTCTCACTGTTGGTTTAAACTGTTTTTTTGTGAAAGGTTGGATAAAACCTTTATAACAACTTCAAGTTGTACAGTCCATCTCACCTTGCATGGACTTGGAAAACAGTCCACTAAAGTTCTTCCCATACATAGGGAATTCTAGTCTTGTAACAAAATTATATGAAAGAATCATGATAAAATACACTAGGAAAAGGAAAAACCTGAAATATCACCAATGTTCTACACCTTTGCATTAATGAGAAGTTTGTTTAATGTAATGCCCTGATGATCTTGGGAGGTGGAGAAGATGCAAAACAACTCAGTGTTGCCCTGAAAAACCTAATCCCAAAACAGAGAACAGAATAAGTATGTCTTGTTTTGTCAATCTCAACTATGCTAAGCAATTGTACTGTACTCATTCTTCTCTGCATCCCTGGCTAATTCACATGGACACCAAGAAGTCTTGTTTTCAGAGAGCAGTCACCATCTCCACTTGCTTCTGTGCACGAAGCAAGAGCCCAGGAGTCTGACACATCTCCACTGCAGAGAGCAGTGACTCAAAAATTTTAAAAATACAGTACAGCCCACCTCTTGGTTCACAGCTTTAATAGAGCCTAAATGGGAATTAAAGGTGCTGCAGGCTGCATAACTTAGGTGATGACTGACTCCCCTGGGGCTTGAGCTGTGTGTGTTGATGTGAGCTGAAGCATATTGGGAGCTGCCCCCTCACGGTGGTGTGGACCATGCAGTGGTGGGGCTTACACTTTGTGTGGTTTTTTTTTTCAGTAGGGAGCCTTGTAGGACTACCTTTTCTTCAATCAACTCACAGCTTAGCAAATCTTGGATGACAGCAGAGGACAGTGGAGGGAAACTGGGCTGTGAACAACCATTCTTCCCCAAAGTCCTTCTCCATAGGGACATAGAAGCTTCTCTTAGATCCTGTCTTTTGTTAGGATCTCACCTAGCCTTTCAGAAAAGCATCCACAATCTAGAAACATAGATGCAGCATTCAGGCTCTGCAAAGCCTGTATTTTAAAATGAAGTAGGTGTCATCAGGCCATAAATTTGCTTCTGAAATTATGGCAATGCTAATCTCTCATCTAGTGTAGGTAGAAGCTATTTTTCTCCACACACTTTGCTGTGATGAAGTAACTAGATGAATGCAGTCTCAGGGCTCTGCCTCAGCCCACTCTAAGAAGTTTTCCTTGATTGCTCTGATGTGTTGTAGATATGCCTTTGCTCAGTGATCAAAGAAATCACTGCTATGGGCTGTATGATCTTTTATGAAGCCTTCAACTGAGCAGCAGRTGCTGTGTCCAGTTTGAGGTCCACTTTTACTGCTTCAGCATTACCCTTATTTAGCTCTTTCTAACCAAGGGTCTTGAGGTGGTTCACAGTAATAT
Organism: Malurus melanocephalus; assembly: GCF_030028575.1. Classification (NCBI taxonomy): domain Eukaryota; kingdom Metazoa; phylum Chordata; class Aves; order Passeriformes; family Maluridae; genus Malurus; species Malurus melanocephalus. Next base: position 950,823 of record NW_026623335.1, read on the forward strand.
GAGTAATATGGAGCTATTGGAGAGAGTCCAGTGAAGGGCCACTGTCGTGACTGAGGGGCTAAAACATCTCTCCAGTGAGGAGAGACTGAAGGAGCTGGGACTGTTCAGCCTAGAGAAGAGAAACATAGAGGACAGCACATCAATATGTACAAATACCTGAAGTGGGGTTACAATGAGGATGGAACCAGCTCTTTCTACTGGTGCCTAGTGACAAGGCAAGAGGCAGTGGGCACAAACTGAAACACAGAAGATTTCTCTCTTTTAGTGTGAGGTGACTGAGCTCTGGCAGAAGTTTCCCAGAAAGGTTGTAGAGTATTCATCCTTGGATATATTAAAAAATCTTGCCTTGGATATGGTCAGATGGCCCTGCTTGAAGTAGGTAGAACTGGATTACATGATCTTCAGATGTCCTTTCTGACCTCACTAATTCTATAACCGGTCCTCTGAAAAACTCCTGTGACCTTCCTTGCTTCACTGGGGAGGGGAAACTATGCTGCTTTGAAAATATGTCCTTACAGGAGAGCAAGGGGAGCTTTCATTTTTGGCCAGTTGAGACCTATCAGAAATACTATGGATTCATAACTCTGCTAAATTTTATCATTCATATTCACTTTGGACCATGGAAACCTCCTCAGTGGATCAGGCATCTCAAAGACCATTCAATTTTCCGGTTGCATGAGGATTTCTGCTGTAATACCAGAACTGTAAACATCCTCCAAGGCTTGAAGGACTGCAGTTTATCACAACATCCTTCATATGCATTTTTCTTTCTACCATATACTCATACATTTTTACATTCCTCCATTGAAAGAAGATGACTACATCTGCTGCAATAAGTGTAACTGTCACAAACACTTAAAAGCCCGTCTCAYTGAAAGATTACTGTGGTCCTTCTAGAGAAAAGCCTGAATGTAATTGAAAAAATGTGCACACATTCAGAAGAGCATAAACCAGGACCGCATTTTTCCAATTAAAAATTCCCCTATTTCTGTTTTTGTCTGCTGGTAAGTTATGGTACCTGTCAAGCATGCTGTCACTGGTGATGTGCTTTCAGCACTTTTTGTTACAGACTTATCTTAGGGTGATTTTTGTAGAGTAGCCTAGAAAGTATTTCTAATGTACCACTGAATCAAGATGATTCAAAAAATACTACTGTATTTTTTTTTGTAGCAGCTTTTCACTGTTGTTTCTACCAAAAGGAACTTTTCATTGTTAGTGAGCAGGCCTTTAGTAGCTTCCAGTCTGAAGCAGATCTTTCACATGTGTAAGAACTTCCTGAGGATTGCTTCAAATTACTAGTTATCTTTTATCATGAAGATGCCTCTCCTTCCTGACTAAACACCTATAAAGAAATTCTCACTCCTCTTTCTCAAATCTTCCTTRCACTGAAAATTTTTATGCGTTCTCACACTCTTGTACTATATAAAGGCCCTGTACATCTGCACCCACCTCTTCCTTTTTCTATGTTTTAAATATTTTTAGAACTTCAATGCTCTGTGTTGGAGTTCTTCTAGGACACGATCTTGCACCCATGCAACTGACACACAGCTTCTGTGGGTTGTGTGGATGTAGAAATGATGTGAATAACTGCAGCTATAGATATATAGTTGAGAGGAAAAAACATATATATAAATACTTAGCCAGGTAAGAAACATTCACTCTTTTCACTGGTTACGAAAGGGTGAGATGAAGGGGCTGAGCAAGTTGGCATTGTGTGTCAGCCCAAAGACCCAGCTTTGTGTATAGCTGCTTTCTCAGAAACAGGTGCCTAAACTCTCARTGTGATAGCCAGTTTTTAAATTTGAGTCACGTTCTCTACTTTTATTCACAAATACTCTTTTAGAAACTTGCTCACTGTAACACCTACTGAAAGGGCCAGTAATGTAAAGCATGGAGGTCTGAAGCAAGGTGGGGGTTTCTCTATGGTTTGGGAGCAGGCACAAGGAATTGTGCAAGTGCTCTGATGGTGCCTCTGTCAGTTGAGCCTGAAAGAAAACTTGCAGATGGTGCAGTTATCTTTTTGTTAGGTAGCTTTGTTTAARCCTGCAGGTTGTGGTTGGCACATTGCTAAATATTACCAATGGTAGGTCTTCTACTCTGATTTTAGTGACTGCATTGGGAAATCTGTTACATCTTTTGTAACTTTTCTTTGGAGGGAATGGGGAATAACCAGAACTTTCTGCTAAAAAAGAGGAAGGCCTGAGTTYATGTTATACTACCAAGAATTTAGCAATCTTGTTGCTGTTGTCCCTAAATAGACAATGGCCAATTTCCTTGCAAACTTTGAGCTAACAACTTCACAACAGACTTTTAACTCAAAGAAAAAGATCTCGGAGTCCTATTTATGAGTCCTAGTGAGCAGTGCCAGACATGACCTTTGCCTAACATAAATAGTGAATACTATATGATTATGATGAACATGAAACCTCCAGCTATATTAAGTCTTTCCAGAACAGGGAGTATTTCCAGCCATGAAAAAAACTGTAGCATTATAGGAGAGTAAATAAAAATAAATAAAAACTTTCCTCAAACAACCAAGACTTTCCACATCTGAGTCTTATAAGTCTCCTTTTCATGTAATTTCTGCTCTGCTTTTCCCCACAAGTGAGYGGATCAACAAAGCCTGTAGAAAGATGATGCTCTGTCTAATTTTGGGAGAGGGAGGAGCAGGCAATTTTTGGCCTCCTTGTGAAAGGCAAGTGAATTCTGTGTGAGACTATATTTAAACTCAGGTCAGGTCTGGCCAGATGTTGGAAATGCTGCCCATGCAACAGGGAAAAAGGGGCTCTTCATGAAAAGCTTCRGTTGAAAGGGCTCTCTGCTCCCCTCTGTCTTAGTAGTCTTCACACTTGGCCATTCACATGTTGTCCTTCCTTCACGGGTATTGGGTCAGATTTACAGCTGTGCTAATATGGTAAATTATGCCTGAATTGCCTTAAATTGGTCTTGAGGCTCAATTTTGTGTCTAAAACATGGGCTGGGATCGACTGTCAACTAATTAAGAGATGCCACATTTTCAGTTTGAACCTGTCTGAGAGAGTTCACTTCTTTCCCACTGTGACTTAATTACTAAATAAAAGAAGCTACTGAATGAGAGGCTGTGCATTAAAAAGTGCATGGCAGAGGTCTTTGCACTAAAGTAGGGATGCTTCTAAATGAAGATATATGTAGTATTATTTAAACAACCAACTATGCTTTATATCATAATGTACTTCAATTAGCAGAAGCAATTGCCTATCAGTTTAAGATTAAGAGACTTGCAARCCCCAGGAGATTTTGGCTTTGTGGCTTAATGTGTGAATAGCAGTTTGTGTTCGGCTCAGGACTGACTCTACTTCTCCTTAATGTATTCACTAAAGGATGTTATTTAGTACTTCATCAGAATAAGATAGTTTTTCAGYAGGTCTGTGGGTGGGTTTTTTCCTTTTGTAATTCAAGACACAATTGAAGAAACTTCTGAATTTAATTCTTTTGTCTATCTGGCTTACAGGATTTACATAATTGGTTGCTCATGCAGCATTTCTTTATTATTCTTTGTGATAGTTCTGTGCAGTGTGAAATGTCTTAGTAATTTTCCAGGGGCTGTCTTAGCAGTGTTGATGTGCGTGGTCCTTAAACTCAGGGTCCTTGCACATGAGTTATTGCAGTGCTAGCAGCTTGAAGATGCAAGTGAATGGAAGGAAAACAGAGCTTCTGTGACTAATAGTTCTGGTACTCTAACAACTCAAACTTCTCCTAGGCTCTAGCACTTTTTTTTGGTTTTGTTTTGTTTTGTTTTGTTTTTGTTTTTTTGGGTTTTTTTGGGTTTTTTTTGGGTTTTTTTTTTTTTTTTTTTTTTTTGTTTTTTTTTTAATAAAATCAGCCTAAAGAGATGATCATGATGTAAGAGGGATTTAAAATTTACTGGATACATGGATATTGCAGTCCAGAGGCATGACCACAGCTCTTCCAGACATGTCATAGCTAACTCGGCCCTGGCTAGCTCACCTGGGCCCAAAGATGCCTTTTCTGGGGGCAGGCAATAGCCCTCTGAACCAATTGGAGCAAGTCTTCACCAGGTGGCAGTGTGACTGGCATGAGCTGAATTCCTCTGACTGCTGCATAGGCACATGTTGAACGGAAACAAGATGCCAAACATAGAGGGTAGCAAACAGTGTCTTGTTCTGAATATCCTTATTCAAGCATATTTCCTCATAAAGTGATTAAAGAATTGCCTTTAGGGACAGGAAGTGTGACTTGCTTAGTACTGAAGAACATGTTCAGAAGGGTTGTTTGTTTGCTCAGCCATTTCTTTTACAGAACTAGCCTTTATTTTTGTCATATTTCTTGCTCACATGACAACCACGTGCCCCTAAACAGGACTTACGAACCTCTCTGCTGCTAGCTATGGGTCACATAACCACAGTTATTTTTAATGGACTTGAAATCCTACCTTCATGCAATATTCTGTGATTAAAAGTAAAACAAATAAACAGGCTGGGGGGGACAGCAGGCCCTTAAATTAAAATGTCTCTGTCCTACTGTGTTCTTGTCAGCAATTAACATGCTGGTGAAGTAAATAGAACATTACAATGTATTGGTGCAGTCAGCAGCACAGCGGGTGCATCCTGCTTGGAGTATTCAGTAGCCATCAAACACTTAAAGAGCCACGTAAATTACCTCCTTTCTTCTTCCCACAGAAAATAAGCTTGTTGTGACCCGGCCCGCAAAGTGTGTCTGAGTAGGTTAAGACAGTCTTCCCATTTATGATCATGGCCAGCTTGACATAGAGTTCCTTGATGCTGTGTCCTACACACAAAACAGAAAGAGATCTCACAGAAAGTGCAAGGGTAAACAGGTTTATTACTTTATTTTTAAAATGATTCTATTTTTTTTCCTCTTCAAGCTATTAGATGTTTTCGTTGAGGACTCCTGATGCATAGAAATCTGAGTTTCAGGAACAGGTCCCTAAGCCCTTCAAGGTATATGACAAGGGGCATACCAGCAGTTATTTTGATTGTTAAATAAACTATTCCCATGACCATTTTTTATCTCTGAGGTCAAATGGCATAGCAAATCTCATGTCCTTACACCTAAGGACATGTATTCTCTTCTTAGCAGAGGGTTCATACTCAGTGGGCCTCTGGGAGCAACTTGTGATGTGTAAGTGTTGCCTGGGAAAACGGGAGCRGGCGTGAGCCACACATGTGCCAGGGACTAGCACAGCAGCTTGGCAGTGCTAGGGTGTTGCCTGCTTGTGCCTGGCTTGCTAACAGGCAGAGCCAGTGAGGCTACTGGATTTAGACTCTGACTTGTGGGARGAGTATTTGCAAATGCCTGTAATGTGATTTTTGCAGACCTGAAAACTGATGCTCCCTGGAAAAATGGGCAGCATGTCTCACAGAAGGGAGATCTTTTGCATGCAAGGAAGCATTCTCACGTGTTAAAAGACACCCGCCACACAAACTTATTTTCACCACCAAAAGCATATAGCAGCACTTTGATCTTTATGCTGTGGCAGTAGAGGATATAGGTGAACTTGGGGCCAACAGCTTTGCAAGAGGTGGAAAGAATCACCAAGCAAGCTATGGCTTATACTAAACTGTGCAACCAGTTTTACCTTTTATTRCTGATCAGTCAAGTGCTGAAGGGAATAATTTCAACTAGTGCAGATGGTAAACTGATGGCATGAGTGTTGCCTCAGGCGAGCACTTTCCCAGCACACTTCTCTGTATGCCCAGGAGGGACAGAGGGGTGTCCCTGCCTTGCTCTGTGGGAGTCCATTTGGTCCCCTACCTGCAAGGGTCACAGCCTCGGCAATTTGGTGAGGCACTGACACAAGAGTGTGAGTGCTGTAGCTGTCTCATTCAAAAAAAGTCTCCTCAGAAAACTTAACTATGACGATGATAAGTTCTAGAGYAGCTCTACCTTGAGCTTTCCATGTATATAAATGAAGAGTAAGATAGGAATAAGGTATGAGGGCTGATATGAGCTGTTTTGGGTGACATACGTAGTCTGAAGCCAAGCTGTAACAAAACTGGCATTTTTGTAACCCTGCACAGGTTTTGAAATTTCTAAGAAATGAAGCTTGTTCATATTTTATAGGAGATTGYCCCCCTTGGTTGCTTCTTCATACCCGCACTCACTTGTGCATTACCTGTGTATGGTGTGAGAAAATAGCAATTCACTTACTTAGGGTCATTGCAGCTTTGACGTCAAAAGTGTGGGTTGCGATATCAGAACAACGGTCAATGCTGAAAGAAAAATCTTGCTGGGGATCTGTTTGAAGACACAAARCAGTGGGTTACAAGTTGTACCTTTAATAAGATACTGCCTGTATAGAAGAAAACAATAAAATACAAAAGTGTTACAAAAAAACAATTGCATATTCCTTAAATTTTTCCAAGAAGTGCTCAAAGCTCCCATACCCTGTGTTCAATAGCTACTTTGTCCTTCCTGCCCCTTCAGTCAGAAGCACKCTCTGATGATCACCTGTATGAGGCTAAAATTTGCTGTGTAGGAACATGAGCCAAGCTTAAAGGAAGCAAGTTCCCTGCGGTGATTGGTAGTCAACACATTTTCAGTGGTGAAGTCACAGCACAGCTGCTCTTCCCAGACTTTGCATGTTGCCATTCCTTCCTCAGCACTGATGAGCAATTGGTTATGAAAATGTTTTTCAATTAATTTGTATCACAAGATGGCTTGGTGAGGCTGATTAGGAAACTGAATTCTGGAGTGGGATAGAAAGTCCAAAACTGAAAATAAAATTGTGTTAACTAAGATACTGCAGTACTTTTTGCTGGGTCCACCATCCTGTGCTATTTCTAAGCCAGGAAATAGTCTATGTTTCTTCTTTTTTGGGACACCTTAGCAGAGCTGCAGGGCCAAATGGAGCCTTTTGACTGATAATTGTCACGTAAATGATTCTTTTCAGTTCCTACAGTATCCCTTTCTCTTTAGAACAAAAAGCTCTAAAACTTTTGTAAAAATGCAGTTGTTTTCTTACCATTTCCTCCTTCTTCCTTGCTAGCYTCCAGGAGACTGGATGTAGTCTGAAGGCTTGCTGACGTGTCACTCTGGTGACAGGCAGCAGCAGCCACTGACAGCTCAGCTGCCACAACCAATAGAATGTGCAAGTATTTTCCACAGTTATGGCAGGAAGGGAAAAATTTGGCCAATTTGGAAAGATACCTTGAGCCTCAAAGCTTGCTTTAGGTGTAGTTTTGGCCCTCATTATGATTTTTCAGCCAGCCTGTACATAAATCGTTCTCTGTAGAAAAAAGAGATGCAACTCTGGCAGAAGCAAGCCATAGGCTCCTTGGTTTACACAGATCTGGTACTGTTAAATATAGATTTGGGAACTGAGTTCTGTTTTCTAARTTATTGTTGCTTGAGCTAATTTCACTGAGTTGAAAATAACAGGTTGGGAGGATTTTCCTCTGATTCTGTGGTGAAACTTGAGTCCCGAGCGTCATCTGTGAGGCTGAGCCAGCATCCCCCTAGTCTAACCCTGCTTTTGCAGCAGTGCCTCACAGCTGTAGCAGYTGGCAAACAGCAGGCCTGTGTGACCAAAACCTGAATGCTTAGAGGGGATCACAACATGAATGAAAGTATTGAGAGGACCTGGAAGGCTTTAAGCAAGCCAGGCTCTCTGAGCCCACAGATTGTCAGTGTGGTCTAAAAGGAGTACCCAAGCCCTAAATTCTGCTGAATTAAAATAACTGTTCAAAGGAGGGAGATAAAAGGCACTGGCATTTCCCACAGCTCTGTGTCCCTGTGCTGGATTTTGTCCTCCACACCACTAAAGCAGTCTCTGCGGTTGCATAATCTGCTTGGGACAAAATGTTAGTGCCTGGGGTTGTTTATCAAGTGTGAGCAGAGTCAGAGGCTTGTCTTTCCTCTTTTTTTTCTTATTCCTGTCAGTTCTAACTTTGTTTTTGCAGTGACAGAAGCTGTTGGAATTGGTTAGGAGAGCAGTTTCCTGCTCCAGCCGGAAAATGTGTCAAACTTCTCTTTTTTCCTGGACCGTTACTCCTACTTCCCCTCTGGTTTCTACCGTCTCTCAGGGCTTGGTTTCCGCTTTCCTCTCGATTTCTGCAAGAGACCCTMTTGTTTCTGTTTTGTGTGTGGTGCAATGATAAGTTTCAGGAAGCATCTGCTCAGATTCGGAGCAACTTGGGCATTGATGCCTACAAATACTGCTGGTTGTCAAATTACCAAAATTGTTGGTTCTGCAATTTCCAGAGGGAGTTGTGATCAAACATGGCACCAGAACATACACGATGCTCTTCTCTTTTCAATGAGACTAGGCTGTGCTTTAATGAACAAATTAAATCATGGTGTTAGGGTTGGAAATTGAGCTTTTAGTTTAAAATTTCTCATCAGTAACTGAGGGGAACGGTTATGCTCATGAAACCAAACATTTCTGGAAAGCTTGGGGGCTTCTTACAATGACCCAGATCTCAGGTTTATTTTAGCTTGGATGTCCATTTGTTTAATTTCTGTGGGTTGAGCTCCTTTGCCAGATGACACATTTCATTGTGTGTTGTAGCCATAAATGTCTTTTGCTGCACTGCTAGTGATACAGGATAGGATCCTGACATAKCCAGGGAGGTGTTGTCTGGTCCTCAGAGAAGAAGAGAGACGGGAAGCACTCACATGAGAAGTTCCAGAAAAATTTGTGAATTGGAGCACTTGAATTTTGTGTTGCTACTCTGTTGCTGAGAAATGTAAAATTTTCCGTGCCAAAAGAACCCCCAATTAATTTTCTGACTATCCCTGTGGAATTTCTTGCTCAGATTTTGCAATCCAACTTTGCAATCTTAGATACTGTGGCATATATGGGGGCTTCCTGATGAAAGCAATTGGCAGGRTGGCTGTGTTGCTAAAGTTTTGGTGCCAGGGAATCTGGGCTCCCAAACATGTAGGGCTAAATGTTGCCACTGTAAGGAAATAAATGAAAATAGTGGGGTTTAGCCACTTGGTAAGTGAAGAAATCTGATAATTCAGCTGGGCTTTATGCACTAAGGGATTGTGCCAAATCCCTGTTTCCTTAAATCATGAGGCGTCCCTCCTGTGGGAAGGGCTACTCGAGGCAATTTTGTTTTTCATCTCAGGTGTCCGACCGTGAGTCCCTGTGTGTCACCTATGGAGGTTTAATACTTATTCTTCCTTGTTTGCCTCAATCTGAAGTGAGCTGGTTAGACTGAAAAAAATACATGTTATGTCTTTCACATGTGCAGAGCAATAACATTTACTGTTAGATCTCTAAAATACGTGGGGCTGCCCTTCAGCCTTCCACTTCCCTGCAACATTTCATGGTGCACAGTACTGTATGTTCCCAGACTTCCCTCCACCTACTCCCTTCAATCTGCTCCCTCTTCCATAATTAAAGCTAGAAACTCTTTCACTGGTTGCAAAATTTTGCTTTTCCATTTCAGCTTTGATATATCACCAACATTCATAATGTTGTTGGAAATTTTGCAAACACATTGAGGTTTATCAGTGAAAATCTGCTTACTGAGCGGGTAAAGGGCATTTTTTGTGTATCTAGTGAGAAGGACTTGGGCTGCGACATATTTACAGCTAGCATGAAGGTGTTTGGAAGCAGGATTTTGACTCAAGTTTCTCTCTAGATAGTTCTAAATCTTTTGGGCAACTGCTCTGGGAAATGGGAAAATGTTTGGCTTTTGTAAACAATCAGTGCTCTAAGATCTTTCAGAACTGTTATTTGAACCTGATGCTGTTGCTGATGCTGARCCCCCACCTGTATCTAGCACTGAATGCCCAGCTTTTGCTGAAGACAGTTTCTCCTGTAGTACAATCCTGCTTTGTGAGAGATGAATTTGGGATGTACTTGGCATCTTGCTGCCAATCACTCCTTAGGTGGTTTAGTGTCAGCTGAGCCCATGCCTCCCACCACCCTCCCATTTCACCCTCTCCCAAGTACCCTGGTGGAGATTTGTTGCTATACTGACTTGGGATGTGGTTTTCCATGTGCACTGGCACCATAGTGCAAGATTTTGGCCTGACTTACTATTTTGAGGTGCTCACAATGACAGGTTTGTCTGGGCTTTTCTTAGAAGATTGAGCAGGTGTGTGTAGTACAGCCTAGAAGCKCAGATGTGTTCCTGAACTTTTCTTTCTAGAATTTTTTCCCCTGCTTTCGTTCTTGGCAGAAGGTTCACAGGTAAATTAGCCCAGACATATTTACTGCAGTGTAACCCCAGTAATGGGGACAACAGATGGGAACTCCGCACTGTACCCTGGTTACTGCAGTTGTGGGGCCAGTGGCTCCTGCCCTGCTGCACATGAGTGTGCACAGAGGCACAGGACTGCAAGCTGGAGCTGCCTTTATAGCCTCCTGGGAGGGGATCTCCAGAGCACAGGATGAAGTGGACAGCTGGGAATGATAATGTGCTAACCCACTGTGGCTGTGTCCCTCAGAGCCTGAGCTGCTAGATGACAGGCTGGGCATTACAGGAACTGCACAGCCAGATGGGAAGCACCTGTTCTAGGAATTTTTCTGCGCTGGTGTACAACAGCCTCTGTCTGTTATTCTTCTCTCTCCCTCCCCCAATATTTTTAACTCTCCTCTACTGGCTTCCCTCTCTTCTGAATCTGCTCTAAAATCACACTGTTTCCATATGAGCATGAAAATCAGAGGTATGAGTGAATAGCAACAGCAAGCTGATGAGCTTTGCTTGTAAAAGTCCACATCTGTAAGCCTTGGAGTGGTAAGAGGACCCTCCAAACTGGTAAGCTTTGGGTGTTTCAAAACAGTACTTTTAGGAGCAGATAWGCTACAGAATTGAATGAAATAGCAGGAGTGCATTTGGTTAGGGTCATATAAGGATAAGCTGGTGCTACAGGAGATGGAAATTAGTACAACAGCAATTACCCAGCACTCCTCACCTTCAAAGCTCTTAATAAAATTAAATCATTAGTCTTTACAATATTCAAGGTGATGAAAGGAGAGGGAAAGAATGAGGAACTGTTTGGGATTTCAGACTTTATGTATTCGTTCAACAATTTCCGTTTAATGTCTATTTAAATAAATTAACCTGAGTGTTCAAGGTTATATTTGACACGGAAATCTACTTATAAGGTACTGAGKAAGAAGCATCAGGTGAGTTAGTGGCTCTACTTTTCCCTGAGCACCTTCAGTTCAATGAACTTCCCTTTGGGCCTGCCTGCACTGCATGCCACTGCCACATCTAGATGTGTCTGGGAGGGGCAGAGTGACCCTGTGTTCAGAGGAGAGCTGAATAAATTGTGAGACTCACGCTGGCTGAGTCTGCTTTATCGTGAGATTTTTTCATCCCAAGACATTTGCCATAGCCATGAGCAGCTCCAGGCTTTGCCTGCTTCAGGCAGTCACTCTGGTATGTTTGATCACCTCAGCTTTATGGCTTGCTTAGGCAACATAGAGGAGAAGGAACAGGGAAGATGATAATTTGTGTATCCTTAATATCCTGGGGTTACAGACTGTGGGAGTTCCCCTTTGCAAACAGTGCTATCAACTTGTGGTCTCTGAGGTTTGCTTAAACACAAAWCTCCAAAGCTTTTGGAGATATCTAATGGCGTGAATAACTGCTTCCTTTCTCATAAAACTTGCATGGCTGTAGAGGGAAGCCTGAAGATTTGGTTTCAGTGTAATCAATAAGCTAAAAAAGCCCAGGACACTAGCAAAAGAAACTTAAAATATGGCTTAAAAAATAAGTGTTTGTGCAAATAATGCAAATAATTTCCAGTCCTCTCCCAATACTGAATACTGGTAATGCATAGAGTAGTTATATATTTCTTGATTAGATTAAGGCACAGGCATTACTGTCTGGTTCTTAAAACTGCCTTAGTTTTGGAGCAAGATGATTTCAGTGTCTTAAAAAATTAGTTTAAATAARAGACAAAGATTTTGTTTAATCTCTTGAATAGTCTTTTGAACAGTCTTTTGAATAGTCTTTTGCTATTTCAAATGAAACTCATTGCTGAGTATAACTGATGTCCAAAAATGCAAATACTCAGAAACAGCAACTCAGAAGGCTTCTCCAAATATCAGGTAGAGAAGTGAGGAAGATATTTGCTGGCACCAGGCTGATGTGATGAGCTAGAGGGAAGCCTCTGTGAAGACAGCAGAGAGCTCTGAGGGGCTCTCTACAGCTGCAGGGCTGTGTTTGGGGTTGGGGGTGTCACTAGCATGCATAAAGTAGCCTTGTCAAAGAAATGCCCTGAGTCTCCCTGCCTTTTCCAGCCTGAACCACCTTTCCTGAGAGCCGCCTTCTTAGAGCTGTTGGCTGAAGCTTGAGGGAAGGCTCAGTATCTAAAGTTCTTKGAGTCTTTCCTTGCTTTTGCCAGAGGTGGTATTTGGAAATGGGAGTTTCTGTGTTTTGTGTGGCATGACAAAACTTTATCCAAGCCTGTTTAAAAGGACAAAACTGAAAGATGCASGCTTTGAGAGATAGCACATAGAGATCAGTCCTTGATAATCCTGATTTTTCCTAGTTAGCTGGAGAGAGAAAGGCAGACAGGGCAGGATTCAACTATAGCAGTGTAACAAGAAAATACTGCATTAATTTGGGCCCAGCAGGGACTGTATTAGAGAGGGAAAGTCTTTGTTCTTCTGTTGGTAAGAAAACACCATGCACTGCATGAATAAGATGCTTACAGCAACGGCCTGTATTGCTAAACAGAGCTGTCTCTTCCCATGTGTTGTTTTTTTTTTAATAATTTTTTTATACTGCCCTACTTGAGACTGAGATCTCTGGACATCAGTGCTTGCCAGAATGACTGGGGATTCACAACAGACTTTCAGACTTGTGTCAGAAATAGAAACAAACGTTGCTAGAAACTGCCCTGCTGTCAGACACATGCCATGCTCTGGGATAGCAGCTATACTGCTGATTATACAGAACAGYAATCAGCAGCATATAAATGGGCTAAATGTTCCCGTTTTCCCAGGATGGGTTTAAATCCACTGCAGGAGCATGGCAGTGAGTTACAGTTGGAATGGAATGCTCCCTCTGCTGAGRAGACTAGCTGGGTTCCCACCTGCCTGATCACCGCTGGATCGTTTGACAGAACCGTCCATCTTCAGGTGAAGAGGAAACYGAAGCATTGAATTAATTTGTGTTTGTTTTCAAAATGCTAGTTTTTGGCAGCTAGAAGCTCTCCTGAGTCTAAAAGCAGCACCTGGAACAGATCAAAGGGGTTTGGTTTKGTACATGGTAAATCTGTAAATGGCATTCGGACATCATGTCCCTGGTGGCCACTCTTTCCCCTAGTTTTAGGTTGCCTCCTTAAAGCTGGTATGGCAACACCAACACACAATAATGCTGAAGTAKTTTTTTCATTTTTGAGTTGTTAATTTTCCTTAGAATACTTTGGATATTTCTACCARTGGATATTAAAGTGCTGTGAGCACCTGATCTCCTGCCTCCATTTTCTTTGCTACAACTGTAAGCATAGTAGGGTCCAGAGATATCTGGAGGCCTKGATGACAACTCTAGTTGAGATTATGTGGCAATGGCAAGAAAGTGTGGCAATGCTTTATTGCCCAGAGGCTTAGAGAGAAAGCTTTACATAGGAACAGTTATCATCAACTGTGGTTTGTTCTTGCTTCTCACTTAATGCAGTGAATGTGCCTTTTGATAATTTCTGCTTTATGTAATACAGGAGCTAATCTCACATTTTTATCAAACGGTTAAAATGGCTGTGACTCACCTGTTTATTGTATTAGAATACTCCCTCCATAAAGACTCACATTCAGTATCCAACAACAAACGACAGTATTGCCTTGCCCACAGTATTTCTTGACTGTAAAGTAGTCATATAATTTTTTAGGTATGTCTSTCCTAGATGTTTCCAAAGGGAAGAACATATTTTTCTATGGCTTGCCTCCTGAACTGTTACCACTCATCCTTACATTTTACCTTAGTGACTCAGTGGCTACAGCAAACAAAGACATGGCAAAAGGCAATAGGTGACCAACATGGCAACCAATTTAGATTTATCAGCTGGAGATAAGCAGGAGAGGCTGTCACACATAAACAACCTTCTTTTGCAGTCCACGGTGCAGGACCTTAATTGATTCGGTGAAGAATTTGGCACTGTGAGGAAACCACTAAGAACTAAATTAGATGGGAAAATTTAAAGCCTGGTGGGAGAAGTTCAGCTGAGGTTAATTCTCTCCACTACTGAAAGTRGCCTCACTGAAAGCATTAATATTGATTTTACTAAAAGATTTAAAGTCTAGTTTTTGCCAGAGTACCTTGGAGGTATGAAATTGTCTCCTGCTCCTCTTYGCCATTTACGTTTCAGAACTTACTAAGTACTCTCCTTGCTCTGAAAGAAGGGCAGAACCACCTCAAGAGTTCACAGACGAAAAGGAAGTTTAAATCCTCTAATGAGATGTGGAGAATGAAATAGGTGAGATYGTTTTAATTCATGGAGAGACTAACATTTTGAAAGAAGGTTTGCATGTGCACTCATAGCTATGCTACCTTGATTCTGATGATAGTTTCAGTTTGGATCTGGTGCCAGAAATAGGCRTGTACACATCTGGTCTTCCCCTTGGAATAAGAAAGTTATACCGATGAGTACAAGAGCAAAGCTATGACAGTAAGATTGCTTGGACAGAGTAAACAAGCAAAAAATTGTTTTCAAGTGGAATTCATAAGTTCTTTGATTGTTTGCCCATTAGCAATCTATGCAACAAAAGATCAGAGGGGAGTTGGTGTCGTGTGGCTTTAAATAATTTAGAAGCAGAAGCAATTGCTGGATACTGTTTGAGAGAAATAAATAAATAAATCCAAGAGAAGCATCTGGCTCAGTCTGCTGCCAAAACCCCAAAGAATAATGGAAAAAGAACCTCTTTTTACCAGGTGTCTTGAAGAATTTTTGCCCAGAAGAGGCCTGAGTGAGATTTTTTTTGCAGGCATTTTTTTTCCCAGCGAAGCTATCAGATTACTTATATCCTTTAAATAAAGAATATAAGTGTGTGGTCAGGGAGGGAAAAGGACTAGTTACAGTGGTTGACATAGAGAACAGAAAGTCATATGGTGTAAAATTAGTGCTGCAGTGATGTCAATTTAACAGTAGTGTTTACAAGTTCGTATTGCTGATTGAGCAGAGCTAGATGTTACAGGTATATTTTTAAAAAGAAACAAGTGTAATTTAAGAAAAATAGTATATTTGATCTCTAAGTAAGTAGGAGAAAGTATGTGAGTGTGTGAGTGGGACCCTAGTAAGCCAGAAACTATTCAGAAAGGACAGACAAATCATCAAGAAATAGCGAGCTAATTAGTCTCTGTCTCCACTTGTTTTATTTTAAGYGCTGAAAAACTCCTTCAATAGAGTGTTTATCAGGAGCATTTCTGTACTGCACTGTCTGACCAGAGCAGGTCCTCCACCCTAGGGAAGCTCAAGGGGCCATTTTTAACAGGGATCTGAATCTGAGCTCACACATCTAAAGAAAAGCCATACAAATGAGAGATTTTCTCTCTATAAATGCAATATAGAGCAAGTGTGTACTGAAGTGGGCAGCGCTTCTCTCTCCTACTGTGCCACTGGAGGCCAGGAAAAAGGTTTATAGAAATGACACTGCTTCAAGTGTGACATACAACTATGCAAGCAAACATGGAGTTCATTGGATGTAATGTCAGCTTGATTTTCCTTTGTTTCAGAAAAGGCATTGTCATGTAAAAATAATTCTCTAGATGACCAGATGCCCCTGYTTCTTTGTCTAGCAGGAGACATTAATTAAAGCAAATGGTTGCCCATATCCTTTTATGTTTTATTATTTAAAAAATCTGTAGATACACAGATATAAAACTTATAAGGGGTGCAGCCAGTTTMATATTTAGGTTCTGGAGGTTGAAATGAATACTGATTGTTCGTTCCTTCTCCTGGAACTTTAATGGCTACTAACCTTGCTTCRGTTGAAAAAGAGAAGAAAAAGCAAACAAAACCAGATAAGAACTGGGAAAATGTATTTGATATTTAAAAGTCTCATGTGGTCTGAACAGCGTTTTAAAAAGCCTTGGGAGTATTTCTGAAGATGTCATCTTTGAATGCTGCRACTTTGACTCTTCTGAAGATCTCCTGAAATTTCCTTTACTTACTGCAGTGCACAGTTCCAGAAGACAAAGTCCTTAATGGTTTGATGGTGTCCAGATCCTTTATTAGAACCTACTGCCTTACCAGTGTTCTTTTCTGCATTGTAAAGAAACCTRCAGTTTCAGGCAGTGGGCAGCTGTGAAATCTCCCAGGTCCTAATCTAAGCATAGAATTTATATAATCACCAAGCATACTGATCTGGTTTGCTGGTGAAAGCAAACTCAGGCATTTTGAAGCACTAAAGTGTTGATGCAGGCCCACCTAACATTTCAAGAGSTGTAAAAGTAATTGGAAAATATTTTTCAGGTGTCTGCAGGAGCAATTACCTGCTTTCCCCGATGAAGGGGTCCCATTTGAACACTACATAGTAAGAATGTTTTCATGGCTTATTAAGACAATTAGGCTTTACATGAATGATGTAGAAGCAGGTGCTGGTAGATGTGTTTAGGAGTTATGTTCTGAGTCTCTGACTGCATTGCACTTTGCACTTCCAAGAGGATGCCTATTACTCAAATAAGGCTGGAATCTGCCCAGGGCACTTTGTTGCCATTGCCTACATGCCCTTCCCTTCCCAGACAATTGCCTTGTAAAATGTAGCTGCAAAGATCAAAAGCATTATTACTGTGAAACTAAAAGGGATAGAAATTGTGTAGCAGGTTCTTTTCATGTCTGTGCATAGACTTGCCAATTACAGTTCTCTTTTCTCAGTCAGAGATGTTAACCTGTTCTGCTTTTATCTCAGGATCTCTGCCCAGGTTTCTAAAGTGATTTGTGGTCATTTGAGATCTTCCTTCATTTTTGTCACTTACTCCTGTGAGGAAGGGTGGCTCTAATAGAAAATGTCTTGCTATTTWTAGACTGTCTCGGCATTATGTCTCCTGCGGTTACATAAACGAGGCAGTATGCTTTCTGTTTACTTTTAGACCACCTGTCTCTCAGCTTGATTTTCTTACCGTGGACTTGCTGCTGAGAATTTTTGTCTGATTTCTTTTAGATTACTTTTTTTTTTTTTTTTTTACAGCTGCAGTATATTGATCACCAGGATCTTGTCTAGCTCATTGTTTTAATGCATGACTTGGGGTCCTGGTTCCAAAACATTTAGTCTGATGTGGCTGAGTGGGGGTGGGGATGCTTTTTGTAGGATCCAGAGCATGGACTGAGGCTGAGAGCCTGGTGCATGCCTCTGTCTTATGTGCTATAGAAGCAGGATGGTTAGGATTGCTTGTGACCAGCAATTGTGACTTACTCTTGGGTACAGGAGATTGCTACACTTTATCTGGATAACTGTCTTCAGTTATCCACCTCAACTTCTCTGCTGCATSAATCACACTTGCATTGGCCCATACTTTTGACTTTTGTCAAATTTTTACTGTGTTGTAGGAGAGGATCTGATAAACAGCAAAACAAAAATGGGTACTTGGCTTCTTTTCAAGTGCTCAGACTGAATATTAATTTGTTAATAGAGGRCATTCAGCTCCAGAAACAAAGTTGTGAAGTACTTAGTTAAAATTCTCTAAACTTCCTTATATTTTATTTGATTCAATCCTAATTCCCTGATAACATCCTAGAATCGATAATAACAACATTAGAGGTTAAATCCTCACCAGCTTGAAGCCAACGGGGAATCCTTTACCCAAGATTTTCTTCTAGTTACCTCACTGTAGCTCCTGTGTCCCAAAAATGGGTCATCCTCTGACATCTTCAGTGGAGCAGGAAGTACCAAAGGGGTTTCTGAAAGGGCCATRTAGGGCAGTGTGCTTCTGAAACAGYGACTGAGTATGGGCAGTTACCTGATATTAACTCTGTGTTTGCTGACATTATAGATTTGTCATGGGAAGGTTTGTTGGGAGAGGGTCTTGTCAAACACTAACAAATCTCTTTCCTCCTGGGTGAGAACAATTAGCAGGACAGAGATGAAAAATGAAGTTATTAACTACCCATCTGTTATGGTTTGCAGTGAAATGAAGTAGGTACAAAGCTCCCCTTCTCCTGAAAGGGTGATCAGCACCTTGGGCACCACTGTGAGCTTGCCAGTGTGCTCAGTAAGTACAGTGTCTTCTCTGATGCAGATGTAGATTAGCATATTTGGATTCATCTTCCCCATGTACAGATTCATCCCAAACACCTGATATTCTTCTTTATGCAAACTGCCAGATTATGAACTGCATCAACAGCAATGCAGATGGTGTATCCTGGGCTGATGCTAAGCTTGTGATAGCCCCTGCAAAAGGCAAAGCAGGACATTGTGGTGGAAGTTGTGAGTTGCCTCAACTTTTATCTGACAGAGCAGTAAGGGAACAAAGAGCCTGACTTCAAACAAGGAATCTTATTTAATTTTTGCATTGTTTCCATGTCGGTGTAATCTTTTCATCTCCCATAGCTGTGCCCAGAAGAACAGAAGACCACTCTAAGTGGTGGGACTTGACCTTTATGATCTCTGGCTCGTGCTTCTCAAGCTGTGAATTCCCCCTGAATGAATACACCTCTTATCTTTCTGTTCATGGCAAACCAAAAAAAGTGACAGAAACAAATGACGCTAAACAAATGGATATTGTTAGCTAGGCCAGTGGTGTGCACAGTAAGAGGAGACATTTAACTGGCACATGCCAGCAGACAAATTCATCATGCTTTGAAATGACTCAAAAGGTAGCTTTGCCTCTGTGTCAATGCATCTCATGCTGACTGAGACCTGTTGAGGGAACAGAATTCACTTAAGCGATGAATTCTTGCTAAAATGAAGGTAATACCAAAGTTTGTATTCRGTATCTAATGAAATATATTCTTAAYGCATTATACRCATTTAWAGAATGTGAAGACTGACTTTAGTTCCCTGGGAGCAGGCCAGTAAAGAACAGCATTACAAATATTTATTTACGTCTCTTGTCCCTCACTGGCTTTATTTTAATGGGTGTGCAAAAATGCATGAAAGCCACAGGCGAGGAAAAGCCCTCGGGAAAACTCTTTGTAACTGGATGAATTGGAAAAACAAACTCTAGGGTGCTCATTTGCCATGAATCGCTTTTCAAATCACGTGCGGAAAATGAATGAGGCGTCTGTGAATCTAATTCCCTTTGTCCCAGTTGTAAAGMGGAGCAACACAATAGGAGAGGCACACGGCCAGGAAAGCAAGAGGTGGAAAGCAGGCACCATTCAGTGAATTCATTTTCAGTCAATTCCAGTGTYGCTTGCTCCTTTTCTTCTCTACAGATTTAAAGGACAAACAAAGCTCTGTGATCCCTGTGAGGGAAATGCCTCTGGTAAGGGCTGCTGCTGTAATCTCGCTAAACACAGTGGCAATGGSAGAGAACATGAATCCTTCCCACTGTCACACTGCATCCCTTGTCWCTCCAAGTGGGAGGACAGAAAGCACATCAGCACAGCCTCATCACACACTAGGAAACCAGCAGATCAGTGCATTGAAGGGCCTGTTTCATCCCTGGGGTAAAAAAGATAAAGACCTAGGGTCTTCCTATTTTTAGCCTAAGTTCAAGATAAAAATTGTAGTCGCCTGGGTTTTCCACCAGGTGGAAAAGAGGTTTATTATCCTGAATTAAGTTAAAGTATTTCCTCTTTATAGTCTTTGAAACACAGTTAGATGTATGTGTCTGTGTGTGTCTGTGTGTGTGTGTGAACCGAAACCAACTCTACTTGAAAGACAAAACATATTTTTGATGCAAAACCCAGTGCAGGTTTAGGAGTGTAACCCTTCCATTCATTGCCTGGCTTATAAGCACACTCACTGCATAAGAATAACTTCCTTGAGCAGCTAAAAGGAAAATGGAAATGTAAAAGAGTCTCACCACAGCTTTTGTAATATATTTCCAAGTTGTCCTCTTTGCAGACTGTGTGCGTAGGCCATTCTGTGCTGGCATTGATGTAAAGCAGGACTGAGATGAGAAGAAGAACATTTGATGTCTTCATGGTGGTGGTGGTAGTTTGCAGGATCRCTTCTGTCTCTTGCTAATACACTGGAGGGAGGTGTTCTTTCCTTTCTTAGAGGAACACGGGAGTTACAACATTCGTGCCTGCAAAAGGGTTAAGTAAGCCAGTGCAGCCTCAGCTTCCTGCAATGTGGTATARACAAGAGGCTAATCAGAATTGGAGGGTGTTATTTCCGTGTACTTCTGCTTTCTGCTTGGTGTAAAACTAATGACAAATGAGCTAATCACACCTACTCAGTGCCCGGCGCAGTCCTGCCTTGGTGCCTGCTGGAACAATGCAGCAAACTGTTTATTTCTGCTCTTGCTGCCAGTTTCTTCTCTTGAAGTGAAAGCATTTGGGACAAGACTTCAAGCAGGCTTATTTTGCAGCCTTCTGGCTGGAAAGAAGTTGCATTCTAAATTGCCCCATCTTAATCACACAAAGTCAGTCCAAATTTTGGAAGACGAACAGTTTGGTCTCTGTTTTTCCTGGTAACAAATCTGTCGTCTGRAGGGAAGGGAGGTGTGTCTGATAAAGCTGACACCAAATAAGCAAGTCTTGAAACTTTTGGGAACGAATTCTTTCTGCTTGACTATGCTAAATCCTTCATTTACTTTGATTTTGTTCAGTGGTTTTTGGGAATGTACTATTTAGCAGTATACCTAATCAGGCAAACCTAGACTTAATTTTTTTCCTCCTGACTTTCTGGTTATTAACGGCTCTCTAGTGAAAATGTGCATTTGTTATTTGCACTAGCTCTTTTAAAGCTGTGCTCTATGCAGAAAATAGTGGCTGGTGCAGATGGCAGGGTATGATCAGTAAGGAATGGAGGGAGAGTTCCTTCATCTCCAGTAAAATTCTCTGATTCAGTTTAAGATCCAGGGCTGGAATAGAATTTCAGACTGCAGTTGCCAAAAAGGTCTTTTCTGGACAGAGCACCAATTGGAAAAATGCTACAAGCTAAATTCAACCCTAAAGCAAATGTCTACAACAGCCTTCTCTGGAGACAAGGAAAAATTGGCTCTGTAGCTTAACAGAGTCAGGTAAGAGACCACTTTGGTCATCTGAGTAAAGCTGAACAGAGGGAAAATTAGGTTTTTTAGTAAACAGGAAAGCACCTAACAYGATAATTATGAAATAATGCTAAATGATAGAGCTATTCTTCAGGCAAAATCCTGGCTTCAATGAAGGTAATAAAAGTAATCCCACAGATTAAAGAAGCAGCCAAGATTTCAAGCACGGTGTATTAAATTTAAAAGCCAATTCAGTGCAATCCAAGAGACCTTGCATTAAATAATGAGGCTCAGGCTTGCTTCATATTTTTGGATGCTATCATAATGGTAAATTTTATGTCCAAGGCCAGAGTGAGAATCCAGGCAACTGTCCTTAGGCATGGAACATATATGAGTCACATAATGAGATCTGAATTACAGATCTGGTTTGATTGGACTTGGGTTGTACCCTGCAGATAGTTGACAAATGCAAGAACAATTGAAAAGGGAATAGTAAGGAGAGACAATGTCTAGGGCTACTGTAATACATTTAAACTAAAATCATATAAAATAAAAATCTTTTTCCACAAATGTCTACAAAGATAGTGAAAATTTGATATMGCAATATATTACAAAACACAAAGTACTTCAGATCAGGACCTTGAGAGCGTATTCTCCAGATTTATTTTTTTTAGGAAAGATATCATCATGATCTTTCACTTAAAATGTTAAGCTAATGCTCAATAGSAATGAACAAAGCAAATTAAAAGATAAGATAAAAGCTTTAAAGAGAGACTCACTGGGGACCATTCAATAAAAAAACCAAATCAGGATCAGGATCTCTCCTGAGATGAGAATCACTGGAAGTTGCAAAAATATGTGGGAGAAAGCAAACGTGCTTGTCTTGCTTTTAGTCTTCTTTGCATACCTGCTTGTCCACACTGCTGGGAACAGGTTGCTGGGTTTAAATGGAATTTTGATCTGGACAAGAATGGTTTACCTGGACAATGGGCTTTTTCTTTACCATCCTTCCCTCTGCCCACCCCATCCTGTTGGAACAGTGTTGCCATTGGTGGTTTTCAAAGTCTGTCCTCTTGGCAGAAGGCAGCTTCAGTGCTAATATCTATGTGTCTTTGCCTTGCCGAGATTTTGGTCTAAGAACAAGTAGACAGCCTGGGAACATGGAATAACACTGGATTTGTAGGATGTAAGTCTTCCTGCTTCACTGGAAGAAGGATGCCTGGGGTTGATCTAGCAGAAACCAAACAATGACTTGTAGCTGAGCTTGGGAGCTCTGATATACACAGGCGCTGTTTGTCTGGTGCATAGACTCTCTCTTGCTCTTTTAAAACAGCTCTTTCATCCTTTTCTTTTTGGCAGTGCTCCTGACACTGACTCAAAATGACAAGTCACAAGATTTTTTTGTGAGTGTGAGGTTGGAATGTGTGTCTCAAGCAAGTTTTGGGTAGTCAGTGTTCTGAGGGGAAGCAGCCATGATCTGGCTAATGTTTTGGAAAGCCATGYTGTCACTTTCACTTTGTCCCACCATGTTGTTCATTCTCAGTGGGRAGGGAATTTTGCTGGAGTGGTTCAAGTTTTACAGTGTGTACTGCAGACACTGTTTCGCCATTTCATTCCCTGTGTAATCCTTGTACCTCCTAGAAAGAACCTTATTACCAACGCCATATGTTCTGAGAGCTACTTTCCCTTCAAACAGCCGAAGCCTGTGGGATGAGAAACTACATCTAAATGAAGTGGTATGAGTTGGCAGTGGGAATTCTGTTTTGGCACATTGCTTAACTGGCCAGCAAGCATRTTTCTTTATCTTCATGATTGAAGGCTTTGACTATGGAGGTAAACAGCTCAAAAATGCCTGTAAAGAAAGTTATTTACCTAGAGGAGCAGTGCTTTATATATCTTGAGCTCTTTTCACCTTGTTTGGAAGAAGGTGCCATACTGAAAAGTTAAAAAAATCTCTTGTTCCTTATCAAGAAGATTTTTTTATCTGTAATGTAATTGGGAAGAGTGAAGAAATACAAGGGAGACTGGTAAGCAGATAATGCTCCACTAAYGTCTGCTACTTCTTGGGTTGTCTGAAACAAGATTGCTGACACAGCAAATTACCCCCCTAACCCCCAACCTCCAAATGGCTGGTTTGTGCTCACAYAGCATCCTTGCCTTTTAATTGTTTTAATTGCTCTCTGGGTTCCCTGTGGAGGCTTAGCTGGTCATGGGGCTTGGTATCCAGAGGGGCCTCTTGCTTGCACTCATCCAGCTGCACCTACGCTGACTTTTGCCWAGATAGTTATGGGCATGTTGTTTTTCCTATCCTCCCAGCCAAGTATTTGTGTTTCCAAAACTTTCCAAATGTAGACCTGGATAGCACTTCACCTCAGCAATGGGGTTTCCTCTAAAGTTTGTTTTATTTAAAGATTTTTTTTTCTCTATTGAGGAAGCCAAATATCAGGTGAGTCTACCCAATTTTARGTTCTTTCTTTCAAACCCAAATCTTTTTTCTTGCCTTTGGCATCTTTGTATGCATGTATAATACAATGAAATGTTGCCAGAGGGAAAACTTCATTTTAAAAGCTTCACTGATTTATCTTCCTTTTTCTTGCCATGCGCTCTGAACAAACACTTCTGCTTCATATTTCTCAGCGTGGATCTCCTGCTAGTCAAAGACAGTGACTGAAAATTTCTCAGCAAACAGAGAAGACTTTCTGGAGGTGATACCTTTTCTCTCCTTAAAAGTAAAATTTTCCTACTGTGCTTGTGAGAGCTTATTTAATATTTTAGTTCAAAAATAACAGGGCCCAGAAATGCAACACAAGTTAATGTGCTACCCCCTCATCCCCTTTCCAGCTRTGCCTGAGAGCAGGTGAGTTCCATTTTCCGAGATTTCCAGTGCTGGGAATATTTGAGGTGCTATGCCCTCAGCAGCATGCCTAATTTGGTTCATGCTCCTCGCCAGGAACACAGGCCAGTGGAGCCTGAGGCCCACAAGGCTTCTTCCTTCCATGGGGCATGAAAGTTTCTGGGATCMACCAGCCCTGTTAGCTGCCAATCCAGCACCTGGGGTGGGCACCCAGCTACTCCAGTCACCCCTTGTCTCTTCAAGTGCTCCAAGRCCGAACCAAGGGGCTGAGACTGTTGAAAAGTGACAAAGTTTGATGCAAATTGATGTTCCATGCTTTTTGTAGGAACTGTAAAGCTGAGCTTTGCTGAGTCCTGCCATGCTCTCAGCACAAGCCCTTAGTGGCTGCCTGGGGTTGAACTGCTGCTCAGAGCTAAATGCTCTTCATGGAACACTGGTGCTGCTTGGAATGCATCGCATAAGTCTGCATGGTTTTATATACAGGTCAGGTTTTAATTTCACTTTGACACCTTATATAATAGCAGACACTCTGTTAGCTACCTTGTTAATTTTAATTGTTCATTTTAAAATTAAAGCTTTAAGGAAAAAGGTGTAGTCAGTGGTATGGAGAAAAGGAAAGAACTTTCTTCTCTTTATAATTTATATTAAATATGTTGTGTGTTGTTACAACTTTTCAGGACTCCATCTGGAGTGTACAGCCTGCACGACAGACTAAAGTTTCCTAGCTCTTCTGCTGCCAAATAAGAGGGTGAGCGCTTGCACCAACACACACACCTTAAGCTGTGCAGCTGTAATAGATGTCTGTGCAGAGTTCCCTCTCATTACAAACTAGTCTTTTCTGGAGTAAACTGGTGGGCAGTCATGAAAAAATGGTGAAATCAGTCTGCTGTCATGAAGCAATTATGTTTCTCATGTTCAGGGGAGGGCCACAGAAATGGGGATGGAACACCTYTCCTGTGAGGACAGGCTGACAGAGTTGGGATTGTTCAACCTGGAGAASAAGAGCCTCCAGGGGCATCTCATTGCAGCCTTTCAGTAGTGAAAGCGGGCTTACAAGAAATATGGGGCCAGAGTTTTTAATTATGTCTGTAGCAACAAGATGAAGRGTATTGCATTGAAACTATGAGAGTAAATTTAGATTAAGTATCAGGAAGAATTTTTTTATGATGAGGTTGGTGAAACACTCTGGAATAGGTTGTCCAAAGAGCCTGGAAACATTCGAGGCCGGGTTAGATCTGGCAGCTTGATCCTGTTCAAAATGTACCTGCTTATTGCAAAGGGTTGGAATGGATGACCTTTAAAGTTTCTTCAAACCATTCTGTGATTCTAGAGCAGGAAGATGAGTTTTATATACAATACCTCTGCCATTTGTTTGCATGCAAAGAGAAAATGTGGGATGAGTTTGTTCTGACTTGTCTCTGGAGAGGACAGCCATGCTTGTGATGCACCTAAGGTGACATATGTCCATGACCAGAGAGAGTGACTGGGAGTTTGGGATGTTATTCTTGGACTAGTGTTGTCATGTTTGTCAACTCCTCCTCAGCATGCACCTTTGCATAAGGGAAGGGGAAGGAGGAAAGCAGACTTGGCAACACTCAGAGCAGWGACAATGACATGTGCATACATTCATATGGGTTTTACATCGCATGTTCTTGATGCAAATTTATGTGGCCTGAGGCTGAAAAGGAATTCTGCCCTTGGACCAAAAACATAGTCAGGCTAGAAGAGGCAAAAACTGCTTTGGWGCAATGAAAAAAGTATTCATTTACTTCCGCCTCTCCTCTCTCAGTTCCACCAACCCGTCTCAGTAGCTGTGCAGAATTATTGCTGCAGCAGCTTGGTTTTCAGGTGGGTGGGAATTTTCTAGTGAATGCTGTTCTCCTCAGAAAATACCACTTCACTGAATCCAAAGCTTCTTATGAAAGTGCTGGTACAATATTGTGGAAATGAGCATTACCAGCAGAGGAATTTTCTCAATGCTAGGACCAAGCACTGCAATTAGAAGAAAGCTCCACTTCCAGAATAGCCTGTATAGGTTAAGGGACTTTTTTACTTCTTGAGAGCTGGAGCTCAAAGTATGGGGACTTCTTGTGGGCTAAGAGCTCTGACCTGCTTGGAGGTGACCTCCTGTTCAGATGAAGCTCAGAATGGGAGAAGCTTTGAAATCTCAGCTTCAAAGGAGTGAGGAAAGGTATTTCACACTGCTGTATTCTCTTTTCAGTGGACTGCCTCTCAGTGCATGGCTTTTGTGAGGTACCTTCAATTGGAGATATGGAAACAGCCTTTGCTTTAGCATGAACTTGGCAGGTCTCATTATGTCAGAAGTCAATCTCTCATGCAYTACCTCATGACTGCTCGTGAGCAGGTCTTCAGACAGGCAATAAGTTTAAATTAATGTTGAATCAGGGTCACAGTGGATCAATGGCCTCTGTCAAGACCCAGCGGCCCTCCTGAATAGACTGAATTTGTTTGCCAACACTGAGGTGCTGGAGTGTAATTTTGGATCAATGCGGATCGGTGCACATTAGGCAGTAAGGAGCAGCACACCAGAACAGTTGAATTGACTTGTGTGACATCTGTCCGTTTTTGCAATTCTGGTGGAAATGTTTCTTCATTCTTGGTGGAAGTGTTTCTACATCATGGCTAATGCAGTTTTCTCTGTGTTCATAGGGAAGTGACTGCTCGGCAGTGTCCAGGCACTCCTTTCATAATAACACCCTGGGATCTTGTGACAGAGCAGACTCAGCCAAGGACTAGTTAATGTTTGATCTAAGGAACAGAGTTTCTGGCTCTGCAGACAAATTCTGTTTACTGGCGACTCAASAGGGCAGGAAGTGATGTCTATAGATATCAAGTATCTAGAGCCAAATGCACACAGTGCAGTGGTGTGAAATTTTGTAGTCACACAAGTACTGTGTTGGGGAACCTGGCAACTCAGCAGGGTTTTGGATTGAACAATCATCTGCAAGCAGGGATGAATGTCCAAARTAGCTGCCCTTGTGCTTCTGGATCACCTGGCACTGATAGACTTCCTTCCCTAAAAGATCTAATTGATTACCATAGAGGCCAGAYGTGAAATCTTTAAAAATGCTCTCATAATCATGTGCAGGCAGGTATGTAAAGAAACATCTGTTCAGAGAAAGAATTGTAAAAAGGAGAGCAATTGAAACTGGAAGTCTTTAACTAATGACAGATAACGTGAACAAGCAGCTCGGCTCTTCCAGGCAAGAAAACAGGGTTTAAATTAGGCAGTATTTTGGAATTTCATTAACCTACTATGCCATTTGTTCTCTTTTGGTACCTGAGTGTTCCTTAACCTTATGTTCACCTCTCCTTTCTGACTATGGGGGGGTGATGTTTGGTTTGTTTGGATGTACTCTAAAAAAGGAGGCAGAGGAGCTACAGCTGAAGAAAGACTAAGTTTAAACTGGATTCTCATGGATTTAAGGAGTGATTTTCAGACTGGTCAGCCTACTGCCAGCAAGTTGTGAGTCTGTTGCAAATGAATTTCAAGGCTTCTGCTGATGCTCTTCCATCTACATTCTTCCAGAATTGTGCTAAGGGAATTTGCAGCTCTYGGTGGAGCTATTTCTGAGTTGATCCTGCTGTTCTCTGACTGTAGAAATACAGTATTTCTAGCCATCAGCATGATGCCAACAACAACACAGGGAGATTGCTTTCTCAGTGACTTGTCCTGTTTCAAATGCTGCTTCAATAGAAGACATCACTCCCTCCACGTTGGGTATTTTTGTATTTGTGCAGGGAGAGCTTGGCTGCTGTGACTGCATCTAAGGCAGACAGAAGGGAGTGGGGGAGTGGGAGAGAGGGGAGAAGGACATGCCAACATCCATCTCTTCCTCAGACCCTCAGGAAACAGAGGTGATACAGGGATGGCTTCAGCTGAGGTGCAGGGTTCAGGCTTGCTGAAGTCTGAGTTCTCTGTCTCCCAAGAGTGCCAGTGCAGAGAGTTATTCTCCATCCTGCTACCTCAGCCAGGCTCTCCAGCAGGCACAGGTTGGTGTGGATTGCATCTGATGTGAGGGTGGGATAGAACTGAGTGCAATCTGTGACGGGAATTTGCCAACAAGGCAGCAATTATAGATATGGGATTACATGTGTGATGGACCATTGCCACTTCTGTAATGTTTCTAGAGAGAMTGACAGGAGCCATTTTAGGATGAGGCTGCTGCTCCCTGCTCTGCATCAGGGATCTTTCTGTRGCTGTACAAGAAGATTAAGAAGTCCAGAAGCAGACAGGTGTAATCTGTGCATCACCCCTGGTTCCTGCTAAGACCAAACAGTCAGCAAAACAGCTTCTCTTGCTGGTGCCAAGCAGTAGGCCAGAGGCAATGGGCAGAAACCGATGTACAGAAGTTTCACCTGAACATGAGTAAGAACTTCTTTACTTTTTGAGTGACTGAGTGCTGATTGCCCAGAGAAGTGGAGGGGTCACTTTCTCTGGAGACACTCAAAAGCCATCCGGACAGAATCCTGAGTAATGTGCTRTAGGGAGTCCTGCTTGACCAGGCAGGTTGGACTAGATGACCTCCAGTGGTGYCTTCCAGCCTTATCCATTCTGTTGCTCTGTGATATTTGGTCCAGGTCCTGGTCTGATACCCCATTACAATGCTAACACCATTATTGTGCCTCTTCAKGGAATCAAACTTATTTTCTTTAATGAGAGTTTCTTAGGGATGGGRCAAGTAATATATTAAGGTAGGCTGCTTTTTCTCAATGGATATTCAGAGAACATCATCTGGGAGAGCTTCCAGCTCATTCTAGCTTTTGTTTCCTTAATAGAAATCAGTATGGATCAGAGCCATAGGGTATTTCTAGTATGCAGATTGCCAGAGATCTAAAATTAATATATGGACCTTCTTGTCCCAAGAGATCAGTGAAGCTATGGATAGCTTTCTTCAGAACAGCCTATCTGCCTTTGCRTGATAGCTTTCCCTCCCAAATAGGCAAATATAGGCTTTCTGAGTTAGCAAGGACATGACAGTTTGGACTAGCTAAACCAGATTTGGATGCTGCCGAGATGAAAAAGTGGGATTTTTTTTTTAATTTTTTTTTTTTTTTTTTAAGTTTCCTCTGGCAGAGAAAAGTTTCACTAGCGTTCTTGATCAAAGCCTGTCTGAATCTGTTTCCTAGCAGAAAACGTGCTCATCTTTCCTCCCACTTCTATCACAGTCTCTTCCAGAGGATTGTGGTGGTGGGAAGGAGCAATTGCATTGGTTTTGAGGACTCMGTTTGCTGTGAGCACCCCAGCCCGCACTCCATGCTGTCTGGAAAGAATGACGTGTGGAAACAGGATCTCAGAGCCTGGGGAGAAGCTTTGCAGACCACCTGGCTTTCAAATTCCTGGCACTGATCAAACTTGTCTCTGTAGGAAATCCATGTTCCAAGTCAAGCTCAGGTCACATGAGAAAATGAATTTGGCAGGAATATTATGATTCCCTAGTGATCTGCCAACAAATCCACCCCAAGCATCTTGCTCCATGGCTCTACACTTAGAATAGAGCAGCACAAGTGACAGCCCACTGTAGAAAAGAGGTACTTATAGAAGTGCCTGGAGGTGGCTTGTGGAGGCTCTCCCATGATCCAGTGCTGGTGCAAGCTGACTTCCCCTAGCACTGCATTCTCCTCTTGCAGAAAAATAAAAGGCAAGGGCTGAGGAAGAGCTTGAAAGAAAAGAGAATTAAGGTGGCAGGAAAAAAGACATTGCTTCGTCTTAGTCTTCTATGTTCCTACTGTCCTAGGAAGACCTCAGTTCTCCTGGGTGCCRTTTAGCCACTCAAAAAGTGCACAAATGTAGGGACAATTCATACTTCTGTGCCCACCCGACCTCCTCTGACATCATTAGTAGCAACTGGTGAGATGTTGCCWTTGCATTTAAGAGCTGTCTTGTGCRTTGTTTTTCCCAAAATATCTCAGCTTCAGATCAAGGTGCATAAAGAAAATGAAATTCAAAATGACTTTGGTACAATTATAGTAGAAATAAGCAGCTATTGAGTTTAATGCAGATGCCATGATGGGAAATGTAATCTCATTTCCTCTTCTTTTTTTGTCTTTTGTGTAAGGTGCTCTATTATCAACTTTATATGGGATGTTAAAAAATTTTATTGCACTGAGCATATTTGGGAATTGGGAGGTCTCTTTATTACAGAAGGCAGATAGGGGCTGTCAACAACTTGCAATGCTWTGACATCCCTTCAAGGTGACTGGATGATGTGCTTTGTGCAGAAGTGCCCCTGGGGGCAGTGTAACTGGAAACACTGGATTGTCTGTTCAGGCCACAAATTTTTGAAAATTAGAGGCCTGAAATTAGATATGTAAATCGATCCTTCTGTATGCATAAGTACAAACATAACAATGGAAGGTCCTGATTTTCAGAGTTGTTGCTATGAAGTACAACTGTAGACATTAAATGCTGAAACTGAACTGAGGTGTTTCCTAGAGGAACTGAGTAACCACACTTTTGGAACAGTTTTCCTTTAGGTTTGTGGATGTGACTGTGCCTATTGATTTCTGTATCCTATATAAATGTAAGGCATACATATATTTACTTATAGAAGGCATACATGCATAAGCAATTAAGTATACAAACAACTAAACATATTCTTTATATGCATTTGTATTTAAATTACCTTAGTTCTGCTAGGAGACAATTAGAAATATCTAATTATTCAMTAAAGTGGAGAATAACCTGAAGAATAATCTTTTAAAATCCAGGTCTGAGAAAAGTAACTGAGATTGATGGCATAGGTCCCTCCCCTGGTAATCATGGAAATAGCGCAGATATGGCTGCAGTCACTGCAGCATTGTGAGTACAACATTTTGCTGTCCTTCAGATTGTCTTATCCAGTGCCCTCCTCTCTTTAAGGGGATAGGTAAAGGTGACAAGCAGGAGCCTGAGAGCATTTTGAAATGGCTGAGGTCTGGATTCTAGAAGCTGAATTTTCATCTGTTATCTTTATGTGTGTTGGGGTTGTATCTGCTCTGTGACTCTTAGGGGTTTGAAGCTGCTCTGGTCAGTTAGTGCAAAAGGCTTCTGCTCCCACTTTGCACTGACCAAATATGTGAGCAGCAAGAGAAGGCAGAAAATRGGCTGAAGGGCCAAGTTATTCAAAAGGCAGTCTTTGGTGAAAGGGCACCTGCCCGTGGCTGAAGGAGGCATCCTCCTCCTTCCCTATGCGGGCAGGGGGAGGTGGATGCCAGCAGAGTCCCAAAGGGTTTGTACACCAGGATTCGTTTTCAAGGTGAAAACATCTATTTGCCAGTGCCCTCAAAAACTGAAGAGGCTGAGGGAGGGAATCAAACCTTGTACTCTGTTYAGATGGGTGCTCTGGATGCCTGGGGGCCTGTTAAGGAGTAAATTAAACCATGTGGTTAGAGCWGGGATACATACAGCTCTTAGCATTGGAAAGGGCAGGGTGTAAAAGACTTGCGTGCCAGGGGGGAAGGAAGCAGATCGAAAGTCTTCCCTTAACACTTTTCCTGGATGTGTCTTGCTGCCATTGAAGCTTTCTCTAATAATTTTGGTCTTGGATTTTGCCAGGAGGGGCTGTGGGCCCACCCTGCTGGGAGGATTGGAAGAGGAGAGCAGAGGGATGGCCAGGTCCGCCTGGAGACGTCCTGGGTGCTTCCACTCATCTATTTCCCGGAGAGCCACCTGATGGTGCTGTTTGTTCAAGTTCCCGGCCGCTGAGGCCCTCCGAGCCTGCAGAGCTGTGTGTAGACCTGCATGTAGATCTGCCTTATCACAGGGCGTTTAATTAATAAATAAATGATAAAAAGAAGGGCTGCATCACCCACCTGGCTCTGGTGGTGGGAGCTCACCTCTCTGTGAGGCCCTGGGGCAACAACAGATGGGTTTTTAAGCTCAAATTCAAGAAAGTACCTTGGAAAAGGTCTGGGGGAGGCCAGACCTGGGTGCTTCTGTGTTTTGCAGAGGCTGACGATAGCTTGCTAGGTTTTCCTAATTTATTTTGCATTCCCCTCACAGTTTCCATTGTGGAGCTTTCCCCTACAACGATTAACCATCACAAGCGGTGCAGTGCAGCTCTGGCAACCTCCCTGGAAATCACGCATCCTGAATAATGATGAGTGCTGAAAGCAGGACAGAAAATCCACCCTTCTGCTCCTTAAATCAGCACTGGCTAACAGCACCCCAGACAAAGAGCAGTGCTGGGTTACACCCCCATTCCCACAGCCTGCCCCTCTGGCAAACCTGGCTCACTCTGTACAGGGGCTCCCATCAAAGCCCGCAGGCAAGGAAAGAAATGCTGACTGTGGGGATGCTCCTGCCCAGCATCATGCATCTTTTGGGGGGGCCTGGCTCCCCAATTCCTCTGAAGGATGTAAGGTTGTGTTTGCCATTTTAGGGACCAAGACCCACAGTTAAGGAYTAGCAGTGCTTTACAGTGTAGGTGCAGGGATGGAGGTGATCAGCAATCAGGGCCAGCRTGTGGGGAGAACAAGCAGCTCAACCTCCTGCCTTGCCTGATTCACTTTCCACTTTCTGCTTGTGACAGAGGGTGGGGAGTAATATTCAGCCCAGGTTGCCCCACTCACTCCTGCCACAGGCAACACCTGCAGTGGGTCCTGCTGAAGTGAACAGGCTGGCTTCTCATTTGTTTCCCGCTGTCAGGATGATGAGTCCAACCACATTTCTTTCTGTTTGTGTTTGCTGCTTGTTTGTGCTGACAAAACACATGCGTAGTTTGTAGTTCCCTCATTTCAGCTGGTTGCTGTTCCATTTTAATGTGAGGCACTTCATCGGAGGTCGTTTACTCAGTATGTTGCTGGGCCATTTACAAATATGAACTGATGAATATTTCATCATCGTTCACTAGGAATTCTGTTGAAGTCTAGAGCTTCATGGCAGTGAATCAGTACGTGATGCACTCAACCTGAAACCGTTTCCTTGCAGCATCTCTCATCAGGCATGCTAACTGCTGACGTTGGAAGAGGGARGGATACATATATGTATTAATACAATAACACTCTTTATCTCACCTTGATTCTACTTAAATATCTGTGGAATCAGTGTTGCTCGGGGAAGGAGCTCTTTTGATGAAATAACAAGAGCAGCCATCTCTTCCCATTCACTGCAAGTGCAATACCCAGTCTTCCTYTCCTTCCCGCAGTGCCACACCTCCWGGAGGGAGGCTCTGCTGGATTCAGAGACTCCCTCTTTAGAATAAGCATTTGCAGCAGAGTAGGTGGTGAGACCAATTTATCTTGCTGCAAAACATTCTAATGGAAGCAGGGCACAGTGTGCATGGCACACATGCCGGTGTTAATGCCTGCTTGAGACTGCAAAGAGCCTGGAGCAATCACTCTGCAGAGGGACACCCAAGCTATTTGTCTCAGAGCCCAGTGATGATTCAGGCACCAGCATCATTAGGTGTTTCATTGCCGAACCAACTGAACAAATCAGAGTCTGGAACAGAGTACCGAGGTTGACAGTGGGGTCTATAAAGGTAGTTTACCCTGCAGCTGAGACGGGGGATGTTGCTCTGTTGATGGAGGAGTGGCAGCAGAATGTCCCAGCTGCATGGTGCACATGTGCTGGTGGCAATGCCTCCCTCCTCACCTGCTGACTGAGGAAAAGCCAGTGGGAAGGCATCCTCTGTAACAGTGATGTTTATAGCACTGTAAAACACTTAGTACTGCACTCCTGGATTTTCTGGGCTGTGTGACTTTCATGGTGATTGAAGTCTCATAGTCGTAACTGCTGCCGTGGAGCACTGTGCTTCACTAGTGAGGTAATAATCCAACGAGGTCCTGTAACCATCCCAGCTTCTTCAGCCTTCTCTTTTGGTGGTGCTGGTGGCAACTCTGGGAGCCTGCAGGAACAAAAATCATTGTGACTGTGTCAGATGCAGCAGAAGGGAAAGCAGGTCATGTGTACCTGAAAGCTGTCTCCATCCCTGTACATTCTGAAACCCCTCTCTGGTGCCCAAACCCCAGGCATGGGCTGCAAAATGTGCCGGCACTTCATTTAATCATGGCTGGTTTTCTGCTGTTTCTGAGCTAGAGTGAAGCAGAGAAGTTGTGAATAGACCAAATTTGGTAGCTGTGTGGGAAGTAGGGGGTCATTTTGACATATGCAGAGGAGAAAAGTTTGTAGCTTGGAACGAGGCTCCACAACTCCTCTGAGTGAAAAATGAGATAGACTCCTCATCTTTTCGCTTTTCAATCTCAGCTTGTCTATCTTAATATGTCAATATAGATGTTAATATGTCAATATTGCAGTTTGCCTGGCACAGCGTGTGCCTGTGCAGCACTGCAGCAGCCAGGCCCTGCAAACCTGAATGCTCTGCTTTGTGTGAAGCTCTTTCCATACCCTGTGCAGAGCAGAGGTGGGATGTGGACGCTRGGAAGTTTTTGAGACTGAGTGAGTTTTGTGCTGGTGACACTGTCTAGACTCTGCTATTTAAAGGGGTCTGCTATGTACTCTTGGCACATAAACTAGCCCACAGTACCAAACTACCTGAAACAAGCTTTAATTTTAATGATCTCTAGGGTTTTTGCTTTAGCRTTTTTTCATTTGTTTGTTTTTTGTTGGTTTAGTTTGGTTTTCATTTTGTTATGTTTTCTTTTTAAGATTTTATGAAGTCTATAGAGCAYGCATAGCCCACCATAGCTTTATTTACAAGCTATTCATATCTGGTATGCTTCCTCTTATTGCATGTTTTGACTTAATTTCTGGAAGAACCCCCAGAGAGATTTGGATCTCCTAGGTACGTTGTCATAACTGTCCTTTGGTTCCTGGGGCTAGTTTCCTCTCTAAAGGGCCCAATCCCAGTGAAAACATTTGCTGAAAAAAATAGGGTTAGGTGGGATGTACCTTTTGTGACTGCGAACTTTAATCACCRGTCTGCCAGATGCTTCACTAATATGTCTAGGAAAATAGATCTTTTTGACTCCTTTAAATGTTTCTGTGCTTCATCTCTACTTTTTGAGCATGTTTTGGAAGGTTTTTGTTTGTGTTTTATTCTCTTTAAATTTAACTGGTATCTTCATGTTTTTTCAGGCTCATACCCTACAATACAACGTGCTCAGTGAAAGCGAGCTTGTAAAGGAAGATAACGTCTGGAAGTTGGAATGTATGGGAACTTGATGCCAATATTCATGATATGCAATGAAAGCAGGCAGAGTGGAAAAGATTGTGAGGGTGTCCYAGACTCCATCATAGTCTTTTATTGGGCTTCCTAGTAGATTTTTAAAATATATACTTGGATTTTTAATTTGACAAAATGTAATGACAGAATGAAACTGGTTCTGTAGTGAGTTTTTCCAAAACAGCTCAATTAACCTGTCGATCTTTAAAATACAATTAATAACTTCTTGTAGAGTGAGACTTCTGTGGGGGTGCAGGCAGGCATATGTGGGTGGTTACTGAGCATACATGGTACTCTAATCTCTTCTCACTGTCTCTCTTCCATTCTCTATTCTTGATGCGCACAGATATTATAGGCCAGAATTTGCCACTTCTGTCAACTCAGAAATAAACAGACATAGTCAAAGGGCAAAACATGACTTGCTACAAATGCAAGTGACAGAAATAGTACCTGAATGGTCATTTTTAGTAACACTTGGTTAGTTTTCAAAGTGGAGAGCAAATTCATGAACTTGTATTAGGATCTAAGAGAACAAAGAAGAATGATTGCCATTCTATAGCAACTTGGCGAAGGGAAGGCAGTTACAATGGGAATTGCTATTTAAGGCAGTGTCTAATTTTTGGTTCAGGGTAGGTTTTCTCAGCAGCATAGCTGACATTTCCCAGTATTTCACACTATGATTTTACAGTACTTCAGCCACGAGTTAAGTAAGTTCAGACTCTGCATGAAAGAGTAAATATAGCAGATTTCACTTTTTTACTTAAAAAGTAGATCCTGCACCTCTCTGTGTCACCCATTAGTCACTTTTGTCACCAGACATGGTTACTGTATGTTCTGCCAGCTGATGTCTTTACTTGTCCATCTCTTAAGGAAGCTTGGACTTTGTGAACCATCAAATGTGGTTCAGATTTCAGTGAAAACTAATCTGAGCCCTCCCATTGTTCTCCAGTGTTTCCAGGGTGATGGCTGGGCAGGCAGGGGTGCCAGCAGAAACTCCAAAGGGACATGGAGTGGAGTGGATGCATTTCTGTTGCCAGCCAATGCAGAACTGCTTGGTTATTTCCATCTCTGCTGGCCCTGCACTGAGTGGTGCAGAAGAGCAGCTGTAGACTGAGCTGTGTCAGAAGATCCTATCCATCAGGTCAAGGGAGGTGCTCATTTCCCTTTGTGTGGCTCCTGTGAGGCCATGTCTGGTGCCAAGCTCAGAGTCCCTAGCACAGGAGAGATGTTGGCAAATTGGAGTGAGTCTCCTGAGACACGTAGAGGGCTGGGTCACATGAGGTACCAGGAGAAACAGAGGAAGAACACAAGGCAAGGGACACAAGTTGCAGTGTGAGAAGTTGTAGCTGGATGTAAGGAAGAAAATTTTCACAGGCAAGGTGGTCAAACACTGGAAGCAGTTGTTCAGAAACATTGTGAGATCTCATCTTTGGAAGTAGGACGGGATGACCTCCAGAGGTTCTTTTGTCCTTCAATTTTTCCATGGTTTTGCAAGTTTGTGCAAGAGTTTGAGCAAGTGTCTTACACAATCAGTTCTGCCTCTGTAATGCACCAGAAAGACTCCCAAGCAAGTGTCTTTTTATTACTTTCAGAAAAAAAATTCCCTCAAGACTCTCCATACCGCAATCTATTTTCCACAAATTTGCAGGCTGCCCCTCCTCACCCCATGCAAAATGAACTTCAGTTTTGCCTTGATTTTCCTGTATGTGAAAATGGCTTTTAGACTCATCTCCAGCTGAAAACATCTGCATTAATGAAGAAACTGAAACATACATGAAAATATACAAAAAAAATTWGGCTTATTTCAGGCCAGTACTTTCCAGGTAAACTCCTCAACAGTTTCCCATGGAAAGCTTCTTCCTCTAGCAAGTGTTACTAAACAGGATTTGTCAGAGAGGTTCTTCTCTTTTCACCAATTGATGTCACTGATGACCTCTCTCCTCTTTCCGCCCTGAAGTTTCAGTCTGCAAATTGCTATTTAGTCCTGTCATGGTTTGGAATGACAAATGGCCAAAAGCCAGGCACCCACAACACCTGCTCATTCGCACTCCCCCACCACCACACCGGGTAGAGAAGAGCGAATAAAAAAAATTAACGAAAGGGTTCATGAGTTGAGGTAAGGAGCAGGGAGGAAACGCTTGATGGACAAACAGGCACTACTTAAATTTATTAAGTCAAGTGAATTTATTACTAACAAAGTCAGAGAAGGAGAATGAGAAATAAAATACAACCGTCAAAGACACYGATCTTCTCCCCACTCCCTCCCCCCTTCCCACCGGCAGTACAAAGCAGCAGGGGGTGAACAGGGTGTGGGGTTGGTCAGTTCAGGGTGTGGGGTTGGTCAGTTCATCACCGGATTGATCTGTAGCTGCTGAGGGAGAGGAGTCCTTCCCTTGCGTTTCCGTGGGGTCCCTCCCACGGGAGACAGTTCTCTGTGAACCTGTCCGGCGTGGCTCCACTCTCACAAGCAGCAGGCCACACACATCTGCTGCAGCGTGAGTCCCCCCATGGGCAGACAGTCGTGCCCAAACTGCTGCACTGTGGGGTCCCTCGTCCCCTGGGTGCAGGCCCAAGGCCAGGCTGTTCCATCTCGGGAGCAAGGCCTCTCTCTCCATGGGTCTCCTGCTGGACACAGCCCCTTCTCGGCATCTGCCCGCTCCGGCGTGGGGACCTCCCTCCTC